>NC_055683.1:35902982-36221982 GCF_017639745.1 Melanotaenia boesemani
TTCGCAATATGCACAATAACTTACATCCATGCACCTTTAGTGCTTCATTATCCAGATTTCTGGCTTATAAATTCTCTAAACTTTCATTTTTAGCTTGACTGCACCTGCACCCACTGCTACTGGGAGTTAAGGGGTTAACATGTCGTTTCCGGGTGTAGCGTCAGGTCTGTAAATTTAATGTGTGGTATCCACAGAAAGACCAGAATCTCAGCTACCAGCTCAGCAAAACCATTTCTATGACCAACAAACACAGTTAAGACAACAAACAATTCAAAAACCAGGTACGCAAAGTCCGAACACACATATAAACACAGATGATGTCTCCCCATGAACACGAGCAAATGGCTCCTTTACGGAAAGATTCACCGAACCAGAGGCAGAAGAAGACCCGATTTATGCTTCACGTTTGTAAAAGTCAGAAAGCATGTCTTACCTTTGCTGTCTTGCATAAATTAAAACCGTATTTATTAAAAAAATAATAATAAAAAAGTTTCTCGTTGTCTTTTGGGAGAGTTTCCCATCCAAAAATCACAATGTTTTGTCCATCTGCATGGGTTTAGACAAAGAGAAACATCGGTTCTTCTTCTTCTTTCTTAAGTTCCAGACAGAAAACATCTCTTCATTTTAATAAACCCGCTCTCTCCTGATTACATCAGACGCACCGCTGCAGCAGGGAAGGGAGACATGGACGCCATGTTTCTGTAATGGAAGCCAGCGGTCAGCAAAAAAAAAAAAAATTAAAAAAAATAATTAACGCGCGATTAAAAAAATTAACGCTGTTAATTAAGCGTTGTGTTACTCGCGATTAACACGTTAACATGCCCAGCACTAATGTGCATATATATATATATATATATATATATATATATATATATATGTATATATATATATATATATATATATGTATATATATATGAGGAGCCATACAGGTCCCCTTGGCAAAGTCATTTTGTTTGGCACAACACATCAGACCATCGTTCTGCTGCTACCACGCTGTACAGAAATCTCCATCCATCCTCCTCAAAGTGGAGTCTTGCGGGCCAGAAGAGATTTTACAAGAATTATGGCATATGCACTAAACGCTATTCAGTGGAAACTCCAGCAAATCAGAATTGTTCTTTGCTGAAGTTTTAGAAATCTCACTTTTTTAAAAAAAAAAGACTATAATGGAAACTCAGCTTATGTTGAAACTTAAAGCTGCATAAATCCAAATGTCTTGCTCTTCCTGTGTGAGTCTCAAAACTTTTTAATATAACCTTGTAGCTCATTGAGCCTGAATGAAATTGAATATAGTGCAGAAATTCGGAAACTATTCCGATTTCATTTTGATATTTGGAAAAACAAAAACTGCACAGAATACATGTATTTTATCATTGGTCATGAGATTTTTTTTTTTGTTTGTTCACTCCTGTTCTGTAGTAAGGTTCTTTTTTAAATGATATTCAAAGGTAAAATTTAAATGAAACCACTTTTAAATTTAGTTTTGTCACTTTTAACCATGAACAAAAATGCCTTGTATTTGAAATAATGGCTCATTTTGAGTTTTCATACTACTTTCTGAAAATAAACCCAATGTCAGACAGATTCACAGACCCTTCCTAACCTCATTCCTCACTTGTGGAGGAGCCTGAGTTTAGAATGAAAATAATCACACACAAATGTATGTTCCATTTGTTCATTTCCCATCACTGCCTTAGTAATAAAATAAAATCTAATGGATTTTGTAGAATGGTTGAAAAAAGGCAAAGTCTATGGAGCAGAGCCTTGTAGCAATCAGCGTGAATAACTAAACGCAGATATTTTGCCAGAGGCTGTAAATAGTGAGTTATCTCTGCTGTGAAGCCTTAGAAAATTTATAGCCTGTTGGTCCTTTAATGAGCAAATCATAGCAAACAGAAGAAAAACTTTATCATTTAAACATCACTTACAAGATAGTTAAGAAGTGGGTTGTGATTTTTGTCTTATGTTATTGTGCTGGACTGATTTATCTGACATTTCCTTTGAACACGTTCCTGTACATGTAAAGATTGTAACAATAACAAAAGAACTGAGGAACAAAGACAATTGGGAGCATTTTGGAGCATGTTAAGCTTCTGGGGTTGATGGTGTAATTGCAGAAGCTGCATCTTTCGCAGGCTTACGGATAGCAGTTAAAAGCATTATGTGGCAGTGGAAATCGCTGCTGGATTTTTCTTTGAATGCTGCCAAAGTAGCCACTAGGCAGGCATTATGCGAACGTTTTATGTAGCGATGTAGAAAAGAAAAGCCTGGACTACAAACAGAGTGTTTCAGAGAGTTCAGGAGGAGAAAAAATCCCTTTGGCACTGACTTTTGACTTTGTAACTGTGCAGACCTTTCATGTGTACAAAAAAAAAAACACTTCATAAGACTAGAGAGTGAATGCAAAGTGCATAACATAACGTCCTTAATGTTAGAGAGGGATCATGGTATTAGGCTTAGTACTGGAAAAGTTAGTGCTGTTTAGGACGGTATCTAAACTGGAGTCCTTGGTTGACATACTGGGCTTCCTAAACCCAACTATCATATACTCAGGAATGCTCATCATGGCAGTCAGCTGAAGCAAATTAAATAAATAAAGACTTCAGTTCTGGAGAAAAAGTAAAAATATTTATTGGTAAAGTAGCAATGTCTAGCAGCAATAGGAAGTTTGTCTATTTTTAAAGATTCATCTCTTTTGGCTCCAAAATGGCTCTTAACTTTGTATCATTGAGATCGTCATTTTCTGTTAATATACAGGTGTTCTTATATCTTTTATATATTTTATATCTTTATATTGTGTATGTGTGCCTGTTACATTTCTATTTTCTTATTTTTGTGTGTTTAAGCCGAACAACTCCTCAAAATTGCATAACAATGAAGATCTTGAATCATTGGGCATCTATTTTAGCCCAACGTAGCCAAGCCAAACTTATTTATAAAGCACTTTACAACAGCAGTTACAATTTAAGAATTCCACATAGTTTTTATGTTTGTAAACAATTATTATTATTTAAAAAAAGGAAGTTTGATGCAGGAAGAAACAGTGAAAATGGCCAATTCTAAGGAGAAAAAAAGCCTAAAAAACCGTAGCATCACTAATAGTAGAAACACCCACCACATCAACCAATTAAAAGATTAGGTGACAATGTGAAGAGGACGAAGTTGTAGGAGTTACCAAAATCCACCAAAGGTAGATTAAAATGCTGCCTCCTGGTGGACAGGAGGACTCACACACTTTGGAAATGGTGTGGCGTACTCAGAGCTTCATCTCAACGGTGTTGAGGCAGCTATTGTGTCCATGATGGTGCATGTGAGTTGTTGTTCTGCAAACTTCAGATATTCCTCCTATAATTAAAGTACAGTGTTTGAATATTAAGCCTCCTCAGAATCAGACAGTGAGATTATTTGAGATACTTTAAAGTTTTTATTTAGTCTGTTTGTTTGGTTCAGAGATTTGCTGCGTTTGTACAACCAGCAGTTTTCTAAGGTTCAAATGTAATCCATTTTAACACGTCAGGATAGAACTAACTTTCAGGCTCCATGTAAACACTACAAATTGTATCAGAATTGTATTCTCATATGTTTACATGGCTAATGAAGAGGTTTGCAGCCCTAACCATGTAGCAGAGATGGGGACTCAGGCCTCGGACTCAGACTCAAGTCGCACAAAAGTTGCATTTTCAGTGACTTGAGATTCAACTTGGACTCACAACCTGAGACTTGTGAACAATCATATTTTTTTTTCCAAGATCTTCTCTCTGTCCGATCTCCTGTCTGCTGTCATTTCCCCTGGTGTAACACTGACGTAATGTCACACTGATGGCCCTGCAATGCACACGTAATCAATCACAACATTGACAGCAACAGATAACACAGGTGCTGCTGCAGCGCCTGTAACTTTTGGGTGTTAAAAACTTAATAAAAAGGGACCAGTATGAGGGCAGCAAACTGGAACTTTGTGGAATAAAAATCCAAGACGCTAGATCCACCACATCCATCTTCATCCACCTTAAAACACACCTGGAGAGGTTAACACTGTAATATGAAGCCAACATTAACATCTATGATTGCAACGAGCTTAGAGCCACAGCGACATAAACACTTGTTACTACTTTTGTACTAAAACAATATTAACTCCATCAGATCGGCTCTACTGAATGTGTTCAGAAGAAGAATTAAATATTTACTGAACAGTTTCCATAAACTGTAACTTCGCCATGATGATGATAAACTGGGATCAGACCCATTGTAAACAACACAGTTTTACCGGGTCTGTTTATTAGAAAAGTACAGCTGTTGCTGATTTAGTAATATAAGGATTATTTATTAGGCCTGCATGTATTGGATCTAAATTAATTAAAATATTGAGTGTTTAAATTTAAAATTTTTTAAATTAATTTTTAAATGTTTGAAATTAAGATTTCATGTACTCATCTCGCAGTTATTTTAAGCCCTTAACATAAATATTAGGATTTTTCTGAATTCATATTGATCATTGCTCTTGTTATTCAACCCAGATCACACTTACATGCATAGAAACAGAGTAGGCAGTCATCCAACAGTTTGTGTTCTTTCTTCTTGGTGGTCCTTCATAACCCAATTTAAGGAGATTTAATTTAACAGAAAGAAAATCTGTTGCTCGTTCCTGCTTTGTTTTTATGCCAGGTTGCACGGGAAGTGATTTTCTTTCAACCAATCAACAGATTGCAGTGTGTCAAGTTCCACCAGTTAGATTGTTACCCTAACGGAATGCTCCCAAAAAAGAAGGACAGGTCGGATGTTAAAGTACCCTTTCCAGTTTTTATGTTGGGAAATGCAAAAAAAAGCGTCCCGACCGGCCCCGCACCTGTTGTGAGGCCTGGAAATGAGGCTTAACAGAGTTGATTTCACCAGAAATTATCTGTAGTTAAAAGATATTGCTACCACTACTACTACTACTACTACTACTACTACCACTAATAATAATGATAATAATAAATACTTAAAAAAAAGTAACATTATTACCTTTTTGTTTGAGGATAAACTATATTTGTTCTAGCTTCTGTTAAAGAAGCTGCTCTGCTACTCAACTAATAATCATCCACAACACAAGTAACAGGCTTTACACCTGCAAGTCCAGTGCAAACAGACCCCAACCAGCAACTCCTTTATTTTTATTATATTAAAACAGAATTTACTACAAATAACATCACTGCAGTGGAATGCTTACTTATTTATTCATGTATTCATTCCTGCCCAGAGCCGACCTTCATATGGTTTATGTTTGTACTTCTGTGTTACATATAAAAGGAATCTATGTGCTGTCACAAAGTGATTGTTTTTCCTTTCATGTAATCTTCTCTGAAGGCAAATATGAAAATAATTCATTGACCCAACTGAATGAAATATGCACTCGGGTAAGGTTAGCTGGACATAATCCTGAGATGAAAATATTTGGTTGTCAAGGTCCAGAAACAGATATTTTTATGTATCATGTATCAGGGCAGCATAAAAAATTAAATTGGTCTTTACCAGGGCTTTAAATGATTTAAATTAAACATCAGATGAACAATACATGACACATTACACTTGGTCATAATTTATTGAACAAAAAATGCAAAAACAAGGTGTCCACCTCATAACTCATGAGCTTGTGGAGCCACCTTGAGCAGCAATAACTTGAATTAATGCTTTCCTGTATGACATTATGGAAGACTTTTACTCCTATCTTTGCACTGTTGTTTCAATTCATTGAGATTTGCAGGGTTTGTTTTTCATATCCAGCTTTTAAGGTCTGATTGCATTATAATCAGGTTAGAGTGTGGACTTTGGTCTGTTACAACACCTTTATTCTTTTATAGTTCAGCCATTCTGTTGTAGATCTGTTGCCATGCTTAGGATTATTATGAGATAAATGGCCTCACATTTGGCTCTGAAAGGTGTCCAGGTCCTGTGGCTGCAGAACAAGCCCAGATCATCAGCCCTCCACCACCGTGCTGACAGATGTTTGTGTTGATAGACTGTGTTTGTTCTTTTGTGCATTCTAAACAAACTTCTCCACTTTGGTCTGGTCTGTCCAAACGATATCAGACCTCATTCGTCTACTATTCTGACAAAAAAAAAAGAAAAGAAATTGTTCTGAAGTCCTAGTTGCAAACTTTTTTCTGAAGATTGTGGCATTCACAGAAACCTTTCTATCTTGAATTTGTTATATGAACAAATCCTATGAACACTTAGGAGTAATCTGATAATAATAATTCTTTTTTTTTTTTTTTTTACAAAACATTTTGTTATTTCAAAATAAATAGCAAGATATTGCAGATTGTGTCCTAACATTTTTATTTCCCTCAGGAAAATTAACTTATTCACAGTCAAGAACAAGTAGCAGTCAAAACGGGATTTAATTCTATTGCTGGCCTTCCTAACACCATTAGTGTAATAAACTACACACATATGCAATAAAGCCCCCTCACCAGACCCCTTCCCCAAGCCACCAGAAAATCAGTCTATAGATCTCCAAATCACCTGTGACTCCACCGACTGAATGTGGTCTTTAACCCTTTAAGATCAACGGCGTTATCACCGCTCCCGATGTCACGCAAGCTCGTGATTTCATCAGGTGCACCTTCGGTCTTACAGCATTAATAATTAAAATTTACTACAACATCATCTTAATATTATTATGTTTGGTTTTATGAAGAAATCAAGGTTATGGCCTGGTTATCTGGTTATTAGCACCACTGACCAACCTTCAGACTCACCTGGAGGTGTCATGTACTTTACAATCTGTAGAATGTACAGTAGGCTATGTAATGAAAATGTACACTATGGTGTACCTTTTTCCTCTTTAGTCACGACACCATGAGGATCTGCCTCCTGTAGGCTTGCTGTCGCAAGTTCAGAAGTAATTCATTTTATATGATTTGAATCTAATTTTACGTTTGTCACGTTAAAATGAGGACACTTAGGTTTCAGGCCACATCGTTATATTTTTTTGTTTTCACTGACCGTACTTGTTCACTATATTTCTAATGAACTGTCTTGAACTGAACCGGGAGTTAACAGATTTTATTGTGTCAAGTGGAAATGAGGAACCATACAACAAAACAATGGTGGTGAATCACATGTTGGGGGGTAGTGAAGCTGCTTAACTCAAAAACCCAATATAACAGCTATTATTCAACTCAAAACAAGTCAGCAAAAAGCAAAACCGAGAATAACCAAAAGGGTGAACAAAAAACTGGCCAACTATTCTACTATATATTAACAAAAGGTGAAGCAGCTCCAATATCTAAAATTTAACCACAAATACTCTAAACCTAAACTAGCCCAACACATTCTACTTTTAACTATAAACTAACGAAATATAACTAGAGAAGCCAAAAGGGCTTTAAGTCTTTAATCGGTCAGTAAACCAAAATCTAAACACAAAGCCAAACAGTTTAAACACTGTTGGAAGAAAATACTAATCCTACTAGTCAAACACCACCAAATCCAAACAAAGCACAAGCCAAGGACAGACTGTTTGTGCAAACAGTTGCCGACGAGTCCACAGCTGCAGCTGGCTTTTATTTCCTCAGTGTGTGACTGCAATGTTGATGATTGGCCAGGCAATTAACCAATCAGCTGGTGGGAGGCAAAATGTGGTGGATGGAGCCAATACTCAGCAGGCAGGAAGCAAGGTGTGTTGAGCATAGCCAATCTCTGGTGGGTGATGGCACACAAATATTTCCATGCCAAAACGAGAGGGTAATTAGGCACAATGACAGGCAGCCGTAACACATTCATTCATTTCGTAAATAATCCTAAGTAGACAAGAGGTCTCTCTTTTCGCCTGCACATGGCGTTTTAGAGCAGGATGGCGCCAGCTTTGCCGTGGAGTGTTCCAGGTTTGTTATCTTTTAGTGTGCAGTGCATTGTGGGTAACAGTGTGAAGCAGGTGTAGCGTGGTGGAAATGTAGGCAGAGACAAGTTCAAATAAAATCAAATAAAGAACAAGTTCAAGTTCTTTATTTGCAGTTAAATTTTATTCAGTTCAACGTTCACAAAAAACCAAAAATGTTCAATAAACAAATTTTTTTAACTTGTTCGTGCACAACACCGCTCATACCCATTCCTAGATCGATGGGCAACAAGAGCTGATTCTCTAAGATCATCACTAATTTCTTTCGTTATTGGCAAAGTGTTAACACGCCTGAATGCTGGAGACTGAAAGCAATTCTGCTTTTATAGAGGTGATCACACTGATGATGATTAATTAATCACGTACATCTAACTATCTGCTAACGGCCCTCTTTATTCGAACCAAAGCTGTTGGTTTTTTCAGCATTTTTGCCTTAGCTTATGTTCAATAAATAATGACTGTTGTTGTCCATCTAAGATTGTATTTACCTCAGTTTTCAAGGGCTGGTAATGACCAGATTATTTATTCAGTAATTATTTGATTTTAAAAACCGGACAACTTAGAGGTTTAATTTTCTTTTTCTCATGACTGTGTTTGGGTTCTCAGCAGTTCATTTTACTGTTTGTGTTTAGTAATTATTTTCCCTTCACAATGTCATTGTAAAATCCAGATTGATACATTGCTTTAATTACAGAAAATCACATCCCTCTCACACACCACTGCAAGTCTTTCCCCAAACACTGATTTATCCATACACACGATTTCCTTTTACAAACAGGGCTGTTCTCCTCACCCACCTCCCATGGGACAAACATTTTCTTCGATTTTACCAAGGAAAATAAACATGGAGGGTTTTTTTTTTCTCTCCATTCTCTCCTTCATCTGCTATGGCCAGAAACTCTAAAATCTTTAGTTGTTTTTCTCTCAGAGCAGCAACACCTTCTATAATTCTGAGCTGTAAAACGTAGCCTCTGTTTGCCAAAATAGGATGCAACAACTTCAAATGAAATTCCCAGCTCTGTGTTAAACAGTGTGATCTAAACACTCCACGTCTTCTTGGCTTCCATCTGATTTGTTTGTGTTTGTAAAGATTCACTGTAGAAAACTCTGGTGTAACTAAAGTGCATCTGTTTACTTACTAAACTGACCACAAGATCTGAATTTAAAGCTATATAAGAATGTAGTTTTGGGCCAAACTGAAAAATTTGCAAGCTCATGATTCATTTCCTCCATCAACTAACTTGCAGTTTACCAATCCAGACTTGCTATGGTTGATAATTCAGCTTCATATATATATATATATATATATATATATATATATATATATATATATATATATATATATTTATATATTAGGGGTTTCAAATTATCATGTTAATTGCGATCAATTAATAATTAGTATTTAACGTGTTATGTTTTTTAATCGCAATAATCTATTTTTTAATCTCTAATTTTACTGCTACTGTATGTGAGTTGCATTTTTTTAAATAATAATAACAGGGCTAAAAAACAAAGGTCAGTCACACCCTAAAGTGGACATTGATTGGCTGTTATTGTGTTTAGGCTTGTCTAGCAAAATGCTGATAGGCTCTCGTCGTAGTTGGGAGGGCAAGGTAAGGAATCGTTACGAGACGTAAAATTGGAGGAGCATGTAAGAGCTGTCGGTCCGATGAATTGGAAATTTACTTTTCAAAAACATCCTGACGGCACCATTGATAAAGGTAGAGTGATTTGCCTTCTTTCTAAGGAGTTTGCTTACCACTGAAGCAGCTCAAGTTTAGCCTACCACATCAACACAAAGCACCCTGTCACGGGTGCAGCCACAGCTAACGTTAGCAGCGAAGATGTTAGCAAGTTAGTGAGCCATAGCAAAGCTTTTCGTCAAAGTCAAAGTCCACAGATAGTTTCATACATCGTTCAATAAGCCTGCAGGCTGCTTTCATAGCGATGTCCCGTCCTGGCGTGATCTGGTGTGTCTCCAGCAGCGTCTCTCAACCAACTCTAACACAGAACCTGCAGCTCGGTGGGCCGCAGACTTCACATAAACATTTCAGAGGGCGGTTGCAGCTTTTATAGCTTATGTGTATCCAGAGGATGATGCGACATTTTGTGTCAAACAGTCAAAGTCCACAGATAGTTGCCTGCAGGCTGCTCTGATCTGACACGTCTGCAGCCCGGAGTCTGAGTTTCTGTTGCCACGGTTACCAACTACCACCTGCTCCTGCCTGGCCCCCTATCAGAACTTTTCTAGAGCCGCCTCTGCATAGCTGAAATATAAACCCTGTCTACTGCAAGCCAACTACTGTGTTGGAGAAGGGTCTGGCAAAAACACAATATTTTGGGGAAAATATGTGACGGTGTGAACCATGAACCACTAGTTTCTTCATTCTCAGCTGAACGATGAAGAAACGCAACAAGAGAGAAAAGCCCATCAGCTGATCACCGACAACCGTCAGGATTCACTGAACAACATGAGAGGAGAGGGAGGAAGCAGCTGTTGCACAAACAGAGACAACCAGAGAGCCTCTAGAGCATACACGGTGGTGCAAAATGTTGGTTCAGGATAAGTTTAAAAAAGAATACGGGAAAAGTGCAGGTGTGGCTCATCTTTTCCTTCTCGCCTCTCCATGTCCCGCCGTCATAACAAAGAAATGACAGATGTATGTGGCCCGTCATGTCAGCCATGCGTTACTTGCATTAGGAATATTAACACAATTAATCACATAAATTAGTTACCGCAGTTAACGCTTTGTTTTCTACAATTACTACTAATCTACTACTAATTATTAACCCTTATTATCCAGTTAAAACAAAATATTATATGATCCACATTAGTCCACTAAATCATAACTGTGTTCATATAAACCAATTAATTGGGAAATAATTTACTAGCTGAGGAAACTAATGGAACACAATTTTTTTTTCTTCAATTCAATCCCTTCATCCTTTGAATGCACAGGGTAATGGTGGAAAGGAACAACTCCTTTTAACAGGAAGAAAACTCTCCAGCGGAAACAGAACCAAGAAGGACGGCCATCTGCCTGGACTGATTTGGGGTGGAGAGGACCGGAAATGGAGATCAACAAGCACCATAAGTCTGACAAAGAGTAAAGGGAGTAAACTGGAGGGATGGATGATCCCCAGCAGTCTAAGCCTTTAGCAGCATAACTAATGGGATGGCTAAGGTTTAGCAAGCCAACTCTAACTAAACTTCATCAAAAAGGAAAGTTTGAAGCCTGATCCTAAAGATAGAGAAGAGACACTACCCACACATTCAGCTGTGTTTTTCATTCCACAGATGCACGAGCCCCACAGTTATACCTGGTTGTAAAGGTGACTAACGATGTCTAATACAACACCAAATGGGAATATTAAAGGGGTAAAGTAATCTACCAAACACAGATTCCCTTACTTTGTATGCTCAGTTTTTATGTCTATTTTTTTTTTTTTTTACTTTCTGAGGCTGTAAAGTTCTGCAGTTTTTTTGTGAAAACGGCACAATACCTGAGCATACCTTTTTGTCAGAGTATTTTAACGTCATTGTTACACCTCCAGCTGAACAGCAAGGAAAAGAGCAGCAGTTATTGAACACATCAGGCAGAAAAGTCACTGAAGGTGAGAATAAAGAGAACTTTTTTTTACATGTTTCTCTAATGTTCCACTTGAAATTTTAACAGCATTTAAACTCTGAGCATAGATCTTTGTTATTATGTTTTATTTGGTTGATTTCTTTTCTTTGTGTAACACAAGACTTTGAAAGCTATTTTGGACTTTCAACTCAATTTAAAAAAGTGCACTGCTTGTGTTTCTATGTGATATTAGGAATTTAATAACCTTTACAAAGGTCAGTAGTGGCAGGATTTGTCAGCTTATTTTTTACGTGTACTGAGCCAAGAGTCTTAAACACTGTGAGAACAATCTGTTTCTTAAAAGTGACTCCTGTGGGTTTAGGTCACGTAGTTTATTCCATTTACTTAACTAGTTTGCATTGGACGTAATATTTCTCCTACTCTCGTTATATTCGGTCCTCTCCAAACTGCTGCATGGCAGTGGAGGCCGGAGGAGTGGAAGATGTGGTAGCAGCATGGTCTCAACCTGTGTTTTAGCTCTAATCTGTAATTGCATCCAGTAAAGGAGGAACAGGCTCTGTTACGTGACCGGCCGAGGAGCACAAGGCCGGAGCCGCCAGACAGAGATGGAGAGATTGAGCGGGAACAGCAAACACAGATAAAAATGAATAAAAAAGAGAAAAAGCAAAGGGATTGACTTTGGCGAGGGGTCACTTTTGAAAGTCCTCCCAAGTGATTGTTCGAAAGTACCATTTTTTCTCAGTTCAGGACACCCCAGAGATGTGAAGTGTAAGGTTATAGTATGGCCCAGTGCTCTATATTAATGGTGACTTTGGCTCACCTAATACGGATTCTCAGGGTTATAGCCCCCGGGTGCCTGCTGAGCAGAATGTGAATGCAAAAAGAGCCAATCCCTCTCTCCATCCCCTCCCTGGTCACCAGGGCCCCACCAGCCCTCGCTCAAGGTTACAGCCTGGCAGCGATGAAGCCATCAGCGCTGATTTTAAATGATACCCTGGACTAGCCACCACTTAATGTGTTCCCTCTCCTTTTACTTTTTCTTTAAACTCTTGATTATCGTCTTTTCAAGTTGATAGTGTGCAGCATGATCAGAAGAGGGGCTGAACGGGAAAGACGCATTTCTCCTTGAGTCGGTCGCTGGAGTTCCTGCTGGGAGGAAAAAAAGAAGAGGTTATGATCAAGGAGCTGCCTCTTAAGCCTTGAGCTATGCACAGGATGTTTTTGTATTTTACTTCGAACCAAGCCTGGGTATAAATAATTTGCTATGCCGAACTGCAGCAAAACAAGCCCTTAGATGTCTCACACTTTACTTACATTTTCCAGAGAAATATTCTGCTACTACATCCTGTAATTAGACCTTTAGATATACTGTTCAGAGGAAGAAGGCTCTCTGCTTTGGCTTTCAGATGATACCTCAACAGATACTGACACTTTTTTTTCTTTATGTGTGTGTGTGTGTGTGTGTCACTCCCATCTCATTGCTCATGTAGATTTCACTAATGCTTATTTTACGAGTAAAAATGTTATTCTAATGATGGTCGAGGGAGCTGGGTTTTAGCAGGTAGTTGTTATGGAAACTGCAGCTGCAGCTTAACTGTGCGATAAGCCTCCTCTCTTACCTCTCCCCCATCTCCTCTTCCTTTTCGATCTAGTGAACACAGCATGTTGCAGTCATTACCAGAGTACAAATGGTTAAAGACAGAGCTAACACAGGGGCGACAACATTCAGTCAGATGCATAGAGGATGTGTGCAAACTGTTAAGTTGCTTTTTTGGAGCCACAATTTTTCCCAGACAGAGGATTGTTCAGTTTTTCTGTTCCATTTATGTGATTCATTCTTACACTTGATGCTCATCTCTGTGTGTAGTTGTAGTACACTGATGTCACAAACAATGGTGAAACTGTTTTAAGTGATAGATTGTTGTAAAATCCTTGGATATAATTTGGAAGGAATAACAATGGGATGAGGCCTCATTGATGTAAGGATTACCAGGATATTCTGATCAGCCTTACAGAATCCCTCTGATAAATGATTAATTACAATTCTGGTATTTGAATGAATGATTAAAATTATCCAAATAAATGAGAAATCTGGATCAAAATGCCACCTTCATCTGAAAGAAAATAGATTTATATGGAAGTCAGTGTTTGGAACTTTGATTAATAATTGAATTAACTAAACTAAAAAATCCACACTGATGGCGAGCAAAGGTTGAAAGATGTTAGAGTCGGGCAGTGCTTGTGTTGAAATTGCTCAAAGCAATGATTGAAAAGAATAATAAAAGCAAAAAGAAAGGTTCATATGAATGATCTGAGAAGTGTGTGTGTGTGTGTGTGATGATGCCTGTGATTCTTTCTGCTAACTGAATGTGTGTTTTTGTGCATGTTTCAGCACATGTGGTAGATTTGTAAAAGAAAAACAAGATTTGATTTTAAAAAAAGAAAAGAGCCCAAGCAGACAAGAAGCTGCCTTTGGTTCTGTTTTTAAGGCTGTTTAAAAAGATTGTGCTGGTGCAAGAAGAAGAAAAACCGCTCAGGCACACAAGAAAATGTACAATAGGTCAATTTGTCCAAGTGTCCAAAACATTTTACACGGTGATTGTGATGCATCAGGAGTAAAATTTCTAAACCATAACCAAGGACATGAGTTTGATTTTGAAATTAGGAGGGACATAAAAGTGCCCCTCAGAGGTCCATGGAAGACTAGTTTTAATTTTTTTTTCACTTATGATAGAAGTTTATTTGTAATATATTTTAACTTAGAACTGATAGAAAATGTAAACAAGCAATAGTTTCCAATCCAAAATATCATATTCTGTGAGGGGTCATATTAGTTATAAGACAGAGAAAAAAGAACTTCATGTGTCCCTTTGTAAACCTATGTTTCATGTTAATTGCCTTTTCTTTTTTTTTCACCATTACTGTATATAGGATTATTTAAATTATGTAAGTAATGACATAAAAAATGCTAATGACATAATTTGAATTATTGTCCAGACAAAAAAGTAGTTTTGCCCCATATATAATATATATATATATATATATATATATATATATATATATATATATATATATATATATATATATATATATATATATATATATATATATATATATATATATATCAGTGACGTACGGTCAGGGGATGTAGTGCCTCACCTGTCATGATAAAGAAAGAAATATACAATAAATATTAATATTTTTCACTGATCTGTGTTAAAAATGCATTGTCAGTTTGACTCTAATACATTTTTGACAGTTTATTAAGTAAAAATTGCCAAATTTGAGTATTTCCCGATCAAATCCAGTGCAGAAACCCCGGTGGAGGCACGGGCGAGCTGTGCCTCAACTCTGACTGTGCCATCCAATACAAACTGGGTTGCATGACACGTGCTGTTTTCTGTTCCTCAGCATATCGTCAATATGAACTTTACAGGAATATTTGTTATACACCATGATTCTCTACAGTCTGTGTAATGTATTTAATGTATTTGAGAGAGGAATATTCCCGTTTATCGTACAATAAAGTCAGAGAAAAGTCAGCAGGTGAGGCAAACAGTACTCTGCCTCACCTCAAGGGGGCGCACTCACACACCAACACGGTGTGTGAGTGTTGCCAACTTAGCGACCTTTTTTTTGTTTGTTTTTTTAAAGAGACTAGCGACAAATCTAGCGACTTTTTCAGTATTGGAGACTTTTGTAGACTGACGTATATGAAAGTAGTTTATTCTTTTCAATGAGGAGTGCTGCTGCGCATTTAGAAACTTATAGCAAATTTTAGGATGGCCAGTAGCTACTTTTCTCACTGAAGAGTTAGTAACAGTGGGTGTGTGAGTGTAATTGAAAGAGGAATGCTGATAGGATATGAAGCATTACCAGTAGTTGCATGCTGTTGAATGAATATTGAAATAAGATGCTCTTTTCAGTTCTTAAAATTGTAAATTAGTGCCTCACCAACCATAAACTTTATATATATATATATATATATATATATATATATATATATAAAGTTTTACATCATTATTACTCTCTTTGTAAGTGAAAAACAAGAACAAAACATCTGTGTGATTTATTGCAATTTAATTTAATTAAAAAAATAAAATTACAAAATTACACTGCGATTCATGTGGTAAGGAAGGTTTGTAGTAGGCTTTTTATTATCACCATTATTAAATCAGTCGAGAAAAGAATTTCTAGGTGACCTAAACTTTAACTCCTGATGTCCACTTTTCTTTTCTTTGCTTTTAACATTGGGAATGAAGACACAACTACCGTTAGCCCTGCTCTCTGCTGCTAGCTAGTGCTAGCTGTTTCAATAGAGAGAAAGATAGCCATGACAGCCTATCATGTTAGCATGTATGTTAAATAATTTCAACCATTAACATGTAAATGATGAAGGCAGGTGGGAAGAAAAAGGGCAAAAACTGTAAAACATAAAGGCTCATGATTTAGCACCTTCCACCATCCATTTCTTCTTCCCATTAGACTTTGTGGTGATGTCAACACTAGTAAGATGTGTAAAGTAGACATCATCGTTTAAGAACAGAATTATGTGCTCTCAAATTCAAACTCAAGTGTAACTCCACCCCCTACTTTTTGTGTAACTCCAGCCACTGCCGAATTTGAAAAATGCCAGAAACTGCAAGGGCTAGGGTGACAGGTGTGGGGTGATCAGAGGATGGAGAGTAGGCAGGTCGGGACACACAGGCAGAAATGATTGACAGACAGCAGCTCAGCTCTCTGGCATGATGGAAAGCAAGATTCACAAAGCACCTACGCCACAGAGTGGTGGTCCTTAACCGTATCAGTCTGAGCTCTGGAAAGCTGTGGAGACTTGCTGCAGGTTGTGGCAGCTGCAGGAAGTGCCGCTTTAAGTTGCAACTGCTACGATTTGAGATGCTGTCTGTTGCCAGATGAGGATCAGAAGGTAAAGAATAAAGTCTGGTGTTACTTTTACACCCCTCAAAAGAACAAATCCATCACATTGCACGGATATTTCATCAGAAACTCTGTGAAAGAAAAGAAGTCTGAAACTAGCAAATCTACACCATATAAGTTCACATCTCTTCATATTTGTTGGTGGACGTGGCTTTCTATGCCTGCAAGGCAAAGACTGATCTGTTTGCATCTGGAGGGAGGGGCTGTGGGGTCTTTAAAATTTTCTTGTGATGTAGAGAAGCACCAGTACAGCTCTACATCACTAAAAACAAAACTTTGTTTTACCCTGTAGGGAATGTTATGAGCCATTTTTTTTACAAACAAAATCCCATTTTTTAAAAATAATAATAATAAAAAATAGAATGTAAGTAAGTAATTATGTGTTGTCATTTTTTGGTGCACAACCCATTTAACTGAACAGTTTTGAAGTCTATATTTAAACTACCACATTTTTCTTTTCTTTTTGAAGCATAAATCAAATCAATTCAGTGATACGACCAAGCCGAGACGCAATAACCAAGAAAACTGATCACAACAACAAAACGGATTGAATTTAAACTCATCTAAATGTGTGGTGTTGCTATTTTATGCCCAGTTGTGGTTGATCCAAGCTGCCGTTCCTGAAATGACTGATTCAGATTGGTCGTCCGGTTCTTGATGAGCCAGGCTGGGAACCTGTGAACCTGGGAACCTTCCTCTTGTTTTTGGTAAAGATTCCAGACTTGACCTGACTTGTTTCCATTCATTTAGCTGCGTGTACCTTGCTAATGAGGAATTTTAGGTGAGATCTCATAGCACAACCATTGAAAGAAAGTATTGTTTTCTGCCTTGAGCAGACTACATTGTGTTCAGATAGCATAGAAAGAGCTGAGGATTGAGGCCAAAGAGCCTCACTTGGTAACTTTAGAAGCTGTAGTAATGCTGTTTGTTTGCTTTGCCAAAAACTCTGCACAGTATTGTTCAGGCTTAATAAACCCTGTGAAGTAAAACAACACTCATCTCTGTCTCACTTAAAAATGTCCACAACATCTGGTGTAATATTTCCTTCCTTCTCATGTTTAGTGCATAGTGTTGACTAACAGTTAAATAGCAAAATTACACTTGTTGTAGCTGATTTGTTTTGATGAAGCTTCCAGATTAGCAGACAACAATCTCAAAGCAAATGCAACTAAACAGACTGGACTCATTACAGTGATAATGGATTTGTAAATTTTTAAATCATTGATTTAAAATGTGAACTAGTTGGGAAAAATTCCAGTTGCATATTTGGGGTAGTTCTTTGATTTGCACTTTTTTTTTTTTTGGCTAGCAGCTGCTCGTCAGACCACTTTTTTACCATGAGGTGTGTAAAGCGAAACTCAGCTGCAACGTCACGTGGCTTCTTGGAGGAAAAAGTTGTATCATATGGTTTCTGAGCACCGCGACGCCACTGGGCAGGAACGGCTCCAGAAATGCACATAATAAATTTCACTGCTGTCAAACGAGTCAGGATTACAGAGTTTTAAGGTTAGAAAGTTACATGGTGCATCTTCAAATTATGATCGGTTGTGTTCATGTGCCGTCACATTCACAGATGGGTAGCATAGCCATAAATTATACACAGAAGTACTGTTGCCTTAGAAAAATAGGACTCAAGTACAAGTAAAAAGCAGCCATCTAAATAATTACTCAACTAAAAGTAAAAAAGTACTGAGTAACGTCAGACTTAGTGTTCTTCTAAATGAAATATTAATAAATGAAATATTAATAATAAAAAAAGAAAGAAAACATAAATGAAGGCATCCATCACACCAGTAAAATACTCTTTTTTTCAGAACATTGTTTTTTGTCTGGCTGTCTTGTGTTTCATAACAAAACTTTTGAGACAAGAGTGAAGGACACATGAGCAGCTTTTGACTAAACGTCTTCCTGAGTAACATTCTGTCTGTTATACCTGTTTGCCATATATCACAACGTGTTTTCTCCAATTCGAAGCTGAGTTTTTTTAGGCTGAAAATGTCCACAGGTTGACACAGATTACAGGGCATGACATACAGTCACCCAGGCTGCCCCAATTCATATATTGCACACATATGCCCACATGCATATGCACACACATACACTTAGGCTAAGTAATCACCAAAGCTCAAAATTCTGTATAGACTAACATTCACACACAGCTATCAGCCACCAGTCTAAACCTTTTTTTCTCTCCTAGTTTCATCAAAAGACTCAAAACACCTGTCACAGCAGGACTCCATTATTCATCTCGGGATATTATATTAAACTAAAGTGACATGATTGAGTCATTTTGTCAACAAATAATTTAGATGCCAGTTTACCATAAAAATAATGTGTTAACATCAATATTCTCTGCAACAGTAAAAGCAAGAAGTGGTCAACAGCAACTTCACCTGATGTGATTCAACTGACATTAGAAAATGAAAAAGTCAACTTAAACAGATAAGAGACTGTCTAACCTTAAGGCAAGGCCAGGCAAATATATTTGTATCGCACATTTCATGTGCAAGACAATTCAAAGTGCTTCACATAAAACATTAAAAGCATTACAGCAGGGTGCAGGAAGCAATAAGTGCATTAAAAACTAACTTTAAAAGAAATTAAATAAAAACGGAAAGAAAAAAGTTAAAATTAAATAGATAAAATGCATGAAATAAAGTTCCAGTGGGAGGAATTGAAAGTTATTTTTTATAAAAGACAGCAAATAGAAAAGTTTGTAACCCTGCTTTAAAACTGCTGAGAGTTTCAGCAGACCTGCAGTTTTTTGGGAGTTTGTTCCACATGTGAGGAGCATAGAAGCTGAACGCTGCCTCTTCATGTTTAGTTCTGACTCTGGGAACAGAAAGTAGACCTGACCCTGATGACCTGAGGGATCTGGTTGGTTCATAATAAACCAGAAGATCCTGAATGTAATTTGGTCCTAAACCAAGTCTTTGTAAACTAACAGCAGGATTTTCAAGTCAGTTATTTGACAGACAGGAAGCCAGTGTAAAGATCGGAGGACTGGAGTTATATGATCCACTTTCTTGCTCTTAGTGAGGACTCGAGCAGCAGCGTTCTAACTGCACCTGCTGATGGACTTTTTAGGAAGACCTGTGAGGACAGCATTACAGTAGTCAAGTCTACTAAAGATAAATCCATGGACAAGCTTTTCTAAATCCTGCTGAGTCATCAGTCCTTTAATCTTCGATATATTCTTTAAGTGATAATAGGCCAACTTCACAACTGTCTTAATATAACTGCTAAAATTCAGGTCTGAGTCCATGACTACATCCAGATTTCTGCCTTGGTTGTTAGCTTCCCCTTTGCTATTTTAAGCTAAGTACTGATTTTTAATCTTTCTTACTCGGCTCCAAAACTATTATTTCAGCTTTGTCTTCATTTAACTGAACGGAGTTCTGGCACATCCAATTTTTAATTCGATCAATGCAGTTGATCGGAGTTGGAGGGGTTCCCAAACTTTATCATGCAGCAGCCCACCTTTGGAAGTATGTTTGGTCCAGTGGGACCCACCAAATATCTCACGCATTAAAATAAGCCAACAAGCATAAAACGATGCAACCACATCATTTACAACCAGATAAACACTCTGATGAAGCCACAAAGTTTTCTCATCAGCTTTTAACCTGGACGAATAAAATGTTCTTCGTTGGCCCAGTTTACAGCTGTTTCTGAGCTGGACAAGGACATCTTAGTAAGCTAGTTACGTTTGACATAGCCAAGTCTTTCTAACAAAACAAAAGAAAACAAAACTAATGGTTCATGCATTAACACATGACCCATGAAAAAAGTAACAAGCAGGATTTATGCCATTGTAACAGAGTAGAAGTAGTGTTTCTTTTTCATAAATAGTCAAGTAGAAGTGTTACGACCCAGGAGAGGTGTAACAAAATATATGGTGGACAGATGGTAAAATAAGTAAATGGGTGTTTATTATACTGAACAAAAACAAAGACTGGCTCAAGAGGCAACACAACGGGTGTTGGGGTTTTCGAAACTGCTGAAAGAAAATGCAAAAGAGTTAGTTCTAACCCAAAATGCCGCCAGATAAAACACAAAAACGGTAGGAAAAGGTGAACTTAAACTGGCGTATTACACTTAGCTAACAAACATGCAGCAGTTCCAATAGCTACAAAACAAAAAGGTATTCTTAGACCCAAAACAGATGTCTACTCTAGCCCAACACGTTCTAACTTTTACTCTGTTTTTACACACAAAGCTCAACCAAAACCGGAAAACAAAACTAACTTAAAGAGCAGCCAAACGAGCTGAGAATAACCAAAACCAAAACCGAGACTACTCCTTAATCTAGAACAAAAAGAACACAGGCAGGTTTAACCCTGCTAAAATCACTAATTCAGATCTACAGAAGTTGCCAGAACTAGACACAGAAAACACACAATCGCTAGCCACCACAAGTCTGCCAAGCTGAGGGAGAAACCGTCTGTGTCAAACAGCTTCACCCTCCCGAATGATCACAGCAGCAGTCCTTTATTTCCTGGTGGGCAGTGGCTGGAATTGTGAATGGCCAAGTGATGAGCCAACCAGAGGGGAGGAGACGAAGGTGTGACTGCTCTAGCCACTCCAAACAGGGAATCAGGGGCATTTGCATGAGTGACGAGCCCCAAGTGTCAGCAATGATCGTAGTCCGTAACAAGAAGTAAAAAGTATGTCATATTAAAATCACTCTTAAAAGCACAATTTGTGTAAAAAATTTACTCAAGTAAATGTAATGCATTACTACCCACGTCTGGTCACATTTGCCTTACTATGTGTAAAATGAAGTGGTGTCAACCTAGCTCGTAGAAAAGAGTGTGTGGTGAACATTCTCTTGATTGCTGGGAAATGCCTTGGTTGATTTGGTTTTGGCTGATCCAGGTATCCAGATTGTGAAACTAATTGACTGTTACCTTCAGAGTTCTTTATAACATAATAAATATACTAGAGGGAACCAAATATTTTACAAAAAATGTTGAACAAAAGTGTCCTTCAGACCTTTTATTTTGGATCAAAAGAAGCCGAGTCAAAGTGGTCACTTTGTAAAAGGTTTGTTAATCACTTTACTTCAGTGAGTTACGGCCCTTGGCTACTGCTGTCGTGGGTTAAGTAAAGCTCATGGAGCAACAATACATGAGTTGAGCTAATTTTATCTTGAGCTGGTGTTTTAGTTTTATCCACCAGGATGCCTTTTCAACCTTTATGATGATAATAACATAGACTGGGCTCTTACAAAGAATCTATGCCAAGATAGAGTGAAACCACCGGTCATGGTTTGTTTACATCAAACACGCATAGCCACAGTGCTGCAAAAATAAATATGTACTTACAGGAGCAGGAACAATGCCGTATTTGTCATGAAAGGGATTAATCCCAACTGCTTTCACCCATCTACACTTAATGAAGCTCTAGACCTCCAAGTTTTTCCATGTTTCATGTGTTTTGCCATGTAGAAGCTGGTCCAATGACAATAACGCTACTGGTAGGGGTTATTTCCCTTCATGAGGTCACAAAGGGAAAAATCTCAGACTCACCCGTTTAAGCACACATTCACTAAAAAGTGGAGCAAGCAAGTGAGAGAGGAGAAAGAATTTTCTCATTTTGGGGCCTCATATACAGGCTATGACGACACATATGACTGTTAGAAAACCTTTAGAATGTTAATTTTGCATAATATGGGACCTTTAAGATATTTGAGAACCGAACCGATGTATATTCTTCTGATTTAGAGCTTAAATCTTTCTCTGGTGTCATTACATAGTTCAACTTATTAAAGTTTTTCTTGCGTGAACTCGCATTTGAAGTTCAGAAATAGTCAGACATCTCACATCTTCTTTGCGCTACATGAGCCATTTTGGTTTGTTTGACTGTGTGTGATCCTGAAAAATTCATTGCATACAAGCAATGAGAACATGAGGGAATTGATTAAATCAGCTGCATTTTTGCAGCCCTGTATTAGGCCCTAAGCCAGTCTGGCTCTGATAGATTATTATTTTACTCTGGCAGCTGGATTTTATCTGTTAGACTCCTACAAAGTTTTTTGTTGAACTTGCAGCATCACACATGTCAGAACTGGGGAGTTTTTCTTCTCTAAAAGAAGAGGAACACTGACAGTTTTTTCTTAATTTAGTCATTTCTCTCTGTTCCCGACTGAGTTATCCAACAGTCTGATCTAACAAGTGGTTTTCTCTGGAAGAAGACACAGCTAGACCAGACTGATCTCACAGAAATATGTGAAATAAGACTACTTAACACCACATGACATTACATTACATGGTGGAGGTTTGTGAAAAAAAGAAACAAGCTTCTCCCCAACTAATGTAGTTACCAGAGGGATGAATTCCTATGTCAGAAGATGGGGATAATAACCAGATTTAGTCACCTGGACTGAAGAAAAATGAACTGCTCTGTTGAGCAGTGGTCCAAAGTGCTCTTTTCTGACGAGGCTGATTTTGCATCATATTTGGAAATCAAGGTCCCAGAGTCTGGAGGAAGAACGGAGAGGCAACAATCCAAGACACTTAAAGTGCAGCGTGAAGTTTCCACAGTCTGTGTTGATGTGGGAGCCATGTCATCTGCTGGTGTTTGTCCACTGGGCTTTATTAAGTCCCGAATCCACGTAGCGTCTACCAGGAGATTTGGTGCTTTTTTCAGCAGAAAAGCTTTTTGGAGATGCTGACTTAATTTTCCAGCAGGACTTGGCACCTGCCCACACTGCCACAAGAACCAAAACCTGGTTCAGTGTCTCTCCTGAGCTGAACCCCATAGACAGTCTATGAATCATTGCCAAGAGACATGAGACGGAGCAATGCAGAAGAGTGGAAGGCCTCTATTGAAGCATCCTGGTCTTCTATTCCACCCCAGCAGGACCACAGTCTGAACATCCATGCTGCACTGAGACAGTAATTCATACAAAAGGGGCTCAAACCAAGTTCCTGACTACTCTTCAGATGGTCAACATTTCTGTATTGAAATCCTTTTTTTATAGATTTCATTTAATATTCTAATTTTCAAAGATTTTTCATAAACTGTAAGTCATAATCATTAAAATTATAACAAATGAATGCTGGAAATATCTCACTTTGCATGTTTTGGGTCTATATAATGTATTAGTTTCCCCTTTTGAGTTGAATTACTGAAATAACTTTTGTTTTGTATCATTTTCTAATTTTTTGAGTTTCGGCTGTGCTTCTGACACCTCTGATAACACCACCTAAGGCCAGAAATGTATTTATTCATAGGAAAGCAGTAGTCAGTTTAGAAAGTCATTTTTCAGGTAACATTAGGCTGCAGAGTCATACGTTTTCTGATATAAAAGGAGTTTTGGTTCCTAAACCAAACCAAATGGTTTGACTGTCCAAACAGAACCTCACATAGATGCTGTAATCCATGTGTCTGAGAATTTGTATGTTTACTACTGTTTCTCATTAGCATTGTTTCCATAGCCCCAGCATGTAATAGCAAAACTTTAAATGCCGCCACAATATTACAGTTTGTGTTTATTTCATGTATTCCTTTGAGATTTACAATAAACAGATGGTTCATGCAATTACCCTCCATCTCCTGTCCTTAATGTTATCCACAGGCGACCTCTCTAGAAAGAATTGAAATGACAGAAAGAAATGTTTTGTTAGATGAGGATGCCTTTAGAAAAACCCTGCCAATACCTTCCAAAAATAATTTTCTGTTCCACCAGCACTGATTGTGCAAAACCTGCCAGTAAATAGGATGTGAGCAGCAGTCTCCCATGTCAAATGGTTAGGTCACACTTTGTTGACACAGCCATTCACCCATAACTTCTCCTTTTATATTGCATGTCACATTACTTTGGCTCTTTCATCTGAGTGACATCTGTCATAATTTGCATACCCACAAGACGCCCTTGTCAGGTGAACAAGAAGCTCATTTTAGTTTAAATCTTAAGTCCAACAAATGGACTCTAAATTTTACAGATTTTTGCTTTCAACTATAAAGTTTTGACAAATGAAAATAGAACATTAGCATGCATGCACCGTGGAATATGGTAATATATTTAGCATTATGTATTAATTCTTCATCCTTTTATTACTGAGTGAATAGGTTCTAGCCACCATCCACTGTGACAGGGCTGAGCGAGTGAGTAGTATATAGGAACTGGCCCTAAGGCCACTAGCTGCTATCAGCTGCTTGTTTAGATGGGGAAGTGGTTGCTAGTCACTGTTAGTACCACCTAACTTCAGTGCCTTGGGCAGTAGAGTAGCCGTAAGGTTGGCGGTTTGTCTCTCAGTCAAGACATTTCACCCATCTTGCCTCCAGTGCTGGCATTGCTGCTTTTTGAATGAATGTGAATGTTTGGTTATTGGAGAGGCCATTGGCATGGATTGGCTGCCACGTTTCCATCAGTTTGCCTCAGGGCAGCCGCGGCTACACATGCAGTTTACCACCTCTGTTTTGTGAATGTTGTATAAATGAATATTGGACTCAATGTAATGCTCTTTGGGCACCTTGAAAAGTGACAAAAAGTAAAGAATGTGTACAACTGGATCTGAGGTGATATCATGCTTAAAGACATAAGGTGCTTGTCAAACGTACTCTATGGTTTATTAGCTGCTGTAACTTCTAGACTAGTTGTCTGTCAGCTCTTTGTCCACCCTTTTTGTGAGCCTCATTCAGTTCATACCCTGAATAATGAGTGCCGATGTCCCGTCCTCGAGAGCTACTATCTTGCAACTTTTAGGTGTATACCCTCTCCAACACACCTGAATCAGATGGCTGGATTCCCTCATCCGCGTGTTATTCAGCTCTGCAGAGGCCTGGTAATGAGCCAGTCATTTGATTCAGGTGTGTTGGAGAAGTAACGCTTCTAAAATACAGATGTACTACTCCTTGAGGGCTGCTATCCTGCAGGTTTTTTGTTTGCCTGCTGCAACACACTTGACTGAAATTAATTGGTCATTGTAAAGAACTTGACAACAAGCTGTTGGATCCATTTAATTTTCATCAGGTGTGTTGGAGCAGGAGAAACAACAAAAACCTGCAGAATAGCGGCCATCAAGAGTGGCAGTTTGACACCCCTGATCTAAAAAGTTGCTGAATAATAGCTCTCGAGGACTGAGCATAGGCACCCCTGCTCTAAATCTTCTCATCTTCAGGAGGATGCTTCACCAACGAGAAAGCTCTCCTTTGCTTTGAAACAATAACAATCGATTATAAATCATGACGTGTGCAAAGCTACTTATCCGAGATTAAGACTTAAATGAGTGAAAATGATGACGTCAAGTTTTCTTTAAGTTACCTTTAAAAATTATGGTTACTTTGTCAGAGGTTACTAGAATGGTGTTGAACCTGCCAAGAAATGACTGCAGCTTTTCATTTCAGTTTCAAACTTCTTAGTTGCAGCACAAGCAGTTCAATTAACCAGGAAAGAGAATCTTTTATTAGAAAATACCTTCCCTCGGTCAGACCCTTCACTTCCTCAGAACAGCTTGTCTTTCCCCAAACAAACATTTAATTCAGAGAGGAATTTAGATTGGAGAAGAGGAATTTCTCCACAGATTGAAGGCCCAACAAAATGTAATTACTGTGAGTAAAATGAGTGGTAATTTAGGCTTTTTTTCAGGTTTTGACATGGCTGATAATAGCATTGAACTGTTTGCAGTGACTAATGAGCTCCATGTGAGATCACTCAGGGTTATAGCCGGCAGCTTCACAGCTTAATGTGACTTGGAGTGTCACAGTTTCTCTCAGTTTCCATCAAGACTCGGTCGTACTGAACTTCCACAAACTTGAGCTGAAAGTGTGGTAATGTCAGTAATGATCTCCAAGTAAACTCAGCTAAAATAGCACAGTGACCTCATTATTGTTTCCATAGTTACAGAATAGCAGGGTTACAGCTCCTATCTATAGCAGCATTCACTTCACACAAAATACTGTGTTTTGACAGATGATGGTGGTTAACAGCTAAATTGTTTAAAAAAAAAAAAAAAAAAGAAAAACAGCTGAGCTTATAGTTATCAGATTTATTGGTAATATTGTGTAAGGTTGGTTTACTCTGATCAAATTCTGCAACAACTGCTCTCATAAGCTGAATATTTGATATACATCATGGCATGGTGCTTTTTGATGAGGCTTTACATCAGTGTTTGCTTGTTTATTTATTTTTTTTATCAAATTTTATCATTGATGATATCATTTGAATTGCACAAACAATAATATCAGTTCCAGACCCTGAAACAGCTTCACAGCCGCCCACCTACCTATTTCACTCTGGGTGCCAGGGAAAGCATCGCACTTTAAAGTGAACCAGCTGGCTTTTTCAGGCAGGGATCCAGAATATGAATCTATATTTGTAAGCTTATATCACTGTACATGAGTCAACTAAAACATGAAGCTTGTGTATTAAAAGAAGACCTCCAAGGACTGTAACAGTGACTGTAGATGAGTGAGTCTTTTTTTTTCTATATGTTTAAAAGATTACATTTTATTTCTGCATGGGGTATTTTTGCATATAAGGGGAGTTGGCAGTGCGATGGCTTTTTTTCAAAGGTCTTTTCTTGTTCCCATTTTTTGTCTCGGTAGACTAACGGTAAACTTAGCTGCACCAAAGGCAGAGGAGATTCACAGCAAGGGATGTGTCAGCAGAGCGTTGACAGATTCATGCCAAGAATATTTTTAGGGAAAAAAGTTAGCTTTTTTGTCTGCTTCTCTCTCTCTTTTTTTTTAGGTAATTGTTTGACAAAGCAGCAGGATTTTCTGTAACTGTGTTACATCTGCATTTGAAATGGCCTGTGATAATGCTGTGAGGGGTTATACCCCATATAACCATCATGCAGAAATTTACATCCATTTAGCCTCCAGTGTTCCAGTTCACGTCTCAACTGCTGGACTGGAGTTCAGAGCTTTGAGTAGTAAAGTAAAACTTCACAGCATTAAACCTGAGAAAATGTCTTTATACAGCACTGTGTGAGTCTTGAAACATCCTCCATTTATTCTGTTTTGCTTTCAAGCCGCTGGATTTTTTGTAATGTTTCTTGTGGTTCTGAGCAGCAGTTCTCCAGGCTTTCTGAAAGTCCTTCAACGTTTTTCTTTTTGACATCTGCAGCTTTTTCACTCGTTTTAAAGTCCAGTCTTTGTTCCATTTTCAGACCATTTTTAGAGGGAAGGTTTTTTGTTCAAGTCACTTAACGCTGAACTATGGATCATTAAAGCATAAAACTGGTCCAAACTCAAGGGATGAACCAGTGTTCTGTCGACAAATAACAACTAAATTGGATCTTTAGGCTCTTTGTTACTAGCAGCATGTCACAAAAACACATAATTTCTTCCCATTTCTTTCATTTTATCTATAAAAAAAAAACCCACCAAAGATAACAGGTTTTGACAAAAAAGAGGATTTTTGCAGCATGTGTTGGGACTAAAAAAAACTATCTACAGCAGATGAACAGAATCTGAAAATGATGGAAGAAATGGGAACAATCCAGCAAAGACCTGAACCATGACCTGAGAGATATATCTGGACCTTCAGTTGATCCACCTACTGTTGGCCGAAGCCTCATCAGAAATAGTCTCTATGGAAACGTGGCTGTCAAGAAGCCATTCTTAAGGAAGGGAAACAGGGAGAAGCATGTGAGGTTTTTCAGATGACACAAGAACTGGACTGAAAATCAGTGGCAATGGATCTGGTGGAAAGATGGATCCTCCCCAGAACCTGGACCTCAGCATTAGTGAAGCAGTGTGGGATTGTATGGACAGAGAATGGAACAAAAAGCTGAAACATCAAAAGAAGAGTTTTGGAAAGACTTTCAAGAAGTCTGGAGAACTATTCCTGAAGACTACTTAAAGACAGCTTCTCTAAGAGGGTTCAGACTGATGAAAAATAAAGCTACTCAGACCAATTACTCACTTTTAAGCTCCTAAGAACTGTACTGTCTGTTTTTAAATTTTAATTTTTACATTTTTGATTGCTCAGTTTTAATAAATCACTGCACTTATTTAATGAATAAAAAAACTTTTGCAAAGTTCTGTGCATGAAAGAACAAATTGCTACTATTTCATTTCCTTATTCTAAGATTTATTTCTGGTTAACAGAGAATTCCCTTCTACTCGTTAATTACAGCTACAAGTAACCTTGTTTTTACAGCCACCTTTTCGCGACACCAACTACCCTATTTCACCATTTTCAAACGAGCTATTAAACTTATTCTCAGCAGGATTCTAAGAGTGTGATTCAAACTGGCTTGACTATTTTATGAAAATGTGTTGAAGTAGAGCAGAAACATGGCTTCTGCTAACTGCAGCACAAAGTTAACTAACAATAGCAGCTTTAATGGATGCACTGCAGCTTTGAAGTTTTTCTAAACATGTACCAGAGTCTACATGTGGATGGGTTTATCTGGTGAGCTCTACTAGGTTCAGAAAATCTCTGCATGAACCCATGTGTGAATACAGTTGTTATTTCACTGATAATTTTCAGCTGCTTTATGCTCTTTTCTGTTGACACTATGTGGTACTTTCCACCTGCTTGTCATGGTGGTGGTTTCATGTACATGCAGCTGAAAAATCATTAATTTCAATTATTGGTTTATTTGATAGGGACAGTGCATATTAATGAACATATATAGCAACAGATATAAACATGGTGGATTATAGCTAAAGAGCCGATTTGCATTCATAGTCCCTAGGCAGGTAAAGAAAGAACAAACACATCAGGCTGGCGTATGGATAATCAAAGACCCTTGTCCATCGTTGTCTGTGTGCCTTGGGCTCCGTCCAGGTATCTCTAGTTTGAGGGGGGGACCACCTGCTTATTTAAAATGAATGAATACCTACCCAAACTTTTCATAGAAACTGTATCTCATGCCCAGTATCTCCTCCTGTTGGGTGCATGTGTGAACAGGCAGTTCCAAAACAATCCCCATTCTGGTGTTTATTTATGATGTGTTTTGAGCTTCAAGGGTCCTGGCCCAGCTTTCTATCCACACACAGTTAAGTTTTGTTTCTTTGGCTGCAGCTCTCAGTATGAAATTCAAGGAAACACTGTAGCATAAGGAAAGAAACATTTCGCTTCACTGACTCGTCATTTGTGTGGGCAACAAACCCGGAGTGTAATTGAACAATGGAGTCTCATTTAGAAAAACAGAAAGCTGCAGCATGTGTAGGTGAGCTGTGTTACCATCACTTCTGAGGAAAACCTGTGGTGATTAACGGCTCTCATTTCATCACTGAAACATTCGGAAAAAATTTCATTTACTGAGTTCTGAGGGGAAGAAAAGCATGAAAAGAAAAAAAAAAACAACCATGAATTGTGTTGTGTGTAGTTTTTTCAATCGACCTTTACTCCAGCTTCTTTAAATAATTCATCAAACAGAAGGCTTATGGTGATGTTAGCACCAGGGCCACTACAAGAGGGAATCATGAGGTGCCGTATAACATTTGGGTGCACTCTGCTGGCTGTAATTAGAAGTAAATACTGGAATAATATTCACCCTGCAAATAAAAATTGTCCTGCATACACTACTTTTAAAAGTTAGCAAAGAACGATTCAAGGTATACAAGACCTGTGATGCCAGTTAATTTAACTAAATAAGATCATACAAATAACATTTAGGAAAAAAAGATGTATTGCATAAAGTATTTTTTAGAGAGAACAGTAGTAGAAGCTGGGTAAACCAAAAGGAAACAAACAAATTGACAAAAAAAAAATAAATTTTCTTGGGACCTTTGCTGTTTATACTTTACATCAGGGGAAGCCAACGTTGGTCCTCGAGGGCCCCAATCCGGCAGGTTTTCCAGATTTCGGTGCCCCAACACACCTGACTTAAACTAACGAGTCATTGTGGAGATCCTTATAGGCTGTTGGATCCATTTAATTTGAGTCAGGTGTGCTGGAGCAGGGAAATCTGGAAAACCTGCCGGATTGGTGCCCTCGAGGACCAACGTTGGCTACCCCTGCTTTACATCATGGGTGTCCAAAGTTGGACCTGGAAGGTCCCGTCCATCAGTTTTTGGATGTTTCTTGCTGCAGTACCTGAATCAGATTAATGGGTCAACGATGATTGGGCATAACTTGACAACAAGCTGTTGAGGAGAGCCATTTTATTTGAATTAGGTGTGATGGATCAGGGGAACATCTAAAGCCTTCAGGACTGCGGTCCTCAAGGACTGGAGCTGGACATCTCTGCTGTAAGTTAATGAAGTGTGTAATTTCCAAAACACTACAAATAATACTATTTGCAGATGACACCAGTCTGTGTTGTGGTAATGACCTGAAACAATTTTGAATTAAAAAGAATAGTCTAACATCAGTTCTATGTATTAACATTTGCCTCAGAACATGTGCAATGTACTGTACATTTGTATGTGCAATATGAAAACAGCTCTGCTCTGCATATGGTTACTGTGGTGGTCTAATCACTTTCATCACCTCATGGTATTTGTTGTTATTTCCTGTTTCTGGTGTTGGTTTTGTGGCTTTTATGTCTTTTATAGTAGAGTAGCATAATTCATCATGCACTGTTCAATGACAATTTAATTAAATTAAAAGTTCAGAATTTGTTCCAAATAAGGCACAAACCTCATGAACTGAACTTTTATAGCCACCATGTGGGCGTGGGAAGGCACTCCCTCACATGCACTTGCTTTAAAGTTCATTCTGATTCATAAACAGAAACAGGCATAGGACATGCGTTAGCACGCTTTTATAAATCTGAAAGTTGAAGTGTGCCGCATTTCCTTTTTGCGCCACAGTAGTTTGTTTTGCTACTCACAGTTTCATGCGTGAGGCCCCAGATCTCAATTCAGCAGATCAGCTTTGGCATGTGGTGGAACGGGAGATTCTCATCATGGATGTGCAGCCGACAAACCTGCAGCAACTGTGTGATGTTATCATGTCAATGATGGAGCAAAATCTCTGAGGAATGTTTCCAACACCTTGTTGAATATATCACCCTAAGAATTAAAACTTAAGTAGGCAGAGTTATGTTTGTAGATAATGTGACAGCTAAACTACTGTGGTGGGTGTTGTGTATTAATCTGTTGACAGTTTTGTGCTAAAAACACATATTGTGTAATGAAACAAAATATGACATTTACACTGTTGGGATTAATTTTGCTCTGTCATTGTCAGAAACAGTGAAAAGTGTGACAACATGCCTTACTTCCTCTAATTATTATTATTTTTCTTATTCTGGTGTCTATCAAGACATAAACCAACACATACTCACAGTTTCTCATTTCACAGAATGTAACAGGAGTCCATCTTAGAGTCTGCAACCGAACGCTCCAACTACGCATTGCTGAGTCGCGGGTTCAGCTGCACACAGGTGCTCTTGAATATTCATCTGCAACCAGCCCTCATGGATTCTAATCACTGTCAATATGCGTGCACTCTGCAACTGTCAACTGTTCACAAAACAAAATGCACCTTTGCATCAACTGCCTATGAAAATTTATGATGTGGGTAGAAAATGAGGAGTTTTCAGAATATTAAAGTGCGACTTCTCTTAGTTTAAATGGGAATTGTTCTTAGATTATTTGAAATTTAATTTAGGGCTTCTTCCAAAGTTGTAATATTTCTTTTTCTTTTTAATCTAGTTAAAGATGCCAATTAAATGCATTAAAGTATTGCACTGTTGTTGCTTTACTTTATGCCCCTTGTTTTCAGTATAAATATTAAATGTATGGTTTATGACACACTGTTGTCTGGATATAAAAATAAGGAGATTTAAAGTATCATGATGCAACAGATACATATAAAAACATAAAAAGATATTCACACCAGGTTATTGCTGCATTAAAATGTATTATAAACATATGTTTAACATTTACACAGTGTTTTCCTACTGAAAGCTCAGTAAAGGCAGCTGAAAGCGAAACAGCTTGAACAACCAATATCTTTTTTTTACTGGTTGACTTATCTTCATTGTGCCAACTGGGGCTAGAGATAGAGACAAAACAACTTCTCATTTGCAGTTTGTCTCCAGGATCTATTTAAGAATCTTCCAGATGTCACCCTGTAGATGCTGCAAAATACAACCGCTGACACCCCGACCACTCAACGCCACAGTGGAGTCCATACATCCCTGTACTGTGTGTTCCTCTGTGTGTTTATTTCGAGATTAGTGTCCAGACAATTTCCACAGTGCAAAGATGACAACTGTTAAAACCAACTTTTTTTTTTTCCTGTTTCTTGTTGCTATCTGACAACATTTATAGCTGTGCAGAGATGTGCATTTGACAGGGTCCTGCTACACTTTCATTTTAGATGACACGGCTAAGGGTCTGATTTTACAGCTACAGTGATGGATGTGTCTGAAACTTGCAATAAAAACCTTCCACCTCAGCGAGGATCTAACCCACTTAAAGGTGTGCTGAAGGAATTAAAGCTCATTCCATATTCTCATACAAGGCAGGCCCTAACAGCACCTTAAATTAAAGTTAATGAACCGGTGGCTTCCTGCAACCTTTATGTACAATAAAAATATTGGTTTTCAGCTACATTTAGTTCCGTGGTAACCTAGATTTCTCTTCCCTTTCCCAGCACCAATCAAAACAAAGTTGAGAGTAAGCTGGGTGATGTGTTTAGGGGTGTGCAGAGGTGTGTCCTGATCAGAAGAGCAGCAGTGTTGGTAGTTTGATGAAAACTGTAAAATGAGCTTCTCCTTTTAACATTCAATGCACACAACAGATAGAAGGCAATAACCCTTCAATCCAAACTATCACCAGAGAACCAACTGCTACACCTTTACAAAAGCACAGCAGAGAATATCCCATAGCCTTTACAGAAAAAACATAGCTGACAATCATGAAGAGTTTGTAAATAATAACCAAATCAATAACAATTACCCCCATCTATCCAACTGATAACCCGTCACTCACAGCATCCCCTCCGCTGTACCCATGAATACTCTTTCACATATCGACATCACACTCAACCCTTCCACCATGCCCTGTGGGAGACATCTCCGGTGGACCAGAGGATAGCAAGCCCCAAATCCACCCCCAGCCACCCCTCCACCACATCCCACCCAGATGCGGCAGACTGGCATCCCCAGTTAGCAGTTAGTCATCCCCTAAACACACCCCAGCACCTCCCCCTACAATCCCCCGAACCCTACTCAGCCCCCCTTCAAACCCCTACACCCCTCTTGCCCTTGGGCCATACCCTGGGTCCCGGGGTCTGCAACCAGACACCAGGGCATGCAAAAACCTACCCCATGGCAGCACACCCAGGCAGGGCCAGACCCCTGGCACCAACCAACCCCTCCACCCCCAAGAGAGGGGGGCCACCCCCTGGCACCAGAGCCCAGAACCCCCACCCAGCCCACCCCAGAACAGCCCAGCCACCTGGCTCAGGACCAACGCCCACCAACCCAGGCCCCATCAGTGGCCACGCCCCACCGCCACAAGGCAACTCCAACTGCAGACTCCCCTACAGCCCCCACAGGGCCGGACACAGAACAGCCTGTACTGCTGAGCAGCCCAGATCCCCACCACGGGAAACCAACAAGGACCCACAAACACTTGCCCAGCCCCCAAAGCGACGAGGTCACAATCCTCCACCTACACTAAGTGATGGAGCTAATCACAGGGGACCAGAGGGAATGAAATTCAGCTAACTGATCCTTTGAGGAGGCAGATACTGTCTCAATATTATTTATTTATATATTTTATATATTTTTGGTTTTCCAGTTCACAAGGATAGTTTTCTTTGCAATGCATAAGACCATGAGGATCATGTGTGCAGAGTTAATTACTATGTTAATTTCACCCAAGTCACCTAGTAGACACAATGTGTGGTTTGCAGGAATATCACATTTAAACCATGTTGACATGTCTTCACATACCTGAAGCCAGAACCTGCAGGCAGGTGTGATCACAGGGCATGGAAGTAGTTGTCAGCTGTGTTGTCAGTGCAATTTGAGCAAATATTTGATTGTGACAGACCTATCCTGAACATCCTTTGTCCTGTAGGAGTTCCATTAAGAATTTTGAATTGTATCTTCTTAGTTGTTTAACCATTCACTTTGATTAAAGTTACTGGATAAGTCAGCATCCCATTTTGAGGTTGGAAGAGAGATTAAATCTTCTAGCTTAGTTAATAGTCCATATATTTTTGATAATAGCTTTGAGGCATGGAGATTTAAGAATTCTATTACCCTGATAGGTAGCTGCATATGGAAGCCCATTTCCGTCACTCTGACGAAAAAAAAAAACCATTGTATCTCATTATTATGAGATAGTATCTCAAAATAATGAGATACTTAAGTCATAATTATGAGATACTATCTCATTATTATGAGATACTATCTCATAATATTGAGATAGTTAAGTCATAATTATGAGATAGTATCTCATTATTATGAGATACTATCTCATAATAATGAGATAGTTAAGTCATAATTATGAGATACTATCTCATTATTATGAGATAGTATCTCATTATTATGAGATACTATCTCATAATAATGAGATAGTTAAGTCATAATTATGAGATAGTATCTCATTATTATGAGATGGTATCTCATAATAATGAGATAGTTAAGTCATAATTATGAGATACTATCTCATTATTATCAGATTCAGATTCAGATTCAGATAACCTTTATTTGTCCCACAGCGGGGAAATTGCAGCGCAACAGCAGCAGAAGACACGCAATAGACAACAAATGGTACAATTTAAGAGGATAATAAAAAGAAATGTAAGTACTTAAACATAATAAAACTAAGTGAAATAGTTAAATAAATGACTAAATGTAATAAAAAACCTGTACACAGTACAGGGGGTGTGTCTGGGGATGTATATACAAGGTAATGGGTAGTGCAAAAACAGCAGTGAAAAATGGACAGTAAGATAAATGATATGTTATTGCACAAGTCCGTATAGTTCGTTATATTCTTCAGTCTAGCGGGCATTAAGTTTGTTGTGAAGCCTGACAGCAGCAGGCAGGAAAGATCTGCGGTACCTCTCCTTCACGCAGCGAGGATGAAGCAGCCGCTCACTGAAGGAACTGCTCAGAGCTGTCAGGGTGTGCTGGAGGGGGTGGGATGGGCTGTTCAACATGGATGACAGCTTAGCAGTCATCCTCTCATTTCCCACTACCTCTACTGAGTCCAGGGGGCATCCCAGGACAGAACTGGCCCTCCTCACCAGTCTGTCCATTTTCCTCCTGTCTCTGTCCATTATGCTGCTGGTCCAGCAGACTATCCCATAGAAGATGGCTGAGGCCACCACAGAGTCATAAAAGGTCCTGAGGAGTGGGCGCTGCACTCCGAAGGACCTCAGCCTCTTGAGCAGGAACAGTCTGCTGTTGCCCTTCTTGACCAGGGCGTTGGTGTTGTCCGACCAGTCCAGACGGTCATTCAGGTGAACACCCAGGTACTTGTAGGACCTCACCAGGTCGATGTCCATTCCCTGGATGTTCACTGGTACAGGTGGAGAGTTGTTATGCCTGCGGAAATCCACCACCAGCTCCTTGGTTTTGCTGGTATTGATCTGGAGGTTATTCCGCAGGCTCCAGTCCACAAAGTCCTGAATAAGTCCTCTGTACTCCCTGTCGTCTCCATCTGTAATGAGGCCAACAACAGCAGAGTCATCAGAGTACTTTTGCAGATGGCATGATGGTGTGTTATGTGCGAAGTCCGCGGTGTAGAGGGTGAACAGGAAAGGAGCCAGAACCGTTCCCTGCGGTGCACCCGTGCTGCAGAGAAGCCGGTCCGACTCAGAGCCCTGCACCCTCACAAATTGTGGTCTGTGGGTAAGGTAGTCCAGAATCCAGGAGGTGAGGTGATGGTCCACCCCAGCCAGCTGCAGCTTGTCCACCAACAACCTGGGCTGGATGGTGTTGAATGCACTGGAGAAATCAAAGAACATCATCCTCACAGTGCTTCCAGCCTTCTCCAGGTGAGAGAGAGAGGTGTGGAGGAGGTAGAGGATGGCATCATCCACCCCGATGTCAGGTTGGTAGGCGAACTGCAGCGGGTCCATGAAGGAGCTCACCATCGGACGCAGATGTGCGAGGACCAGTCTCTCCAGCGCCTTCATCAGGTGACGTCAGAGCTACTGGCCTGTAGCCGTTGAGCTCCTTTGAGTGCGATGTTTTTGGCACGGGCACGATGCAGGATGTCTTCCACAACTTTGGCACTTTCCCCAGTTTCAGGCTCAGGTTGAACATGTACCCAAAGATCCCACACAGCTGGTCTGTGCAGGACTTCAGGAGCCTGGAGCTGATGCCGTCCGGACCTGCAGCTTTCCTAGCCCTGGTCTTCTTAAGGGCCTCCCTCACCTGGTATGTAGTGAAGGACAGACCAGAGCAGGGGGGTGTTGATGGGGGAGGGGCACACGGGACAGAGTGTGAAGTGAAGGTGTGTGAGCCAAAGATTGTAAGAGAGGGAGAGGGGGGTAAGGCGGAGCTGCAGGCAGTAGAAGCTGATGGGGTTTGCAGCAGAGGAGACTGGGTCGATGGAAGAGCGGGTGCCTGATCAAACCTATTGAAAAATAAGTTCAGGTCATTTGCCCTGCCCTGGTCTCCCACCCGTTGGGACTTTGGCTCCTTGTAGCCCGAGATGGTCTTCAGTCCCTTCCAGACATCACAGATGTTGTTGTGCTGCAGCTGGTACTCCATCTTCCTCCTGTAACTGTCCTTCCCCCTCCTGATCGTCCTCCTCAACTCCCTCTGCACAAATTTCAGCTCCTCTTTGTTCCTGGACTGAAAGGCTCTCTTCTTCTCCTTCAGGAGAGCCTTGATGTCTGGGGTGATCCAGGGCTTACTGTTGGAGAAGCTCCGTACAGTCCTGGTTGGTACGGTGTTTTCTACACAGAAATTAATATAGTCTGTCAGGCAGTCGGTGAGGCTGTCGATGTCTTCCCCATGGGCATCACTGAAGACACCCCACAGTGTTGTGTGAAAACAGTCCTTCAGGGCCTCCTCGGCTTCTTCGGACCATTTCTTAACGGTGCGGGTGACAGCAGGCTGCCTGTGCACAAAAGGTTTATACACAGGCAGGAGGTGCACAAGGTTGTGATCGGCACGGCCCAGGGGAGGAAGAGGGAGTGAATGATATGCCTCCTTGGTGTTGGCGTAAAACAGGTCCAGTGTTTTATTGTCTCTGGTGCAGCATGTGACATACTGGGTGAATTTGGGCAGTGAGGAGGAGGGTGGAGTAACATGATTGAAATCTCCAGAGATGAGAAGGAGGGCATCAGGGTGCTGTGTCTGCAGCCTGCTCACTGCTGAGAGCAGGACATCACAGGCTGCATCTGCGTTAGCAGAGGGGGGGATGTACACCACCACAGCGAGGGCATGAGTGAACTCCCTCGGCAGGTAGTGGGGCCTCATGCTCACAGCCAACAGTTCAATGTCCTTACAGCAGTGCTGCTCCTTAACAGTGATGTGCCCAGGGTTACACCATCTATCATTTGCAAACACTGCCAGCCCTCCTCCTTTCCTCTTACCGCTCTCCTTGCTTCTGTCTGCCCGTAGTAGCGTGAATCCGTCCAATTCCACAGCCGTGTCCGGAGCCAGCGCAGTTAGCCACGTCTCAGTAAACAGCAGGAGGCTGCTCTCCCGGTACTCACGCCGGTGCCGGGTCAGCGCCGCCAGCTCGTCCATCTTGTTGGTTAGAGATCTTACGTTCCCCATGATGATGGACGGGAGAACGGGCCGGTAACGTCTCCTCCTAGCGCGGCGCTCGGCTCCGGCCCGGCGTCCCCGTCTCCTCCTCTTCAGTTCGGGGGGAACATCGGGCCGCTCCACAGATAGCCCCGGCGCGCTGCGCAGGGCTAACAGCTGATCCCTGCTGTAAACAATGGAGCCATGACTCCGCGTGCGGTCTCCGGACACAGCCGTGAAAAGGGCAAAAACCAGAAGAGCCACCAGCGCTAACTCCGCAAGTTTTGTGTGCATGACGAAGAGGAGTTAAAAGCACACAAGAGCAAAAATAAGAGCAAAGAGAAAGAAATAATTTAAAAGTAGGAAAAGTAAGAAAAAGCTCAACGGTGAGCAGGAGCTGCTGTTGCAGGCTGCCACTCGCGCGGCGCCATCTTGTTAGGACAATTATGAGATACTATCTCATTATTATGAGATAGTATCTCATAATAATGAGATACTATCTCATAATTATGACTTAAGTATCTCATTATTATGAGATAGTATCTCATAATAATGAGATAGTATCTCATTATTATGAGATACTTAAGTCATAATTATGAGATACTATGTTTTTTTTTTTCATCAGAGTGACGGAAATGGGCTTCCATAGCTGCAAGTTTGTTGGTTAATGGTATATTTTTTTTACACATAATAGATTTAAGCTGATAGTATTCTAAAAATGTAGCGCTATTGATTCCATATTGTGAACTGAGTATATCAAATGAGAAAAAAGTTTCCTTTTTCTTTTAATTGTTCTGTGTTATTCCTTTTTTTTTTCATTGAGTGAAGTTAATCATCTTTTTGTTTTACAGGATGTCAGGGTTTTTCCAGATGAGTATAAGCTTACATGGAATAAGTGAAGACTTGGTTATTTTTAACCAAGCCATTAAACAGGAACTGATGTTAATGCTTTTAAAACACTTATGTGGATAGCTGAGCTGATAAATGGCAGGTCAGAGATAACGAGATCCTCACACAATGCTTACTCTACATCTTATCATGGTTCATCTAGCCCACTAGGTTTAAGCCATTTGTAGAAATATTGTGGCTTGTTAGCTTAGAAATAGTGATTAAAGTTGGGCCAGTCTGATCCGCCTCTATCTTTAGTCTGTTCTAAATTATTCTTCATATGCCATTTTTGTTCATTTCCCCCCAAAAATCAATACTAATGACAGTTAATACATTTTTCATAGTGATAGACAAAGGCAGCTTGTCCTTTAAAGTCTGATTAGAACAGAAGGTTATGCACTTTGTTTTGACAATATTTAGAAACACCTTATTCTTATCAACCCAGTTAGACACACAGCTGGTCACCTTGTACTAAATCTTTTAACTGAATGAAGCTTTTAGCAGATGTTTATATTGTTGAAACATCATCATACATTCATTTTTATGATTTAATTAACACCAGAAGTAAAACATTAATAAAAGTTGAGAAGAGGAGAGGGCCTAAGTAGCTGACTTGAGGAACACCACATTAATTTCTACGAGCCTGAAAAACTGCCATTGAAAATATGCTAACTGTGCTCTATTAATTAACTTTCTATACACCGGATGGCCTTTGCACAAAAACCATAAGCTGACTTTTTCTAATAAAGGTTTATGATCTATCACATTGAAAGCTTTACTAAAATCTAGGAAAACAGCGCCAACAATTTTTCTTTGATCAATTTGCTGCTACCAATAATGAGGGTGAGCCTGAGCTTGTGCCCTATCCCTAATTAGGTTGAAGTTGTAGAACACACAGCCCATGAGGGGTCTTCTTGATGATAGTGGAGGACACAAACCATCTGTATCCCACTTCTTCTGGGTGGATGTCAATATGCCAGCCATTCAGTGCTGCATCTGCTGCCAGCTCCAGTTTCCTCCGTGGTTTTCCATGGTTGGTCCAAGATTCCAAAGATTGGTCCATGTAATTTCTTGTTGGAAGACTAGTTGCTTGCTAAGGTCTGCTTGTATCTTCCAGTCTCTGGCCTTGTATAGCTGTCCTGACTGTGCCTTATTTGAAGATTGCTGAATGATTCTTTTTTTGATCCTTGGACCCTCCCAAGGCGAGATCATTGAGGACCGGATTGGATCTCCATGTGCATTGCCCCTGTGTGAGGCTGGTCTTACAGCCTGGTATGATGTGTTGAGCGTAGCTTGACAAGGGCAGAGGGAATCGGTTGGGTCCTCATCATACCATTAAATCCCTATTTTCCTTAGTAGGTACAGGTCAGTACAGGATGCTTTGATAAATGTGGATTTCGATTGTTTCCTCACCCAGCCGTACCTTTATTTTTTTTTGTGCAGTCCGCCTGATACAACACATGCACAATAACCCATACAAACAGTTGCAATAACTTATATGTGCAATAGTGAACTGGGAATCTGTACCACCTCTACTGTGTGCAATGCTGGTTTATATTGTTTTATTTAACTTATCTTATTGTTATTTATTGCATTCTATTTGTGCTTTTCTTGCACCTTGTTGCCTCTATTTTGCTTTGTACCTGTATATATTGTGTCTTGTGCTTGTCCTGCTTTACTGTTGGTGTTGTATTGCTGCTGGTACCCAAATTTCCCTGAGGACTCTCCAAAGGGATTAATAAAGTATTTCTATTCTATTCTATTCTATTCTATTCTATTCTATTCTATTCTATCCAGTAGGTTGCATTTCAGCTGGATAGCAATAGATGTGTCAGCTACATAAGAGCAGCACACCTTTCATGAATTTCAACAGAAACAAATGAGGAGAATGGTGGACATCCAGCAGTTTGTGATCTTTCTTTTTGTCATGTGGTTGTAAACAATGTTATATAAAGTTAACATTGAAGACTTGTGTTTGCATCAACTTTTGGGAACATTCCTGTTGCATCTTCCCCAGTCTAACAGCACCTTAAGAGTTTTGGAAGTCGCAGACAGCGCTGAGCTGCCTGTTGGCTTGTCGGATCAGAAACTTGGATGTAAATGACAAATGAGCCTTTAGAGGCCTATGTGTTGGGCACTCTTCAGCTTTTTCACTTGTGTGAAAATCAGCAGGTGCTCATGGTGTCCAGCAAGCAGCTGGCAGAGTCTTGAACCGCAGTCCTCCACTGAGCTGGGATGAGGGATGGGAGGTCAGCGCCAATGCCATTGCCAGGGCTGACTGAGTCATTTTACACTCTGTCATCACTCTTATCACAATTTTACCCCCTCTTTCACTCTATCTTGATTGGTCACTCCTCTCTGGAACACGTCTGCACCCGAGAGAATCTATCTGTGATTCCTTATCATCCTCTTCTCGCTCTATCTCTCACAGCTGCCCCGTCCTTCTCTTTTCCTCCCTGCACCTTTCTCACTCCTCCTTTCCATTTGTCTGTTATGTTTGTCCTTCTCTATCTGCTGTAATAGAGTTGGAATTATATGTTGAAAGTAAATAGTGTTGAGGTAAAATAGATGTAGGTTTCAGTCTGTCTTCTCCTGGAGGACACATTTACAGCTGCTCACTTAATGATATTGTTCTTTCTTGGGTACATTTTGCATTATGTTTCCAAGTTTTATCCTGCAGTCACACAGATGAACTTATCAGTGCAGTAGATCAGTGAATAAACTGCCGCTGGACTTTACACATTGCACAATGTAAGCTGGGTTGGACGTTAATTATGATATTTTCAAAGTCAGTCATATTCGCTGTAGAAGCACATTTAAGCAGGGTTCATTTAAATTCGTAATTGTGCCTCAGTGTTATGTGAGTCTGGATATTTGGTGTATAGCCTTGGGAGCTGTTTGCCCTTGGTGATTCTTTCATCTTCAGATTTAATAGCACGAGTCAAACAGTGTTTGGTAAATTTGAATGTGGTACATTAAGTAGCTGGAGCTCATTGTGCTAATATTGACCAAAAGGAGTGGGTGAAAAGAAAGTATGGGATATGAAGAATCCTCCGAGATGGAGCAGAAGCCAAAATGCAGAGATTGTTAGAGGATGAGCATGTTTGATATGTGTCCTTTGTCTTTCCTGCTTTGAAAGTCACTTGTGTCCAAGACTTTTGCTTTGCATCTGATTTTCATAATGAAGACGAAGTTCGCTCAACAGTGCTTTGAAGCTGTCAGACGGACCTGTTGCAGACTTTACATTAAACTTTTTTTGTGAAGCAGAGATTCATGTCTCTGCATTTTTAAAGACAATGCTGCAACAGATGAAACGGATAGTAAATATTAATGTTTTCATTGTTGTTTTAGATCAGCAAAACGAATAAAAACAGTAATATCAGTAGACCACTTCAAGCCCCCAGAATGTAGAAATTTCACCTCTTCATTAAACTCATGACAGTGAATGTTGGCATTGCCATTTCTCAAAGTTTTTAGGATATGAAATGCTACAATGATGGGCATGGATCCAGAACTACATTCACTCATCAGCCTCGTTATCAGGTCCACTTGTTTGTAGCTTGGTAACACAAATATCTAATCAGCCAATCACATGGCAGCAACTCAGTGCATCTAGTCATGTAGACATCATGGAGACGACTTGCTGAAGTTCAAACTGAGCATTAGAATGCGGAAGAAAGAGGATTAAGCGACTTTGAATGTGGCATGGTTGTTGGTTGGAGTATTTCAGAAACTGCTGATCTACTGGGATTTTCATACACAACCATCTCTAGGGGTTTTCAGAGAATGGTCTGAAAAAGAGAAAATATCCAGTGAGCAGCAGTTCTCTGGACCAGAATTTCGTGTTGTTATCAGAGGTCAGAGGAGAATGGGCAGACTGGTTGTATGATAATAGAAAGGCAACAGGAAGTCAAGTAAGCACTGGCTCCAACCAGAGTAGCTTTTCTGAACAACCAACCTTAAAGCAGATGGGCTACAGCAGCAGAAGACCACACCGCGTGCCTCCTGTCAGCTAAGAACAGGAAACTGAGGCTATAATTCACACAGACTCAACAGAATTGGAAAATAGAAGGTGGAGAAACATTGCTGGCCTTATGAGTCTCTATTTCAGCTCCACATTCAGATGGTAGGTTTTAGGATTTGGTGGAAACATCATGAAAACATGGATCCATCCTGCCTTGGATCAATGCTTCCGGCTGCCGGTTGTGTAATGGTGTGGGGGATATTTTCTTGGCCCACTTTGGTCGCCTTAGTACCAACGTTTCCTGGTTTAACCACCACAGTCTACCTGAGTATTGTTGCTGACCATGTCCATCCCTTTATGACCACAGTGGAGCATCTTCTGATGCTACTTCCAGCAGGATAATGCACCATGTCACAAAGCTCAGATTATCTCCAGCTGCTTTCTAGAACATAACAATGAGTCACTGGACTCCAACGGTCTCCACAGTCACCAGATCTCAGTCCAGTAGAGCAGCTTTGGGATGTGGTGGAACGGGAGATTCTCATCATGGATGCAGCCGACAAACCTGCAGCAACTGTGTGATGCTGTCATGTCAATATGGAGCAAAACCTCTGAAGAATGTTTCCAACACCTTGTTGAATTTTCACCAAAATTTAAATGAAATTAAACAGATTTTAATGAAACATGGGGTCCAATCTGGTACTACCAAGGTGGACTTCTGTGTATTTCACGAATGGTGTAACACTGAAGTCACAACAATAATACTGAATGTACACGTAAAACTTAAACTTAGAATTCAGTGTTATGAAGAAACAATATGCCATAGAGCTACTTACTGCTGTTAAAAAGACTTCTGAGTAAAAAAAAAAAAAAAGAAAATAGACCAGTAGACAGGACATCCCAAAAAGAGCATTAAACATCTGCAGCTCATCCAGATGCTGCTGCTATGTTATGATAAGGTGAGAGAATATAAACCTAGCAGAGCTCTTAGATCCAAAGACTCAGGTCAGCTAGTCCAGACCAGAATCCAGACCAGAGTCCAGGATAAACATGGAGAATCAGAATTTAGCTATTACACTGCAAAAAATGTGAAACAAATTGCCAGTGGACATTGAACTTTCATTAAATGTAGAATCTTGTAAATCCAGATTAAAAACATTTATTTTCTCATGAGCCTATGCATGAAACCTGCACAGTAAACTGGATTGGTGAAAAAAATTGGGGTTTCAAAAAGAAAGCTTAGGGCAGAGAAAGTAAAACTAAAACAGCTGGAACACAGAGAAGACAATCTGGCCCTGAAGGGGAGGGTAACATAGCTTAAAACAAAGCTGGGAGGGACAATGGGACACAGGTGAAGACAATGAGGCAAGGAGGGAATGACACATTGGTGAATCAAACAGGACGTGGGGATGACAACCATTTCAAAATAAAACAGCTTTACAAAGAGGTAGTGGGTCCTGACAGTTTCAAGATCAAGAAAAAGCCATCTGTTTAAAATGCTCCACCGAGTTACAGGATGAAGTTGTACTGAATTGCATTGCAATAAAAACATAAATTACAAATATTTGATTCAATAAATCATGTTTAAATTGGTATTTTTGTCATCCACAGTGCACTGCTTTGTTTGTAATTTAGTTTCTAGTCTCTGAATGTGTGTTCTTGACTTTTATGGCACATTAGTATGTGTGTACGACACCTGCCACACCTGGCTTTTCTATCTCTTTCCACTCTAGCTCATTCTGCAACACATTTTGTTGGCATCAAACTTACTTTTGATGATTATTCTGGCACCAAACATATTTTTTATACACTTTGAAGTGAATATATTTTAGAAACAGCTTGAAGTCCTCGCTTCCTAAGTTTAGTGGAGCTGTGGTTATCATGGGCAACAGATCTAGAGACTTACCTCATTTCCCTGTTTATCAGTTAATTCTGTTCAGAATGACTTGCTGTTATTTTCACTACTTGTTTAATGGAACAGCATTATCAAGGCCCTGTTTTTATGAGATAATGCCTGGGAAGACACTGCTCAAGGTCTGGCATGGTCTAGCAGATGTCAGATTAACACAAGAAAAGGCACTGTAAATAAAAAGCCCAAGCTGTCTTGCTGTTGCATAGCACTGCATACAAAATTGTGAGATATCAAAATTATCAACCTATTACAGTCTTGACAGTATTAAAATCCAGACCATGGCCTTCTTGTGTGCAGTGGAAATCACCATCACCTCCTTCATAAATAAAGCAAGTGAAGGCATTGTAAAAAAAAAAATAAATAAAAAGTCTTGTCCAGTTTCTCCATTTTTTTCTTTTTTTTTTTTTTTTTTTTTAGAGGCAAGCCAAAGCTTACATCGTCTTATGTTTGCTCCATGTTGTCATTCTCAGCACATTTCATAATGGATGAACATATTTCCTTCGTATACAGAAAAAGCGCTGATAATGAGTTATCGTTCTTTAGAATTTGCACCACTGATGATAATGGACTTCATTATGTCCCTCTTCCAGTAAGCTGTCACCCTGAACAAATTTAAATTAGCCAGCCCCGAACAGATCTTACACCAAGATTATTTCCATTCAAGGCACCATTTGGAGCTGTTTTGATTCCCTTTAATACAGGACTTTTCACTCCAGCAAGCAGCAGCCCTGTTTATTTGACTGTCACAACATTATAAATTACTGGCAGCTTTCTAAGCAATGACAAGAGGGGAGAAAGTCACCCAGAGCCAGTTTCAGCTCAGAGAGTGGGCTCATGTGAAGGATGCTGGCTCACTGGCTTCGAACGGGGCAAGGTTGGGTCTTGGGCAAAGGACCCTGAGGGAACCATGTGGTGGAAACCATACTGTGACTCATTCAATAAAGTTAATTAATGATATTTTATACATAATGAGGGTCAGTCTCCCATGTGGTTCTCTCCCGGGTTGAGTTCATGAAGAGACAGCAGTTTTACTGCTGCTGCAGGGACCTTTCTGGAAACAAAATAATAGCTTTAACACACGCATTTGTGTTCAGGTCATCTTTTTAAATGACTTTGTCTTTTTAAAATATGCTCGATGATTAAAGGTTTGTAGGCTGGTGGCTGGGAACTGTCATATTGCAGGGATAAATTATGTTAAAACAGGATGCATCACAGGATGCATGCTGACTGGTTCAGAGAGAGAAATCATTTCTGGTGATCTGTCTCTAGTCTTTTTTATTTTAGAGGAGGATATTTATTTTTGTAGCTCTCATTTTACCCACAAGAGGGTGAAGTACACCACCGCCCTTGGCATCTGACAGACTTCTGTGGAGAATCAAAGGTCTTTACCTCAGTCCTGTGTTAGAAACAGGATTACAAACGTCCTATTCTTTCAAACGTCCAAATTTCTCCACGACCTAAAATAAAGAAGGCATGTGTTGTGTGAGTTTCTTGTACAATTTTTTTTTTTTTTTTTTTTTTGTAATCAGACAGATGCTTGAGTATGTAATCATTTGGACTTTGATTGTTGTAGATGCAGTTTTCACCAGAGGATCCTCTGTCTGTCAGTTTTCTGTGTATAAGTGACTACCTTGACAACATAAAGTTGAAAAAAAACTGAGGTTCTTGTGGTTCAGCCAAAGCATTTTACCGCATGGTGACAATAGCAGGGGAAATCAGCTCCAACAACAATCAATACAGAAGTTGCACACAACTCACATGTAAAGCCTCCAGGTAATTCATTGATTGCATTTTCTCAAAAAAAAAAAAAAAAAAAAAAAAAAGAAAAGCTTCCCCAACCCTGATTTCTAGGAAATCTGTCAAACACTCCTCCATGACCAGTTACACCAATTTACAGCTTATCCACCATCTTCCCCAGCATCAGCACCACTGTCTTCCTGGCTGTATCTCCAAAGTATCCCATTAAAATTCAAACATCCTTTAGTAATGTCTCTAACTAATGAGTTCCCCTGGAACTGGAAATCAAGGAGCTGATGCCACATCACTCACTGGACTAACTTTGTTTCAGAACACATTGCAGTGGAAGAAATTATGCTTACAACAAGAAACGTGTCAGTCTTTAAAGAAAACTGGAACCCATTTATAACCTTCTTAAACCATTTTATTACCACAAAGCAATAACACGACCTCACCACATCATAACCTGATGTCGTAAACTAGTCATGTTCACCAGATTCTCAGTTTGCCTCGCTGTCTTGTTACAGTGGCCATACATCATCCTGGCCTGTCTATTAGTTTAGTTATGTGTTGTTTCTTTCACATTTAGTAGTTTTTGTTAAAATAAAAAAAAATCTTTTTATTGATGAGTGTTTAGTTCAATAAAACTTTTCAAACAACCAAAGGCTTGTTTCTTTAATTTATTATCACAGATTGCTGTGTTTATTTTTAAATGAGCTAGAAATAGTTCCTCATTCAGGCATCTTCTTTAAGTCCTGTTTGTGTGGTGATTTTCAAATATTACCATCATTGTTGACTTTTTATTGCCACGTCTTTTGAGACTACAGGGGCTTCAATGTTGTGTCCATAAGCTACAATAGCCGGTGAAAATCAGGTTGCAAGAACATGTACAGCAGAAAAGGGAAAACAACCATAAAAATTACTTCAGGGACTAAGAGGAAACTCACATCAGGTCAGTAGGTGGTCCTTAACATTATAACCACTTAAAATTCTGTAATTTTCAGGTTTTCAATTTAACATGTTTTTAAGGATAAAAGACTTGTTGTGAACTAACTATGGACTACTTTTACTGGACCCTTGTGGATGTAACAGGACTGTTTCTATTGCAGTATCATCTGCTACTGGAGCACAGAATCGTTTTTAAAGATAAATTGCATTTAACACTGTTTAGAAAAAGTGTTAACTGAGTCTGCATGTATGACTGTAGCCTGAAAAGTCTACAGTCAATGTCTTTCACTTCTCAAGAATCTTAGCTTTCCAGTGGTGTATAACATGTGTAGGTAATTGGAAGGGAGACCTGCCCATGGGATGTCTGGTACCAACGGGTTAACTGCCTGCCCAGTGACTCTAATGACTCTTATTAAGAATTTATGAGAATAAACCTGTCCGAGCCATCTCTACCATTTGGTTTGGGTATGTAATGCTAAAAGTAGGTGTTTGTTATCAAGTTACTATTTCCAATTTTGACAATATAACAATTATTATATAATCAATTACCACCTCAGACATTTGTTAAAAAAAAAAAAATGACATTTATTTTTGGATAATTGGATAGTAAGATATATAAGGAAGTATAAGTGAACAATATATTATATACAAGGCCTTATAGTTTAATATATCCCTAGATTTATACAGGATTGCTACTGACTTTGAAATCTTTCCTTTAATCTAAACAATATGTCGTTTCCATGTTAATTTCTGATCAATCACAACCCCTAAAAATTTTGTCTCAAAAACTCTTTCAATTTCAACATCACAGATTTTTAATTTAATATCCCCATCAATTCCTTTTTGATTACCAAAAACCACGAATTTAGTTTTCTTAATATTGAGAGACAATTTATTTACATCAAACCAAGTTTTGAGAATGTCTAGCTCCCTTTCAATAGCATACAAAAGTTCCTTTAAATTTTTCCCAGAGCAGAATAGATTTGTATCATCTGCAAACATAACAAATTTTAACCTTTCAGCAACATTGCAGACATCGTTAATATATAGTAAGAAAAATTTTGGACCAATCACCGATCCCTGGGGTACCCCACAGGTAACCTTCCTAAATCCAGTCTCATTAAAACAGGTCTAACAGTTCATTCTAAAACAGTCTCATTAATTTGCACACATTGCTGTCTATTTTCCAAGTAACTTTCAGTAATTTTCTCAATAATTGGCTGTGATCTATAGTATCAAAAGCCTTCTGTAGATCAATAAAAACAACAATAGAACACTCATCATTTTTAATTGCCTTTGTTACTTCTTCTACCATCTCCATTACTGCATATGTAGTAGTTCTGTTTTTCCTAAATCCATACCGGTATTCACTCAATAACTCATATTTATTAATAAAGAGATCCAAGTTTTTCACAAATAATTTCTCTAATTTTTTTTTAAAATTGAGGAAGAAGGGACACTGGTCTATAATTATCCATGTAGTGCTTATCTCCATTTTTAAATATTGGTATTGCCTTTACTAATTTTATATTATTAGGAAAAACACCTCTTTGAAAAGACAAATTACATATATAGGTCAAAGGTTTTACAATAAAATCAATTACTTCTTTAATAATTATCATGTCAATGGAATTTATATCCGTTGTTTGTTTCATCGTATCGATGTTTTGTTTTGGAATTTTCTTACAATTTCAATTATATCAGTTTCATGTACCCCATAAGGGAACATAGAACTGATATTACCTTTGATCATATTATCAAACAAAAATAGTCATTGAACTCATCCACAATACTTTTTATGTTGTCCACTGTAGCATCAGAGCTGTTTAAAAATAACTTGGAAATTCTAACTTTTAAGATCTATTCCGAATAATATGATTAATTACTTTCCACATCCTTTGAATGTTGTTTTTACTCTCCTCTAATATTTTATTGTAGTTACGCTTCTTCTGTAATCTCATAATGGAAATCAATTTATTCTTATACAGCTTATTTTTTCCTTCACTTTCACTGGTTCTCAATTGTAAATAATTCTTATAGAGTAAATTTTTCTTTTTGCATACCCTTTGCAAACTTTTTGTCATCCATGGCTTTCCTTTGTATTTATCCTTCATCCAGCACTTTCTAATAGGACAATGTTTGTTATATAGCTCTATGAATGTAAACAAAAATGCGTCATAGGCTTGATTTGGATCATCAACATACACCTTATCCCATTTGTAATTTATAAGGTCCCTCTTTAAGTCCTTAATTCTTTCTGGTGTCCTTATTCTTATTAATTTACAAGAAGGCTCACTCACACCAATTGAACATTTAACCTTTAAATTATGTGAAATCACAAAAATAGGAAGATGATTACTTATATCACTGAAAAGCAATCCACTTGTTACTTGGTGGTTTAACATTTGTAAAAACATTATCAATAAGTGTGGCACTTTCCGCGACCCTTAATGGACTAAGCGGTTCAGAAAATGAATGAATGAAATGAATGAATTATACTGTCAATTACCTTACACTGAAAATCTTTCTGTACATAAAAAGCAACACCCTGTCATTTATCTGGTTTACATTAAAAATGTCATACCCTTCTAACACAAAATCAGCACCCTTTTCATTTGTTAACCAAGTCTCACTTATGGCAATGACCTGAAATATATATTTTAATGATTTTAAATAGTCTTTCATTTGTACAAAATTCTTATAAAGGCTTCTACTATTAAAGTTTAGCCATTAAAGAAGCACTGCAGATTTTCTCAGTGCTGCACCCCCTATCAACAGTTAATTGGCATCTATCTGCATCCTACCTGTACTGTGAGCTCCTTCCAGCCAGTAAAAGAATCTTCTCTTGACTTTTGTGTAATCTTTTGATCTTACCTTTCTTGTCCTCTCTTCCTCCAGTAATGTCTTCTTACATTTCTTTGCTGAATCAGCCATGTTGAGCGTTCAAAACAGCCATTGTGTTTACTGTATATCCGCTTGCTAGCATGTGTAAAGCAAAACTCTGGCTCCAGAAATGTGCATAATAGATGTCACAGTCCCAAATAAACAAGTCAGGAATGAAGGTCTTTAAGGTCGGAAATGTATTAAATGTGTCCCAGGACACATTTCAGACTATTGGATTAATGTGGACTAGAAGTTCTGGACCAGCACTGGATGTGGTCTTAGTGATCATATCTGAATCAGTTTTTAATCTGAAGCCCCCAAAACATGAATTTAGAGCTGTCCACTTCAACCGGATCACATAGAACAGACATAGTTACTGTATGTCCGCACCAGACCTGAACAGGACCAAAGAAGAAATTCCACTTTATGAGACTTTCTCATTTGTTTTATATTTTAAAGCAAATCGTTACGTCCAAGTCATAGATGCAGTATCTGGGTCTATATTTTATAAGTCTTTATACATATCTGAGGTTTGTGTGTTAACTCTATAAAGTAAGACAAAAGTAAGAGAAAAATCTTTATTTACATTTTTTTTTTTTTACCTTTGGACAATAATAATAAGACATATATTTTTTTAAAGTAATGGTTCTGATGACAATTAATAAATAATATTGAAACAAAATTAAAATAGTCCAAATTTGAATCAGTATAACAGACACTTTTGGTATTACCCAAACCTGGTGGTAGAGATGGCTCAGCCAGCTTTATTATCACTTTTTTTTTAAATAATATTTATAGTCACCGTTAAATTTGCTCCACCAAATGGAAGAGCAGCCTTTTAAAAAACTCGCTTTTCTGCATTTAATTTTATTCATTAAATGGTTTACATATATTTTAAAAATGGAAAATTTTTAAAGAAAAAAAATAAAACCCATGACATCCTCATTTATCCAACCATGCTGACAAAAGGGTGCAGTTTTTGTTTAAATGCTTCTTTTCTCACTAACTTGAGGGACTACGTTTCTAATACCATAATACCTTCTTGTGTGATAAAGTATACATTTAATCTTGAAAGCAGCATTCTGTTCTCGCTGTTCAAATACAACCACAATTTTCAGATTTACTTGGGGTTGTGTGAAAACACCAAAACAAAGATGTTAAAGCAAACACTCACAGAGCTCAACGGCTAACATCCTCCTTATGTTGAGAATGAAGTTAGATGGGAATTGTAGTCCAGATTATGAGTAACAACTAAGAGTTGACTAGTGGGAGCTAAAACCCACCCACTTATCTTATATTGTTAAGTATTAACAATATTTCAGATTTAATATAGCAAGAATAATGTTTGGTAATGATCTGAGTTAGTAAACATCAAGTCAACATCGCTTTTAGCTCCTTCCAGAGTAAAAGATGTCTAAAGTTCACTGTGTTCATGATAGAATCAACAACCAAGCTTTTCTCCTTTTTATCCATTTGTGGCCCTGGGAGTTGAGTTTGCTGCCAGTTTGTGCTTCTGATTAGCATGTTTCCAGCTGTATTGACTGATGGTGCGACTCCAGGCTGGTTTTCCTCAAAAGGTGTAATAAACAGAACCTGGGAGGCTGCAGCATCTGCATTAACACCTTGCTGGGGCTGTCTCCCAGGGCCCAGGAGCCGAGGACAGTGCCTTCCCTTCACACCTCGTTACTCCTGTTCCCTCCTGTGACCTTTCCCTGCAGGCAAACATGCACCCCATGAGACGGCAAACCAATCAGTACCCCTTTCCATCCAGCCCAACCTCTTATAACCCTTCCTCTTTGTCTCGTTCTGTTTTCCCTCTGCCCAAATACACTGTGGCTGCAACTGACAGTCTGTTTTGCTGAGTGGTATCGTTGTCATGGGCCCCATCATTTTCCTCCACTCTATCAGTCAATGCTGTTTACATTCAGGAGATTTTTTTGCTTTGAATCGCTCGAGCAGAAACTGATGTGACCTTGAAGAGAATGGCTGCGTCTTTTAAACCTGGAGAGGAAGGAGAACACTCTTTGAAAGTCTTGTCTTTCAAGCCACTAGACAGGACGGGGGGGTGTTGGTTGAACATTTTTTTTCTTCTTTTTTTGACCAGTCATTACAAAAATCAGGATGGGCTTGAATGCATCAAGCCTTGGAGAGTGAAAATGAAGTTCTCCAGGTAAAAGGAAAACGGGCCCTCTGGCAAGGTTGCGTGGTTTGTCTTTGATGCTCCTGGCTTGACACGGGGAGCTCACCTTGACTGGGTCATTTATTCAGACGCACACTAAGTCACCTGGCACTTTGAGGCTAAGAGACAATTACTTTCAGCCTTCATAGAGCAGTGATGCCAGGGCACCAGGAAACATCCATATTTTCAACTTTCGATGATTTGTCACAGTTTGAGCAGGTTTCCAAAATAAATATATATTTTCTTTTACTTCAGAATAAAAAATTAAAATTGACTTTGAGCTCAGTTTTAATTAACTCACTGTTAATTCTCCCTCTGAAGACCAATCCAAATTTCAGAAAAGTCCTTTGAGTCAGTCTGTGATAAAATAGTGGGAAACATCTTAAAACCTTCATTGCACCATCATCAATGACTACCAGTGTGTAAGCCCTTATACCAAACTGCTGTATAAACAAAGCTGGCATGAAATGGTATGTCACTTAAAGCAGGACTCACCAAATCCAGACCTCTTGGGCCAGTGTCTTGCAGGTTTTTAGTGTGTCCCTACTGCAAAACATCTGACTCAAATGGATCCAACCTCCCGCAAAGTTCTGCAAAATGACTCATTAATTTGGGTCAGATATGTTGGAGCAGGGAGACTTTGAAAACATGCAAGACACTGGCCCAAGAAGTACGGATTTGGTGATCCCTGCTTTATGCCATACCATTTTATGGCAGCTTTATTTATACAGCAGTTTAAAAGAACCACAGCTGAAACAAAATGCTGCACATAACTAAATATTAAAAACTATAAGAAGCATAAAACAGAAAAACATCAGATAAACAGTATGTATTAACATGACATAAGAACAGCTATCCAACAAAATAAGACCAGTTATTACCAACAATTACCAATTACCAACAAATGAGATTAAATAAAGAAACTGAGTCTCACTGAGGTTAAAAGCTGAAGGATAAAAATGTTTTTCTATGTTTAAGCAACATTTTGTCCCCCAGGAGATAACCAATATCTTTTCCTGTTTGGTGTTATCATGGTTCCTGAGTAACCTATGTTCACATGTGGCTTAAAATTCGTCCCCAGTAGATACCTGTTGTGCATATAAGTGAATACATCGCCTATGTCGTGATCAAACACTGAGCAACAAACAGGATGTCAGCATGTTTGCGATGTATTTGTCCCATAAGTAAAACTGAATGCAATGATTTGCAAATCCCATGAACAATTATTTTATTTACAATAGAACACAGGAAGCAAATGTTCATCATAAATTCCATGGTGGCAACACAGAGTTGGAACAGGTCCATGTTTACCACTGTGTAGCATTCCTTTTTTTTCTAACAATAGTCTGCAAACATCTGGGAACTGAGGAAACCAGTTTCTGGACTTTTGGGAGAGGATTTTTGTCCCATACGTGTCTGATAGACGATTCTTGCTGCTTAATAGTCACAAGTCTTTGTTGTATTTTATGTTTCATTATTAGCAGATGTAGTTTAGCATTGTCTTGCTAAAATATGCAAGATGTTCCCTGAATAAAATATTTCTTAATGGGAGCAGATGTTGCTCTTAAACCTTTATATACCTGGAAGCAATGATGGAGCCTTTCCAGACGTGCAAGTTGCCAGTTCCATATGTACTAATACAAAATCATGTCTGTTTTTAAAGCAGTACTGCCAAAAAGCCTGAGGTGCACAACCATCTAATATTAATATTTCCGCTGTGTCCCTTGTGCACAGAGATGTCTCCATCTCAGATTCTCTGGATGTGAAGATGTTGGAATTTACAGCATTCACAATTCTACATTGAGGAACATTATTTTTGCTCCACAATCCACATCGGCCCATCTTTACATCTTAGAGACTCTACCTCTCTAAGGTGCTCTTGTTTTACCCAGTCATGTTACCGTCCTGTTGTAAGTTGCTTAAATAGTTGCAAAATGTTCCTCCAGCTGTTTCTCTATAGCAGTGGTTTCCAAAATTTTTGATAAATAAGTATAGTCCACACACCAGAAGCTGTTCCTTAAAAAGTTTAATGTGTTTCGGTGCCTGCCCTTCTTCAGATGTGAAGTGACATATATATGCAACCAAATGCAAATCAGGTAAAGAACCACAGGTGTGAAAATATTTTCTTTTATATTTACAAAAATATATATGATATTTCTAGAGCAGGGGTGGCCAAAGTCGGTCCTCGAGAGCCACAATCCTGCAGGTTTTCCATGCATCCCTGCACCAACACACCTGACTCAAATTAAATGGATCCGACAGCCTATAAGGATCTGCACAATGACTCATTAGTTTAAGTCAGGTGTGTCGGTGCAGGGATGCATGGAAAACCTGCAGGATTGTGGCTCTCGGGGACCCACGTTGGCCACCCCTGTTCTAGAGGGATGCCAAAAAATGCAGATGAACATGTGAACATGGCTCACACAGCAGCAGCAGAACAAGATAAAGAAAAACATCAAGTAAACTACTGAGGGAACAATGTAAACAGTGATCGTTCCCAGACACATAAAATGATGAACATGAAGCAAGTCACCAAAGCACATCAGAAAAACATCGCAAAAAAACTTTTTGAGGTACGGCCCTCGAGGCAACATATACTGACTACCCAAAATATCCCCTTTTAATCAGTTAATGTGTAACTATTGTGTAAAAAAGATTGGTTATATTTTAGATTTGTAAAATTATTGAATGCTGTTTTTGAAGACATGTTATAACCCCGTCTAAGATTATTGAAACATGAACACATTTAAGGTAATGTGAGATTTGGTTTATATGTACAATATTGTAGAATTATTTGAGTATTTTACTAAGCTCAGTTAAATAATAGACTCAGTTTGAGAGAAGAATCACTAAAGAATGTTTGACATTACAGACACTACAGAGTCTTGTGTCAGCAATCATCTGACACACTTATAACCTCTGAATTTTGAACAGCTCATTGGTGAGCAATCAGCTGTTTCTTCTCAACTTAGATGTGTGAGTAAGTGTTGCATTAGTGTGAGAACCAGTTGGAAAATTCAGATTAATTTGATTGATTCCTCAGCTGCTACAATCAACACCAAAAGATATATTACAGGTGATTTACCTGAGTATAAATCCTCCTAGTAATCCACTGATTGGATCACAATAATACAGTGAGTTAAACTTTTAGCCCCTCGATAATAGCTGATTCTAAATGTTCCCATAGACTGCTGTTGCATCATTTCCAGTGAGCTTGCAGCAGTCCATCACCTTTCTGTCTTATAAGTCCAGGTTGCATGTAAACATTGCTGATACACTGATTTTAATATACAACCAGTGTTGTTAGCTTTTGACTAATACCTCACTTGAGACTACAGGAGCTCCCGTGCTGTGTAGGACAGCTGCAGTAGCCAAGTGCAAAGCACCAAAGTGCACGGCCTTCTTCCGTCACGGATGCACCCAGCCAGCTGGAAGCAAGCTTGTTCGAGTCGAGGCCCATTAAAATGCGACTCCTTGAACTGACAGGACATATCTGGAGCTTTGGAGCTGGTCTCACAGCTGCTTTGTTCACTGTCTCTGCAAAAATAAACATCAAAGACGAGCAGGAGATTTTCTGTGAATAATTCATTCTGTGCGTTTTGATGCTGCTTTTTTTGTACAATGCTATTTTTTCCAGAAATCAGAAGAGTGAGAAAATATCTCAACGGAAACTTAGCTTCTTGTGTGGAGTCATTTCAGGGTAGTAGGTGGTCCTGAAATGTGCTCCCAGGACAGATTGATTTCAGAGTTTCATAAGAATGAAGACACCAGAGGACAATGTACGACCTGAGTCACTGTCAGTAGATGTGTCCTCAATCCATCCTGAGTGTTGTCAGAGTTGTATTTAGTGCTGCCTGCTGGTGATTGGATCATGAGTGGGTAGCTAAAGATTTTTGTTGCAAGTCTGGGTTTGTTTGATTTGCAGAGAGTTTAGCTTTGTTAGAGTCCAACCAAGCTAACAGAATATACCATGTTAGTTATGGAGTACTTAAAAAAAAAAAGCAGTTCACCAAAGTGCTGCACAACAGGTAAAACACAGGTTTATAATAATAAAATTAATATAATATAATATAATATAATATAATATAATATAATATAATATAATATAATATAATATAATATAAAAATAAATCACATATAACAGAAAATGGAGAGCAGCATGAAGTCATAGAAACCTAAGGGAAACTTTCACTGGTGGTAAACATTTCAAAAAGCAGGCAAGGAGAGGACCTTTGATTAAGATTAATCAAAGTAAGTCAATATGGCTGCATGGGGGAAAAAAACACATTGGTGTCGGGTAAACTGCTATGTCGTACACTCTGCGTTGGACTGACGTTGAAGCATAAATCAGGTTTTAGCCCATCTAACCTCTGAACAAACCATCCCAACCTGACCTAGGACATCTGCAAGTCTCACACTGTAGATGAGTTGCAAACTGCAGTGTGGCAAGTCAGAGCACAGAAAAACCCTGTTAATTGGTCCAGTCTGGCTGGCCCCTGTCAGACGAGGCCTTTCATGGCCTTTTCATGGGTTTCTCCTGGGAAAACTGAGGAGGCTGCCTGTAATGAGGCACTGTACCTGGTTGCAGAGGGGGAGGGGGGATCAGGAGGGTCGCTCGTGGGCAATTAGAGAGAAATAATGAGAGCTTTCTCTTTCTCTCTGTCTCTCTTTCTACCCCCCCTCTACACCCCACCGCCTCATCCCTCCTGTGAGAACGGTGGCTCATCAGGTAACTTTTTAGGGGAGCATCCCATGAGAGGCAAGTCAAAGCTGAAAGCAGCACTGCAAGTAGAATGCCAGAGCATTGCAAAACTGCAAGAAATATGCACAAAAAACAGCTTTAGCTTCTCATGTCAGGCTCTGCTGCCCAGCACTGGAGGCGAGCATTCCAGACTTGAAAAGATGATGCTGAAATATGTATATGTGGCAGTCACGCTGCTGGATCAGAAAGTGGCAGTATGTTAGAAATGAGCTCAATCTGTGTGCAACATGCTATCATAACTGACATGTTGTGACTGCCCAAGGGCTGAGTAAACATACCATATATTAACTTGTTTACAGGTTATTATACAGAGTCAAGATGACATGCTGAAGCTTAACTTGTATACAGTTCATTATACAAAACTAGTTTCCCCAGCACTCATGGGGTTTTAGTTTTTTTATGCAGCTGCTGTTAGCTACCACAGCTACTCGCCTGCTTCTCCTGTCTGGAGACCGATTTCCACTTCCCTGACAGAGATTGATGTGCTGCCTTTCCCTGGCTGTAATAGCACTCAGCCTCCACTGCACTTAATATCCAAATGGCACCAAATCAAAATCCCAGGCAGTCTGATGCTGGAAACACCTCAGCAAAGTGTAGCACCTTATTTACATGCAGAAAGTCAATTCAGTTTTTAAGGGAGGTTGAAAGGTGATCAATAATTTACATGCACATAAGTGCCTGATATGTGTGAAATTGTCTGCATGCCTTTAAGAATAATGGAGAGGTATTTGAATTGCAGGGCAGATTGTTCGTTATTGAATGAAAAGATCCATAAAAACTGATTGAAATCAAATTGAAATCATGCAGCTCTTTAGTTGTGAATTTACAGCTAAAAGGAGCGTAATTATATTTAGAAAAAATATATTGTTATTGTAATTAGTTTTGCCTGTTTAGTCGTGAAAAAACCCAGAGAATACCAGACACCAAATGAATATTCAACCTTTTGTGCAGCTCAAACGTTCTGCATTACATCCAACTGTGAAATCCACAGGCTTAAATCACTGTGAGCCTGATCCTCCCACTCTCTTCTACTTTAATGATAATCATAGATTCCCTCTCTCTTGCTTTTGTCTTGCTCCGGCCTTCAATTTTGCTTTTGCACAGGGCTGAAAAACTTGATTTGAATGCTTGTATTCATGCAGAAGATGGAGCTGCACTGGGTTGGAAAGTGGCTGCTGCCTCTTCAGTGGACAGATCCAGCAGTGGGGTTGAAGGAGACATAATATGGTGCAATCTGGTACCGAGGGCTGTGCTTTGCATCGAGTTTTGTTTTGAAGCAATTCGACAATGATGGCATGACAGATTTGGGTTAGAATCCAGACCTTGTTTTGATCTTGCCTGTTTTTGCCTTGGAGAAAGGGCCATAAATGTTATAGCAGTAGTGGAAATCCCTCCCTGTAAATGTTCCATCTGTGCACTGGAGTAGCAGGATGTGTGCAAGGCAGTAAAAAATGAATGTGAGGATTGTGAGATGGCCCAGGGAGTCTGTTACGCTGATAGAAAATGTAAAGTGCTATAGTCATGGATGTAATGTAGAATGATTGTCTGTCTCCCCTGTTTATTTGCCAGTGCAAGAGCTGTAATGGAGACAAATGCTTGTCTGAGTCTGTGAACCCAGTGCTTTGGTAATCTGGCTCTTCAGTATATGTGGCTGTTGTGGTAGTCGGCTCTGAGAGCTATGTGTGAAGGCAGGTGAAAGGTCCTGAGGTGACTAACCTGGGTTTTTATGCCTTAATGACTCCTTGTTATTCTCAAACCTATTTCCCAATTGCCACCAGCAATTCCCCCCTCTGTGTCCATTAGACGCAGGGAGCACGGATCAATATGTGATGCAATTTCCCTGGAGAATGAACAAAGCTTCTTTAGGGTGGCTGGCTGCTGTCGCCCCCTCTTTTCACCCTCTCATTCTTGTTCTTCCCTTTCTTTTACACACCACTTCCACCTCCTCCTCCATCACAATGCATGCTGAGTAAACCTCAGGTAGGTGTTGCAGAGACAGGAGATTTAGCCCAGTCATTTATCTAACTGAGGTAAAAATGACCAACAACAGGAAACACTTTGTAACAACAGCTAAAACAGAAGCCTGTCACCCAGGTCCTTCTAAAACAGATGAGGAATGAGTCATCACCGGTCCAACACCCACCCAGTTGCAAGGCTGGCACTCAGCTTGCCAGCAACATCATCTGCCTTACAAGGGATGCTGCCCAGCTATTATCTTTGAACAATGAGACACGGTTTGCTAGTATTCGATTTCGTAAAGGTCAACATCATTTTGCCACTGGAGTAAAGTGTTGTTTTCATAATGAATATGCCCTAGATTATGCAGACACAACATAGACTGTACAGGCTCAGTGCATGAAAGTGCAGAGAGCTAAAGCTCACGAAAACCAATGAGATTTCTTTGTTAATAGTCCAAATAGATCTATTTTTGTATGCGCTACTTTAGTCATTCTACTATATGCTTTACCTACGTACAAATAACACTCTGTAAAAGTATTCCATTATATTTGAAATTTAGGAAGTGTTTATTACAAAAAAAATATTACAGACTTCTGGGAGTAAACTTACCTATTGCAGAAAAAGCATATTAGTTTATGAAAGAGCTCATGTCATATTTTTTTAGCTTGTTCCTTTCATGCAGTATTATTTGACGTGTGCATGTTGTTGTTATGGAGAGCAACAAATCTTAACTTTTTCTCCATTATCTGAAATGCTTCTTTTATAGTCCATATTTAATGACATCACAAGAAAAACAAATGCATGATGTCATAAATAAATAAGAAATAATCTAGTTCACATTTTTCAGTGTTTTGACCAGTAAGCTGACCAATCAGAACAGGCCCTGCCATGTGGGTGTTGCCCTTCAAGAGAAAGCAAAAGATAAGAGTTTCACAGAAAGTTTTCTTTGTCTTTTGTTTTTTTATCTGAAGTCTTTATATTGCCCTTTAATAAAATGTAAAAATAAAAACAATTGGTATGTACATACGATATATCTCCTTGGGCCGGTTGTTCAAAAAACTTAATCTGGATAAAAGCTATCCGGATTTCATAATCCATTTTTTCAGAATGGCGGATCAGGTAATCCAGGTTACTTTTATCCCGGTTGTTCAAAGCAAAACAGGATTGGACCACCCTGATCCAAAATCCTGTTTTTCAGGATCACGTAATCCAGATTTCCAGCATGTAGATCTGTGTTCGCCGCTGGCCATGTGAAGAACAGCAGGTAGAAGAGACGGTTTGCAGGCTTTGCGAGTGGAACCACCGGGAGCATGTAACATAATACGTGCATGTATTGCCCTGCATAACATAGCGACCAGGCGAAATCTCCCTCTCTGTGACAATGTTGATGATGCACCGTGTGGAGGTATCGGACCAACTTCTGTCATTCTGCAGAGTGAGGGACGGGCGGAACGTGTAGTGAGGGATGCGGTCGTTAGAAATTAATTTTTTTGACAGGTTCTCCTCAAATTATGCAGTGATGAATAACAGGAAAATGGAATATTATATTAGTGTTTGTTATTGGATCTGTTTGGTCGTTTTTTTTCGTAGGGATATGATAATGTCACGTTTTTATTTTTAGATTGTGCTTTTTTACCGTTTTATTTTACTACGCTGAAAGACTTAATAACAGCCTGTTCCTGTGTTAACTACTTTATCACTGTAACGGTTAAGTCAGGCGTAAAATACAAATATAAGCACATTTACCGAATAAAGAGTTCTATTATTTGATCAGCTGTTAGGTTGTACCACAGTTTCTTTCTGAAATCCGCCTTGTAATCCTGCCCTCTGTTGGGATCAAGATAATCCTGTTTTTTTGGATCAAAGTTATCTGGACTCTACTCAAAAGTTTTGAACAACCCAAACTGAGGGTTTTATCTGGATAACCACCAGCATTGGATTACGTGATCCAAGTGGATTTCGGAATCCGGATTTCCGTTTTTAACAACCCATTTTCAAGATTTGATCCTATCCAATAACCGAAATCCGCTAGGATTATGTTTGAACAACCGGCCCCATGTGATATGTAAGAATTATTGAAGTGCACAACATGTCCACTAGGAGGCAGAAGACAAGTATCACATTGTAAACAACTGAGTTTTGAATAAAGTTTGTTTTACAGTATGGTGATCCAGTAGATCCCAGACACATATGTAGAATTGTCAGCTGTGGCTCATGAGATAGAGCGGATTGTCCGATAACTGGTTGGTGGTTCGAACTCCACTTTTTCCCCTAATCTGCTGTTATGTCCTTTTCGTAAAAACCTTTAGCCACTTGCCTCCAGTGTCGGCATTACTGGCATATGAATTTTTGTTTGGTGGTTGGAGAGGCCATTGACTCAAATTATTTGTTCCACATGTAGCTTACCATCCCCATTGTGTGAATAATGGAGTCGATGAGAAGTGCTTTGAGTGTCATGAAAAGAACTATATAATACACGATATTGCCAAAAGTTCATCTATCTATTCATCTATCCAAATAATTAAAATCAGGTGTTCCAATCACTTCCATGCCACGGGTGTATAAAAATAAAGCACTGAGTCATGCAGACTGCTTCTACAAATATTTGTGAAGGAATTCCAGCGTTGTACTGTGATAGGATGCCACCTGTACAAGTCCAGTCGTGAAATGTCCTCACTCCTAAATATTCCACAGACAACTGTCAGTGGTATCATAACAAAGTGGAAGCAATTGGAAATGACAGCAACTCAGACACAAAGTGGTAGGCCTTGTAAAATGACTGAGCGGGGTTGGCGAATGCTGAGGTTCATAGTGTGCAAAGGTCAGCAACTTTCTGCAGAATCGATCACTACAAACCTCCAAACTTCATGTGGCCTTCAGATCAGCTCAAGAACAGTGGAAGAGAGCTTCATGGATTAGGTTTCCATGGCCGAGAAGCTGCATCCAAGCCATACATCACCAAAAGCAATGCAAAGCGTCCGAGGCAGTGGTGAAGAAAACACTACCAATGGACTCTGGATCATCTGGCGATCTGATGGAATAGTCTGAGTATGAACGCTGCCAGGAGAACGGTACTTGTCTGACTGCATTGTGCCTGATAGAGGGGGAGATTATGGTTTTGGGTTGTTTTTCAGGAGCTGGGCTTGGCCTCTTAGTTCCAACAAATGGAACTCTAAATGCTTCGGCATACCAAGATATTTTGGACAATTCCATGCTCCCAACTTTGTGGGAAAAGTTTGGGAATAGTGTTTTGTATAATATAAGCCCTTTAATGCAAAATTAGATCTTTTAGTTGTGGTGAATTGGAGCTCATTCTTACATACTTTTAATCAATTTATAATTAAAATTAATATTTTTTATGAATCAGTTTTTGAATTTCCTAATATGACGACAAATAGCCTAAGTATATCAGCTGTACTTGTACAACCTGTGGGGTCAATTCATTTTGAAGAAAATTAATTTATTCATGAAGTCTTTTTTGTGCAAAATGTACGATGTAAGAAATAAGTAAAGCTGTCAGATAAATGTAATGAAGAAAAAGGTACAAGATTTCACTCTGGAATTCAGTGGCAAAGAAGTAAAGAAAGTGGATTAAAAGCACCAAATTACATTCGTCCACTGATTTGGCAGCTCTAAAACACATAAATAATTAAAGAGATGCTGAGTTGGAGAGGCTGTTAAAAGATGCCTTACATGTCCCCGGACTTCTTTACATAGTGATATGTCAGTGCTCCACATGTGTTGCTGACTTGTGTTTCCATGACAACAATACTCCAGTTCTAATTTTGAGTGTCACAGTCCAGGGATTTTTGGGTTGGTTTTTGACCAGGATGAAAATAAGATGATAAAAGAAGACAATTTCTCTGAGTTCACACTCATTAATTTTCTTGGGAATGCTGGTTAATGCAAACCTTCAACATCATTAATGAAATCCAGAAATTTCCTACAGTTGTATCTAAAAGCAAGCCTACAAATGTTATTAATTCAGGTGATCATTGTCTAAAATTAAGTGATTGTGTCATGTTTACTTTGAACCTGACAGCTATAAGATATGCATGTTTCAGTGGCCTCAACTATTCAGACATGAATGAAGAATTTAAAGTAGCGAGAAGCTCGGTACCCTTTGTACAGGAGCATGTACGCTGTCAAGTGAAAGCATGCAAAATAAGCCCCGCGTCTCCATGGCATCCCTGCAAAAGTGATTGCAGTGACAGACCACTCCTGGGTTCCACAGTCCTTTTTTTTTGCATGAATCTTACAAAATTACTTCTCTGCAGAGCAGCGGCCGTTGTTTCTGTGCAGAAGAACCCCCACCCATAGAGCTCAGCCACACTGAAACCATTAACTTCAATAATTAGAAAATGCCTGGAGTAGATGATGCTGAACGCTGCACCCTCCCCCACTAGTTTGCCTACAAAGCTATTTTCTAAAGACACTTGAGAAATCTCAATGTTCTTCCAGGCCTCATCTCAGTCCATTTTTTGGAGAGAGAAAACAGACAGCGATGGTAAATTATACAAGGCAGGTTAAGACATTCAATCAGACTGCTGCACTGACACCAGTGCACACAGCTCCAGTTTAAACGTGCAGCTTTTTTTGCTGCATCACGGCTTGTTGTCATTTGGCAGTGCAGTGTCTCGGTTAATTAAAGCATACAGTATTGCTATATTGCTGCTTGAGTTTAACAGCAGCGGCTTTACCTTTGACCTCACAATTGTTGCTGCTGAGGATGAAGCAGCTGAGGCTGTGATAACTTTGAATTAAAGGGTGTAAAGTCCACTGCTTTGGCAAAGGATAAACCGTCAATTTTGTGCATTTAGTGATCAGGGTAATGTAACTGGTATTTTCACTTAGACAACAAAGGCACGCAGTCACATTATTAACTGGTTACAAACCGTTGAACTGTTGGTATTTTCCATCACATTTCATCTAATGATAGACTTACGAAGCATCATTTTACCACGCACATCTGCTTCTTTCAGGTAAAGGATGTTTAAGGACCAGGGAAGTCCATGTTTGAATGTTGGAGGAATGGTGATGGATTAAGTCACAAAACTTCGAGCCAGGAGATTTGTGTTAAAAATAAAACTGGCCTGTTGTAGAACTATACTATAAGCCCTTTACAGACATGGTAAACAGGAGATTAATGGCTTCAACAATCTCTTAAAGGGTCGGCATGCTGCTGTTTTCTTTACGCTTCTACCAGCTTCATTCAGTCTTTCCTACACACAGTGAAGGACAATGCTGCTGTCTGTGTGCACATTTTTGTCACTTTAGCATGATTGGACAGCATCAAAAAGATGATTATGATACTAAAGTCCTGATAGGGTAAGAGTTTCAATACAGCAATATGCCACCATGGGGATGGATATTCTTCTGAAATGTGTTGGGTTATTTCACAGTTTGTTTATTATAGACTTTTTTGTTTGTTTTTATTGACACAGATGCAATATTTTCACTCTAGAATAACTTTATTTAACTATCATACCTGCACTGGACATTCAGCTGTGTCTTTTTAATTTTTTTTTTTTTTATTTGTTTGTTTTGTTTTTCCTCACCTGCGGTGGATTGGGTGTATTTTCCAGTCCCCCTGTATAAGAATAAGCAGGCGTAGATAATGGATGGATGGATGGATGTTTTTGCCTTAATGAGGTTCAGGTTCAATAAAATGTGTGTAAAAGACAGAGCAAATTTTTGTGGCAAAACTACATTAAGTACTTCAGGATAAAATAAATAATCAGTTTGAGCTCCCAGGCGAGCTACTGTATACTTTCTCATCCCATAATAATGCGTTTGCAGCCTGTTTTAGCAGTGATTAGGTTCTACAAGTTTCAAGAGGCACACCCTGGAGTGAAGGATTCACTTCAGCTCATTCAAACAGGCTGCTATTAACAGAGCTGTACAGACGTGGTGGAGACCATGTCTTTAAATGTGTTATATTTGTTTACATTTTCATACTTTCTCATCACCTCAACCGACTGTTTATTAAAACTATCCGTTCAACCATGCATCAGCGGTCAACTTTCTGCTTCACACATTCTGGGTTAACCACGACACACCTTTCTCCAGGTTCACAGATCTTCAGGTATGGAAAGACACTACAAAAGGAAATGTTAAACAGAAATTTAACCTTTTGTGATTATTACCCTCTAAATTTGCGTTATGTGCTTTTCTCCCTGTGTTATGTTTACATCTAGACAATGTTGTTGGGGTGTTGAGGTCCGTTTGGATGTTGAAGTTCAACGTATAATTCTTCCATGAATATAACAGAGCTATGGAAGTACAGATTTTTTTTATTTTTTTATTATTATATTTTTTTTTAGGATTGACAGACATGTTGGTGAATGCAAAAGGACATAGAACTGTGGAAGTAAAAAAATTTATTTCCAATATATATATATATATGTGTGTGTGTGTGTGTGTGTGTGTGTGTGTGTGTGTGTGTGTGTGTGTGTGTGTGTGTGTGTACAAGAACACACACATAGTTTCAGGCTGATACCCAATACCGGTATCGGTGCATCTCTAGTTTAACTTCCAGTTTACTTCATATTCCGCTGTTCAGTAACTGTTCAACCTATAGGTACAACATTTAGCAATTAAAAAAAAAAAAAAAAAAAAAAAAAAAGCACACACCCATTTTTTACAGCTTCCACATTTTATGTAACACATCTCAACAACAAACCCCTCCTCTTACCATGGTGATACTTTTTTTTAAAAAATGAATATATTTTTATGTTTCTCCTTAAAGTCTTGGAATCTTGGAAAAACTGATTTATTCATCTTGTTTGGAAGGTTGAAAATGATGTCAAACATGTTGTGTATCATCCAGATGCCACCAGGCTGCTGTAGTTTGGGATGTTTTTAAGGTTAATTGTTTGGTGATAAACAGATTATAAATACATAATTTTATTTTTATAAGGCAACTGATCTGTTTTTTTTATTATTATTATTCTGTGTGTGGTTTGCTCTGTCAGGGATCAGTGATTTTCTGTGGGTTTGTTTTGCTGTTAGTGCCCTGTAGCCATTGAAAGATGTGCATGGTGCAGTGGGTGATCAGAAAGTCTGAAATTGGTCCAGTGAGAGCACTGCTGTCAGAAAAAAAGACCACAACACTGAAGAAAAGAAATGGGAAATGCTATCCCCTGCTGTGTGAAAGAATACACGAGTTTCACTCATACAGTTTTGGTCATACAGTTCGAATAGGAGCATCAGCAAAAAGAAGCATTTAAAAAATTCACCATGTAGCGATGATTTTCTTTATGCTTTCATATATTTTTAAAGACCTTAAAGTTAACATCACCTCATTGCTGATATTTCTTTCATCCATTCTGCATTGATCTGAAAGGACGTCTTCGTCCCTCTCCTCGTCTTCTGCTAGCACACAATGTTATCTCCCACAAGCCGCGGCCCTGCATTTGTCCCTGTGACTGTTTCACGACTGCGGCGCTGCTATTGAATGGCACCATTTAAGAGATGAAAGAGCAGTTGTGCAAATGTTGTAAAACAGATGAAAAGACCGAGCTAAGTGGCGGGATGCAACAAAAGCAACAAAAAGCAGGCACTGATTCAGGATCTAAAGAGGAGTCATTGGTACTTGTGGGCAGTGTTAAATAATTTACTCCCTGATCAGACTCAGTTTAATTAGCTCTTGTTCCACCGATATAATCAGGCCCTCTCGGGCAGGGTGGCGGGCTCTGAACTGTTAGGGGCAAGGAGGCGTCATATGTTCGCCTGCTGTGCGATCACAGCAGGGCCCCAGGTAGAGGACATAGGGACACGTCCTGTTGGCTGACTGCAGCTATTACTAACAACAGCAGCAGGACACGGCTGCAGACCTTGGTGACTTTATAGGCCTGCTAACACCTGCTCCAACACTTCTTCGTGGCTTCATCCTATTTCCTGCCCTCTAAACATGTTATACAATATCTTTGTATGTGACTGGGGCTGGATGTTTGTTGGTCACCAAGCATCAGAGCCAGAACTGTCGCTCCACCCCCTCTCTCAGGATTAGCCCCAGCATCTTTAGAACTTTCTGGAAATGATAGCGGTGCCTCTAAGTATTATGTTGCCCGAGGCTACTTTAAAGGAACTGTGAGCTGCCAAAGAATCCAATTTCAGGCCATTTCCCCCCTAAAAAAATTGTCTGAAGTGGAAAATCACACCTGATGGGCCACTAGTATGGCTTTCAAGCCACTAGATGGTGGTGTGGAAGACTTTGTACAAATCAATTTTCTGAAGGAAATAAAAAAAAAGAGCCAGTTTTGATAAAATAAAGAGAAAGGTTGAACAAAAGTTGCAAAAAAAAAGAAAAAAACAACATAGTGGAGCACCCCCCCCACCCCTCACCCCCCTACACTGTAGGATCAATGTGAATCTGCCAGTGGAGGACATTGGATTCATTTTAAGCTGCACTCGCTGTGGTACACACTTTGATTTGTGACATGCAGAGAAATGGGAAGGGGGGAGGGGGACGATGAGGAAGAAGAAGCAAGTGGAACAGAAATGTAGTGTCCCACTGTGGTAATTTGCCTTGGGTCTTATAGAGCTTACTCGCACTGCTGGCAGAGTTGCATGCAGGCAACTCTGAAAGGAAAAGGAGAAGATGTGGGAACAGCGTGAGGAAGCAGCAGAATCACTAGTGTTTTGGCTTTTCCTTGTGGCTTCAGATGAGACGGAGCCAAAGCTGGGAGTGGAGTGGGGGGTTCAACTAATACTCCAACAGAAGGTTACTGTGTGCAGTGTTTCATGAACAGAGAGTCATCATCTGGTGCATGTGGAAAAGCTAAGGTCAATTTTTATGGGGGTGAAGCAGTTTTGTGCACACATAAGCGCCTGTGACACCTTTGGCAGTGCCAAGAGCCCACACATCAGCCGGTGCTGACAGCATGCCTGGCACATGCCTGAGGGGCTGGGAAACTTCCCTTCTATAATTGCATCCCATGTCAACCTGTGACAAGTCAGGCTCAACCAGCAAGGGAGCTCACTAATCACCGGCCAGACCTCCTCCATATCCTTTATCCCCTCGTTTCCCACCCCTTCCACACTTTCACACTCCCAATCAAGCTATCTGTTGTTTGCATCTGTTGGGGTAGCACCCCAGAGCAAGCCCATTTCACCCTCTTCTCAGCACCTGACACCATCAGCATGACTCGACAGTCAAAGCAGAGCTGTCTCATTAGTCCTCTTCTTAAAGAGTATCTGTTAATGAACTAATTTCCCATGTATAACATCTGTTATTCTCACCGGCGCTCTGTTAGAGGACACATTTTACTCATTTTATGTTAATTACAGCAATTTTTTTAAAGTTAGTGCAGGGGTGGGGGGTGAAAATAATTTTCTCTCTGTTCTTGTAGGACTTCTAGTTGGGAATTCAGGGTTTTTTTCATACCTTCTAGGAAAAGTTAATATGGTGGTGATGCAGAAAGTAACCACACTGAGGAAATTTGTAACAAATTAAAGCAAGTTTGTAAAAGTCTGCATACCCGGAAGTGGTCTTGGTCTTTGGTGTGAGATTTTAGTGTGTCTGTCTTGTGTGTGTGTCCACATCTTTGATCTCTGGTGACTGATGTGTGTGAGTAAGTGAGAAGGAGAGCGGTCGTGGTGCTAGTGCCTCCTACAGATTGAGGTGAAAGCAGCCAGGTGGGTCTCGGTCGTGTCTGTGCGCTACAGTAACTGGATGTGATGGGTGGCCTCTGGGGATCTCTGCCTTAGAAGTGCTAAACGAGTGAAGCAGAGCAATCACACTGTTCCTGCGCGAACATGCGTGTGTGTGTGTGTGTGTGCGTCGCATCCCACACACTCCTATATGATAGTCAGTTTGCTTTTCTGTTGACACTGACTCTGAGTAGGTGTGTATGCCTCCTATAAAGGACACTGCTTTTATCCCTGGACTAAATATAAGTTCCATGAGATGGGTGATAAGATTAACAAAAGGTTTGTAAACATATTAAACGTTGCCAGGTAACAAGTCTTTTAAACACATACCAACATGGCTGCTGCTGCAGGTCAAAGCGGTGATGCTAAGTGCTGCAGACAGTCCACATGTGGTGGAGCTGTAGTGCTGCCCCAGTAACACGACTCCAGTTAGAGAGGTGATAACAAGGCGCGGGTTCCAGTCTGGATATTGCAACCCCACGCCCCTCTAGCAACCTCCACCCGCCGAGTCTCAATGTGATTGTTAGCCTGAAGCCCCAGAAAGGGAAAACTGCCCCCTCCCCTTCATTAAGCAAATGGAATTGACATAATTCAATTAAGGAGTAAAAACTTCTCTTCCCATGAGAGGAGACGGCAGTTTGTGTAGATCTCTGGCTTTTGCATGCCGGGCGGTGACTCCTGTGTCCTCACACGTGCACACATATTACACATGCAACCTGCAAAACGAGCCCCTGTGCATACGAGAGCGAAACAAACGAGTGCATGTCACAGGTTTGCGTTCTTGCCGCAGGCAAACTGAGCGACCCCTGGAGTTGATGGCACAGAGACCCTCTGTTTAGAGACAGGGGGGGTCCCGCAAGGCTCCACCCGAGCCAAAGTGAATGCCAAGAAGTCTCCGAGCCACTCCATCAAGCAGCACCCCCTCTCAACCCCAGGGGAACATCAGCCAATGAATTACAGATTAGATCATTGTTACAGGATCATAACAGGGATCTAATTGCCAATTTCTCTTTTTAATTGAATTTGGTGGAGTGAAGAGGACGGAGATGGGATTCATGGGACATTGTGTGGAGCCGATTGGAATTGGTCTGCTGTTGACCGGGCACAACATTTAATGAGGGGGAAAAAATACCTCCGCTTGACATTCGGCTGCAAACTGGGCGTCAACTGCAGAAATGTCAGGCTTAATATCCATGACAGTCCTTCTTGTTTGGACTGAATCTGGTTTTTGAAATGTTTAGGGTGTGGGTTCACTGATATTAGTCAGATTGTATTGGCAGCATCATGAATCACAGTTAGATTACAGCAACCAGGCTGCAGCACCTTGAACTGTTCTTTTCTTTGTGTTTTCTTGGCTGCAGCCTAAACCTTTAGCTTCTGCTCTCTGACCTAGGATGAGCTAATTGGAGTTTGTCTGTCTGTCTCCATATCTTGCCTCCTGCACCCCTCACCTCCAGAAGCCCTGTGTCCAGTCTGACCATAAATGAGCTCCACAGTGTTGTCTGATTATAGCTGGGTTAAATTAGATGAGATAAGTTAGCCCACATCTCCTCCTCAGCCTTGCTTGAGAGCTGACAAGCCCAATACATCTGCTGCAGCTATGGTAATTGAGATGGGGAGGGGAGGAGGGCGGTTTGGATGTGGGGGAGTGATTTGTGTGTGCACGTGTGTGTGTGTATATGTGTGTGTAGAGCTGTGTGAATGGGAGGGGGAGCCTTCCTTCGTCTCTTTTTCCTCAGTACCTGTCATTGATGAGGAGCCAAGGAGAAGCTTCAGCTTGAAGCTGTCATCGGCCCTCTGAATATGTCTGCCTCGCTCCCTCCTCCTTTTCCTAGTGTGTGTGTGTGATGTGAGTGTGTGAGCCGTCAGCTAGCTGGCGAGTTGTGTTGCTGCAGGAATTTGGCTCAAGTGGCTCTAGAGGTGTTTAAATCGGAGAAGCCGGCAGACGGACTGGGGTGCAGGCAGCCCGCCGCCCTTACACCGCCGAGACCGACGCTCCCTCTCTCGGGCTGACCGGCCAATCGCAAGCCACCGCTCGCCCTCCCTCCATCCACACTATATGTCTTCTCTCTCTCTATCTCTCTCTGATTCTGTTTCTGTCTCCAGCTTGCTCTGACTCCCTCCTCCTCTTCTTCTTCTCTCTCTCTTCGGTTTTCATTCCTTAACGCTCAAACCGTGTATCCCCTCCTCCTCCTCCTCCTCCTCCTCCTCACACCTTTTGGTCAGAAGAGGAAGAGGAAGCCCAGCCCAGGGAGAGACGCTGAGAGGATGAAACTCTGACACGCCGGCAGACCACAGGGAAACAAGAGCACAACTGTGAGTACAGCAGTCCTTTCACCTCTCACTCAGGCTTAACGCTGTCACACACACTTTGTGTCACACACACAAACACACGTGTCCAGCAAATTTACTTCAAACACACTCTGACTTCACACATACACACTCACACAGTCATACACTCACCAATCTTCCTCAAGCTGAAGTGTCTTTGTCTTTTTCAGGAGGTAAAAATAGAAATCAAAGAATTGCTGTGTCTGTTTTTTGCCGCTTCGATTTTGCTTCGTCTCGTCTTTACAACAAAAACAAAACCAATCCTGCAAAAGTGCGATTCTTTCTGTACTTTCTGACACTTTCAGCGCTTTCATGTTATTTCTAATAACAGAAAATTGCCATTGTTTTATTGTTCTTGATGAAAAAATCCCACCCCAGTTATGAGCCATGTCAGAGGAAAATGTTTTACACACTTCTTTTGTCTGTGCAGTTATTGGCTATAAAGGAATGTGGGATCACCACATGAGGGAAGCATCCCTGTTCTTATCTCCCATCTCAAACATATAAGCTGCTATAAGCCAATAGATGCCCGAGGGGTTAAAAAGAAAGAAAAAAAAAAAAAGGGACCATACTTTCTTCTTAATGGCACAAGCCATCCCGAGCAACCCCGCTGCTTATTATTTAGCGCTCAACCAGGAGGGGGGGACTCTTGCCAGGCTGATCTGCACCGTTTGCGCCACACTATTTTTTGATTATGTTCCTAGTTCATCTCTGGCCGAGGCAATTTCCTATTTCCTTCTCCCATTTCGAGAGCGGGGAGTATAATATGATAGCCGCTCACATGCGGGGAAGTGCAGACAGTGGATCTGTGCAGAGGACACAGATTGCATTTCCCCTGGAGAATGCTCTTGCTGTATTAAAAGGCACTAGAGGGGCTGCTCGGCACTTGTCATCAGCTTCACTAGTAATGCCGGCAAGGGGGGGAGACAGTAGACGTGGTGTTTACAGCCACGCTCTCATTTAAAGAGCTCCCATTGGCCCCAACGCTGCAGCTGCATCACACTGGCCCATTCCATTCCCGGTTATATTACATTTGTTGAAGCCCAGGATATTGTGTTGGCGCCTCACTTGCTTTGACAATCTGATGAGCAAATGCAGAAAATGAAAACATATATATGTTAAAGACCCCGCCATATATTAGATTTGTTGTTGGACTATAAACTCCTGGAGTGAGAAATAAAGTATTTGCATTTTTACGATGTGGTTTGACACGAATCATCCACTGATGCTTCAAATTAAATTCCTGCTTGCTTTTAGTTTGTACTTGAAACTTTGATGTTCATTTACAATTCTAGTGATTTTCTGGCATGTTCTGCTGCCATAGGTGATATTTTTCATGTTTTCCAAGTTGCTGAATCTAAATGAGGGATTGATTTTGACTGTTAGAAATGTGGAGTGGCTCTCGGGACCGGCTGAGGCTCCGGTTGCACGTGTCAGCAAAAGTGAATGAAAAGCCAGAGATTGACATCCTCGTCTACCCGGCCTTGGCAAATTTTCTCAGCCCTTGTGGTTCAACACACACAGACACGCTATTAAATCAAGGTAAACAAGACAATTATGCATCCTTTCCTTTTCTGTTTTCCCTCCACACTACCAGTTCTCCCAGACATGGCATACTGGGAAAAAAACAGGTTGAAGCAAAACTTTGACTTGACTGATCTACTATAACCACCACACATGAGGGAGATTACAAAAGCTACATCACAAAAAAGTAATTTAAACTCCCTCAATTAATGCAACTTTCATTTTAGAGTTGCCTTTGGCTTTCATGTGAAATTTATGTAATTTAAATGTGGAAAAGCTGACCAATTTAAATGGAGCTTTTCCACATTATACGTGTCATTGTGGAGAAATATGCAGAAGAGAAGTTAATAGCCTTTTATGCAAAGAAACATATTTAATTACACATATCTTTCAGAGTGAAGCGTGTACCCCAGAGGTGCTGTTAACGTAAGTCTATGATCTTTGCAATTATTAAACGGCTGGTGAAAGCGAGATAAGTCACTGCGACGCCATATTTATTACCATGTGTGCGCTTGTGCATGCACCTATCGATCAGGTGGTTGGTAACCAGTCTTGATCATCAATACAGATCCTTACAAAGTGAGGACCAGATAGTCTTTCCACTCTCCCTGAAGGCTCAATTACACAGCATGCGCAAGGAAATGTGGGGGGATGGAGATCAGCTTCTGACAAGGTCGAATTATATATGTCAGCTTCAAATCAGTTATTCAGCCGTGTCTGAATGTATAAAGAAAGACACATTTCGGAAGTCAATAAATGTTGCATGCCACCGCCTTTTAAACATTTTAATCAGATACATTGCTGATTAAATTATGTGCTGTAGAGGAAGCGGGGTGTTTTCTCCTACTTTTCAGTTTCTTTTTTCACAATTTCTCCACCTAACTTTGTGATATCGGATTCCAGTAATTGCACATTTCAAATAGCAAGTGATTGAATTTGCTAATTTGCTGACTTCTAATTACAACTGCACATCCCATCATATGTTTCCCACTCCAGCCACAGATGCAGGGCTGAAACTTGATGCTGTAATTTGTGCTGTTTCCGTTTTCCATCCTTCTTTGACAAAGCATATTCAAAAACTCGCAAATGCACAATTCACTGATGGAGGACATGTGTTGTAAACATCGAGGATACTTTTTTTTGTTTCTTTATTTTTTGTTTCCTGTTGACAGAAAGCCAGAAATAATTGATTTGAAGAGTGAGTGTGGGAAGTGTTGCCTTGCCTTGTGAGGAAGATGGTAATTGCAGAGTGAAAGTGCTGCAATGGAATACTGTGTGTTTACAGTTGTGAGTTTTGTAGAGATACACATCTACATGTTTAAAAAATAGTTTTATGTCTAAGAAACAGTTTCCTAGCTAGATTTTATGATTAGCTCACAGCGCATTTTCTGCTAGCTTTTTTCAGTTCATGCACACAGTGTTGGTTGTGTTGGACATTTCCTGCCTTTAACGGAAGCAAACAGGACTCAGTTTGATTTTAATTACTGTTGTTGTGCCCTATCCACCAACATTATAGTTTATATGAGAAGCAATTATTCAAATAATATATTTTTTAATTAGTTGATTAATTATTTAGTTATTATTTTGCTTTTGACCCAATGGCAACGATGTCTACTTGATTTTATTAACACAGCCTTCACTCCCAAGAAAACGAACAAACAAGAAAACAAAAACAAAAAAAAAACCTTAAAAAACAAAATATGTGTTCATGAACGCATTTAGCTTTGCCTTATTCCATGTAAATAATCTCTTTGTGGTTTAAAAGGACTGTATGTAACACTACATTTCTGCCTGACCCAAAATGCATTGTTAAATAAATAAATAAATAAATAGATAAATAAATAAATAAATAAATAGATAAATAGATAACCCTTCTTCTTACCATCCTATGGCTCTTCTGGTCACTGCTCAGTCCAGGCCTTTCTACACAGCCTGTTCAATTTAGCACTTATTTTGTTATCTTTCCACCTCACTGACTGCATTTTAAGTCACATTTAGAAAATGTGAATTTAAAAAGGTAAATAGAAATGGTAGAAAAGATAATCATTAAAAAATAACACAGATAAGGAGAAAAAACTTTATATGCAAAAAAAAAAAAGTTTATATGTATGATTAACTAGTTTAACAAAGAAAATATCCTGGATATTCTCACTGTTTAAAGTCTTTTTTTTGCAATAGCTCACCCATTTTCTTCTTCTGGATGTCCCTGCAGTTCTTCATTTATTGTCTTCTTCTTTGAGGATTGTTTCCACTCAGCGCAACTTCACTTCTACTGAGTACTACCAAGCTAACATAACTTAGCTGTTTTACTTGTTAGCTACAAGGACAAATCGAGGTAAAAAGCTGTTGCATTTAACTCCTGTAGCTGCATCAAGTTCCTTATAATGAATTTGCATTATTACTTTAGCAGCAGAACCTGAGGATAATGTCTTCCTGACTTCCCTCAGAGGGACAAACCACATCGCTCTGCTGTGTTTAGTGATGAGAACTCCAGATCCTTTGAGAGACCCAGATCATTTGGCATTAGGTAAAGAACAGCATAAAAAGAAGAAAATAAACAAAACAAGTTGGCTTCTATCTTTTACATACATGAGTGAGAAAATAGAGCAGATTTTTCACCTTTGACTCATAAAGCTTTTTCCTGTCTCCATTATTGTTTCTTTACTTAAAAATATATACATATTCATGGTGTCATATCTGTTCCCTTAAAGGAACTTCATTTGCTCAGTTTCTTGTATTGTTGGCCTCAAAATCTTTGCTAACAGCTAAAAATGTGATGCTAATGTTAGGTTAACCTTTTATCCAAAAGTGGAGAAGTAGCTCTCCAACCTTCATTTTGGCTGAAAGATCACTGTGGATAGCATGGTGGATATTTAACATTTAAATCCTCTGAGTTTGGTTTAGCAACATAAACAAACTGGATTAGCATTTGTTAGCAATTTTAAGTCATTTAAAATTTATTAATTTTAAATTAACTTAGTAATTTAAATCCATTTTCCACTGTCTGGGTAGCTCTAGAGTTTAGTTTTTAAAGGTATCTTGCAGTTTAGGCACAAAACTGACTCCTGAATGAAGTTTTAGTAACTTGTAGCTGAGCTCAGTGGTTCCTCTTGTTTTTTAGACATGACTCTTCCTGCTGCTTGGTGGGATTGGTGAAAATGCATCCATCATTGACAGGTTATGGAAATGCTGATCCATGCAGCTGACTGCTTGTCTCTCATAATAAATCTTCCAGCACACAGAAACATACCAAATGGACTAGAGTTAAATAGATACTGGATGCTTTTCTTCTTAGGGATAATAATGGTTTATTTTTCATTTGTTTTTCGTTAAGGATGTAAGAAATCCATATGTAAACATGTTATTTATATAATTGGGTTAGTTGTGTTGCACTTGATGAATTAGTTCACAAACTCCTGTGAAGATAACTTTGGAACAGACTAATTATAAACTGACATTAAATACTTAAGTGGTTGGTCCTTAAAAAGGCTGAAGAAATGACAAAACTTAATCACCTACTATGAAAAAAAAAAACAATATTTAGAAATGATCCTTTACTTGAGGGTGTTTAATGGCATCTGTGTGTGTGGAGTAATATGGCGTAGACCGCTGTCAGATATGGGGCAAAAAGACATTTCTCCTCCGTTTTACTGCAATTTATTTAAGCATAGTAACAGACACAACATTTTTCATACATTCTCTGAGGTCCATAGATATCTCTAGACACCAGGAACATGAATATGACACTTAGTAGAGTAATTCTTCATTTATTTGGGTATGTTTTTTTTTTCTGAGAATATGCCCAACAACTTTTCCTGAAACATAACTCACAAAAGAAGCTTTTAATTTAACAAATGATCAAGCATCTCAGTCTCTAGTTAAATATTTTGCTGTTTGTTGTTTTTAGAAACCAAAACTGTAAAATATTTCACCGCTGTCAGCCAGAAAGCTTTTATGTCCAACTTTAGTGCAACTTATTAGGAGATTAAAAGTCTTTTTCTTTTAATCTAATAAATATCAAGTATGTTTGTTTGTTATTAGTATTTTAGTGACATGTCATTATAGTCAAGCTGAAATGTAGTTAAAATGATTTTGTCCTTGAGTCCGAGGGTACGGGGCTGTCTATGCAAAGCATCACTAAATCATCACCTTAAAGGGCACACTGTTTATTGGACCAGTGTGTGTGTTAGGTTTTTTGGGGGGGTAATGGGCACCAATGTGCCCTCCTCTTAATGTAAGGCTTAAGAACTGCCAGAATCTTCATCAATAAGGAGGATACAATGGCTTTTGCTGGATTATGTTCACAGCTGTGACAATATCTAAAATTAGCTTTTCTTGCTGCGATAAAGCCAAATTCAGACTTTTAAAATAGCATCTGTAATAACTTTGTTTCTGGATGCCTGATGTTGAAAAATCCTAACTGTAAGGCTATCAGAATCTTCATAAATACTGGGGATAAAGTGTTTTTTGGTGGATTTGGTTATTCTCTGTGACAAAGCAATTACATGCTAAAAATAAGCTCTTCTCACCGAGATAATGCAAATTTAATTTTTTAATCTGGCATGAGTAATAACTTTGTTGTTTATCTGTTAATGCAATAACAAATTAACGTGTTAATTCCACAGAGTAATATCTTTCCATTAGTAGGTTAATTTTGACCATTTTTTTTACATCTTTTATCTTTACATTTTTCCATTAACGTGTTAATATTCACATTGATGTCAGGTTCTGTAGTTTCGGAAGACTTTTATGAATACTGAGAATGAGTACACACACACACAGTATCAGACCGATACCCAGTACTGGTATCTGTGCTTCCCTAATGGTGAATCAACAAACAGGTGAACAACCACAAGAAAGTATGACAAGGCATATCTGGGCCTTGTCTTGACCAGGCAGTGGTCAGGTAATGGTAAGGAAGAGAGACCATAGGCCACGGTTACATGATTTTTAATTTGAAATTAATTATTCAGAATTAAGTATTTCAGAATTATAGTATTCTCTTTCGCATTTACATGGAAATAGTAATTCAAAATTGAGGTTTATTCAAAATATGGAAAACACGTTTAATCTCCTTTATTCAATTCTGGTTAAGATCTAAGGGTTGGGAAAGGTTCTTATTGGACAAGAGGCGGACGTGACGAATTTACGCGTACCAGAAGAAAGCAAACTCCAGTTCCTGCTTCTTTCCTTTTCGGCTACAACATGGAAGACCACAATATAAGAACCATTTTGATTCTAGTTTTGAAGCAGCAGCTCAACACCAGCATACTATTTAATGTCCATCAGCTTAGGAGGAGACAGGAGACAGAGTACCATGCTGTCATCATGACAGGACAAAGAACGAGCATGCTGAAAAAGACCAGAATTCTTTTAAAGCAGAATGAACATGATCCAGAAATTATTCAATTCGCATTTAAAATCAGAATAAACCAGCCACTTACTTCCAATTGAAGTTTTATTCAGAATGGTTATTTTCAACTGGAATTAGGTGTTTATAAGATCATTTTTAATCCTTTTAAAGAGGAATGAATTTTTATTCTGAATTAAAGAGGATTTAAAACTCATGTAAACGTGGCCATTGTGTGTCATATGTCTCAAAGTGTTTGCATCTGATAGTATGAAGCCTTTAAGGAACTTCTCATCCTGAACACAAGAAAAACCCACTGATTATTTTAGAAATAAACTACTAAACTGACATAAATAACAGAGTTGTATTGTCTCATTAACTGCTCAACTTACCTCGTATAAAGTAGCGTGCAGAGATTCCCATCTAAAAAGCTTCACAGCATAGCAGAGGAATTAATACTTCCCCCATCACTGATATAGTTTTAACTATAATTAATGAAGAAGTAGCAAAGAAACTGAAGACTATTTCACAGTATTTTCTTTCTACATTTCATTGTAAGTGTTGGGGTGCATGTGGTAGTAAGATGGGGGGGTGAGGGCGGCTTGACATTATTATTGTGGATGAAAAGGGGGCCCTGCTCAAAAAGTTTGAGAACTACTGTTATAAGTATTGTGACGCTTTCATGAGGCAGCTTAAGACTGTATTGCCTCTTGCACTCCAGTCTTAAATGTCTCAGGTCTTAACATATTATTATTTATAGATGCCATCTTTCTTTTGTGTTAGGATAAAGTTTTACTCTTTCAAATGATCATCTCCTTTATTTAAGAAAGCATTGTTTGTCTTGCATAGGGGGCTTCTTCTGCAGTTGAATATAGCCTCTGCTGAACACTACTGCTCCATACTGCACCCTACTGGTGGAGGTAAACAGAAACCTTTAGACACAAACTATTTTTTTCATTAGAGCCACAAACAGATGCAATGGGTGAGCAATAGATTTGATTTATGAAAATAAATGAATAAATAAATATAAATGTTCAAATATGGAGCTACAAGGTTTCTATTTGAATTTGATGAGTGGGAGCATCCTTCAATGTAAATTAACCCAACACATCTGCTGGCTCATGCGTTAATAGAGACTCACAAGTACGCAGAGAGGTTGTTTCCATCGATCCTTACCACACATTTAATTTTCTAGAGCTTGCTAATTGGCTTTCATGTATAAGAGTAACCCAAGAAAAGGGGAAATTTGTGGTGGAGGAACATGAATTAGGTACTTAATTTATGCAGACAGTACTATTTTCATGACTCAGTTGGATAAGAAATAATCCTTATTGACCAGCTGACTAATAAATGTCTTTATTTGAGATCATTGCAGCTTAAAACGCAAATATATTCAACATCATGTAAATTAAAATTACTACAAAATCTTCATCTTTAAAAAAAATGTGGATTTGTTTTGCAACAATAAATGAATAACAAATACTTTGACTGCTAATTATTTGTTTAGTAGTACTATGTGTGATCAGATAGTGGACTTTTGAAGGATATTTTTCTTTTTCATAAACCTTGGAAGCCAAATTTGAATGGTGTCATACATGAAATTCCTTTTCCCTTTATGTATTTTTGGAGAAAGATATCTGAAAATGATTGCAAATAACATAAAAACCATGTTTATTCATCACCAAAGGGCAAGAAAGGAAATGTGTTTTTTGTAAATTACCTTGTCAAAGTCCCACAGCAAAACTGCAGCGAACAGTGTTTATTTAGTCCGTTTTATTAGAAAGTTTATAGCAGCCCTGCATGGGCTTTCGCCACGCGGTCACCATTTAATCAGTCTGTACGCCCAGCATTAACCTTCAATTCCTCTCTGTCATTCTCTGCAGGGTCACACAAAGTATCATCAAATATTTATAATATTAATAACTGCCTTTAGGAAGGAAAAAGAGAACATAAATAAATCTGCTCTGCAAAGCATTCGATTAAGAAGTCCATTCCATGTAATAAATGGGTGAAGGGGAAATAAAAGGGCAGTCGGGGAGCAGAAGGGGGCAAGACATTAGAGTCGTGAATGAGGAGATGCCACGAAACAGAAACACACAAACAGCTTTTGTCAGAAAAGCTGCACATTCCCTCTGTAAATTCTGTAAACGTGCATTATCTGCCTTTCATTTGTTCTGAGAGCTAATGCGAGCCTGAGAGAAATCGTTGTTGTTGATGGCTCGAGCATCCACGGTCCCCCCCAGGGGAGGGGGGGCCTCCTACATCGACAGACTCCAAATAGACAAACGTGGACACCCACACACATGCGCGCACATATGTACACGAGGCTGTTTAGCATGGAAGCTGATTGAGGCAGGGCCCAGCATTAATTATCTGTTTTTCAGCCGAGGTCTGGTGACAGTGATTAGAGTGAGGGGTTTTTTGGAGAGTGGTGCACATGCGGTCTAATGAGGAAAACTGGCCTCTCTATAGAGCTCTCCAGGCACACTTGATCTGCTTTGTGGTTCAGCAAGTGTATGTGTGTGCGCGCAAGTGAGTGGGTGTGACTGTAGCTCCTCCAGGCTTGCTGCTGGGAGAGAGACTCTGAATCTGAGGTTTAGCAGCTGATGTAAGACCGGTAGTCAAGGCACTCCCAAAACAGAAAAAAGAAGAGGAAGAAGAAGAAAAGGTCTTTTATATAATTGCAGTTTAATTGTGTCTTATTGTCATGATTAATGTTTGGTTTACTGGTCAAGCCCTTTTTGGCTTAAGCTGGTGCCGCTTAGAAATAATGTGAATCTGGGTGCAGACCACATGACAGCCTGGACCCGTTTGCATCCCATGGAGTCTGTTTGGAAAAAGAAGCAAGCTGCTTTCCTTGCAAGAGAATTATAAATGGCTGTGTCCAAACTTTGGCAGCACAGAGCCAAAAATACTCACAGCACAGTAGTGTGGAACAGCAGAGAATCTTGTGTTGATCTCAAAACAAAGAGCTGATTTCCTACTGGCTGAGAGAGAGAGAGAGAGAGAGAGAGAGACAAAAAGAGCTGACTTGAATGAGGTTAGAGATTTAAAATTCTGAGTCAAATGCTTACAAGGTTCAGGATACTTTGACCCAAATACGCTGCAGGGTTTTATATGTAAAACACTGTTTTATCAGGACATAAGTGAGTTCAAACTAAAACCAAATGCGCAGACATTTTCAGCAGCAGGAGCAGCAGATTGCATGGCATGAAATAGTAGTTTTCTTTCACTAAAAGCACTGGTCCGGCACATCAGCTCTCCAGTATCGTCGACTAAATCACATTTGTGTAAATGCCAATGTTAGTGTGCACCTGACTGATAGATTTCTGCATGCGCAAGGTTGGCTTTAGGCAAAGGCCTACACGTCATTTTCCACACCATTTTGTCCCAAAGTCGATTACTTTGCTGCTGCAGCTATGGCCGCCTCTGAATTGAACCACACATTTAGCTCGCAAGCTGCCAATAAAAGTCAGAGAGCCCGGTTTCCATCAGCGTAATGATATTTCAGCCTCAGTATTAGTTCAGCACTGTTCTCCACAGCGGTTTCTGCTCAATTAAAGATGGTCCATATTTAAATACATAGAAAATCAGAGGGCTGGCCTGGCCCGTGTGCATTCAGATGTGCTGTCAAACGGTTAAATGATGGAGTCTGAAATGGACTTTTTAAGGAGCCACACGCTCCACACCTTTTGAGTTTGAACAAGGGGAGCTGTTCATTTTCAAGCTGTGGAATTTTCCTTCAACATCACTGATGTAGATTAACTTTTTGCTAAGGTACAGTAAGTAAGTGAAATGTGAAATAATTCATCAAGAGTCAGCCATGTACGAAATGTGATTTTCGCCCGCAGAAAGGCTTGTAGACCATTACCACAAACAGAGGGAGTAGATGAAGGGTGGGGCTCCGTCTCTCCACACTGACTCAAGTCTCCAGGCCCAAAAAGTATGAGCATCACATTTTCAACCAAAACTGCCTGGCAGAGCACAGGAAATAAATTTCAGCTTGTGTCAGCACCATGCAGTCTTGGTTTGGAACTTCCGTTGTCTCCCCTTCCCCCGACCACTTCGGCTTTATGTAGCGAGAGCTGTCATTTCCCATAAATCCGTCGGCGGAGGCGTCCGTCAGAGCTGCCAGCTCCCCTGTGTGGAGCACCTGTAACAGGGGAGCAAAGTGACAGTTGTGTTGGGACGGTCCCATCAAACACACACACAAATACACACTCTGAAAGGATTACTTGCTCTAAAACCTTTGTAGGTTTTCCAAACGCAGCAACAGCCTCAACAGTTATTGAAAAGTTGGAAAAAGAAGCTGAATCAATTTTTGGTCTTCTGTTTAATTTGAGCATCGTCCACCTGCTTCCATAAGTTTAGATAAGTGCGGTTTAAATAGTTTCTGGTAAATAAACATTTTGCTGAGTTTCTGTATTTTAATCTGTTCCTGTCAGCCTCGACATTTTAATGAATGACCATATTAAAAAAATTACAGAGCACACAAGGTCATGGTATCTGTCAAACGTTGTTTGCCACAAATTAATTGTTTCATTATTATATTTATAAATGTCGCGTAAAAAATGCTTGTGAGGTGGAAAAGGAGAAAAGACTTTTTTTCTTTTTTTTATCTGATTCAGCTGTCAGCACACATGCTCCATCATCTGCGCTCCAGGAAATTAGAAAGGAGAAACGTTTGACAGCACAATTTCACAAAACACAGCCACGCCATCATTTCATTTTCTCTCAGCCATTTTTTTTTCATTTATTTATTTCATTATTGTCTTTTGAAAAACAAACAGGGCGATAACAGTGGTTCCTTTTCAGGTTATTTATCCTTGTTGCCTTGTCAGGGGTTCACTCTAACCTTCTAAAGATTTAACCCCGGCTGATTAATAGGTACATAGGTGGGATGTCACCCAATCAGAAGGGGATGGTCATATTATGTGTGAGTTGACTACAGTGAATAAAAGAGTGCTTTGATTTATCATCCGATGGCTCATTTCCATTTTCATGAGCAAGATGTGGAAAATAAAGTACATCCTCCTTCAATAATAATAATGATAATAATAATAATAATAATGATAATAAAAATAATAATGATAATAATAATAATAATAAATATAGTCTTTAAAAGGTCTTAAATACAGGAAGCCTTATTTCAACTTTACATATACAACACATAATGTGTTGTTGTTTAATTAACAAAAATTAAGACAAAATGCAGAATCAGTGTGTGGAAAACTAATTTCACCCTGATTGCTTCTATAGGTGCTGTTGATCAAATATACTTGATTAATTGATCATTATTAGTGATAATTTAAAAAAAAAAAACAAAAAAAACCAGAAGTTTTGTCAGTTTGCTGGTTTGCAGCATTCAGGTATATTGAGGAGAAAACCTGTTAATCTGGCAAAGGTTATAAGGTCATTTCCTAACCATCTGGAGTCCAACGTTCTACAGAGAGAAAGATTATTCATTAGACAGCTGCCAGTCTTTCCAGGTGTGTGTGTTCCAGCAAGTTCAGCCCACATTCAGACCGTTCAATGCTCAGAGAATCTGTAAAAAACACAAGAGGTACATCTCAGACTCTCCAAGCCTCTGTTAGCAGGTTAAATGTGAAAGTTCATGACAGTCCAGTTAGAAACAGACAGTATGGAAGTTTGGAAGGATTGCAGGAGAAAGTCTCTTCTCTCTAAAAAAGAACATAGTAGCACAGCTTAGGCTGGCAAAGCTGCATTTAAGTAAAAAAAAAAAACGTAAATTAAATAAAATTTATTTATATAGCACATTTAAAAACAACCAAGGAGCTGAACAATTTTTGGAAGCAAAAGATAAACAATAAAACTTTTTTTTTTTTTTTTTTTTTTACTTAACAGTAAAAGTAAACAAGACTTCTGGAACAATGTCCTTTAGACAGACCAGACCAAAGTGGACATTTTTGGTCAGAATGCACAAAAAAAACAAAAACAAATGCAGCACGCCAGCACAAACACCTCATACCAGCTATCAAGCATGGTGGTGGAGGGTTGGTGATATGGGCTTGTTCTGTAGCCACAGGACCTGAACCCTGGTATTCTGTATTCAAAAGTGCTCTAGAGTCATTGAAGAGGCTGAAATTGTCCCTTGCAGCAGGACAATGACCCCAAACACAGCAGCAGATCTATAACTTAATGTATGAAAAAGAAATTTATCAAGGTGTTGACACAATCCAGTCAAAATCCAGACCTCAACCGGGTGTAAATGCTGTGGTTGAGCCTTCAGAGAGCCTTACAGAAACAAATGCTGCAAACCTCAATGAACTGAAACAACATTGTAAAGAAGAGTGGACCAAAATTCCTCCACAACCATGAAACAGACTTTCAAGTAATTGCTGTTAACAGTGATTCTGATGGATCATGGAGTGGATGAAGTTTTTATACTCTGCTTCAACATTTAGGCCCTTTTTTTAAGAGGTATTGCTGTTAGAGGTTTTATTTACCCAATTTTAAGATCTGCTAAGGATCACATGAGTTTTTGTTTCATTATCTTCTCCTAATATGTATGTATGTATATATATATATATATATATATATATATTTTTTTTTTCCCCTTTTTTCACATCTCTGTAGATCTTGGTTGGTTGGTTCTAGCGTGTCCTTGGTGTATTGGTTGCTCTGGTGAGTCTTGACCAAGACAGGAAGAAGTCATCTGTTACTGTTCATCCATGGCAGTTATACATCACCAATGTCAGTAGCTGACTGCTGCTTATCTCTCAGGTATTGATTAGTGGACTTCGCTAGGGGGGACCAAAGCACTACGGCCAATCAATGGGGGCATTTCATTCTCCTTGAACATCTGCTTTTTGATCTTCACCACTGACTGGTTGGGCTCATTATATACTTTAGTTATATATATATATATATATATATATATATATATATTTCTATTCTGTGTTATGAAAAGGAGTGGGAGGAGAGTGATGAACACTTTGGTGCTGGCAGCCTGCTGAGCCTCTCGCCGATGTGCATGGCATATGTGCGAGAATACTGTTGTGTTCCTCCTTCACTGCCAAGAACCCACAGATCTCGCTTAGAGGTTTGATTCAAATTTGCACTCTAATTTCAGTACATATAATTTCATTACAGAAATATGGAGACCAAAAAAAGGCTTTAGCACTAAAAGAAACAAACAAAAAAGTTTCTCACATTACCTCCATTGTCTCAACAGCTGAGGTACATGTGCAATTTGTAAGAAATTGTTTGTTTTTTATATGGTTGCTGGAGGTTTCAGAGAATTCCAGAGGGTTTTTTCTTGCGTAGCTTAGTTTTCTCAACAAACTGATTTAAATGGGCCAGAGTACTGCATGTTCCGGGACTGCAGCTCCTAAACTGATGGCTGACAGCACCCAGGAGGTCTCCAGATTCATCAGAGGGATCAACATGTGAACTCACCGACACGCAAACCTGTAATGAGGCTTCCAGTTAAGCCGTTGATCTCACAGAGAAGACATTGTTCTAATCAGTCATCAAGGGTAGAAATTTTCTTCCCACCTCAAACTGCAGCTGCCTTCTTTTGTTGTCTTGGGAGATGAAGAGAAAATTAACCCTTTGTGTAAATCACTGCAACCACAGTCTATTTGAATACTTGTAGTAGTGCTGGGCAACAATTTAAAGTATTAATCACTAATAATTGTACAATTTTTATTCAGTTAATCATATTATGTGCAAAATTGTGGTGTATTGCACACCTCTATTTTAAAAATACATCTTGTGATGTTGAAAACGAGAACAAAGTTCTCGCAGATTATGTACTTATGTAACAAGCTGAAGGCGCACAATGGCGCCCAAGCCAGTACCCCATCCTGTGACCCATGGTTTGCCTTTAGAGCCAAGAGCAGTGAGAAACAGACTTAAAATAAAACCTGCATTAACATTTAATAAAATAATTGGGAGCCTTAATTAATTATTTGTACAGCTCTAATCAGCATATGTGTTACTGGTGAACAGTAAATGAAGATGGCACACAGCACAAATAAAGGAATTTTTAGGATTGCTGGAAAAAATGAAACATTTCAGGTGTGTTGGAGAAGGGTTGCATCTAAAAGTTGCAGGATGGTAAATCTCGAGGACCAGACTTGGGCACGCCTGCTGCAAGTAGTGGTGCGTCTTATGTAAACAAACAGGAGATCAGGTTTACAAAAACGAGAAGTTTTCTATCTGGCACTGAAAAACAACAGACATACAAAACAGGAGGAGTTAAGACACAAAGACAGTGGTAAGTAGTGCATTTAATCCAGAAGCTAATCTAGCTCAGCACCGCTCAGTCTGTCCTACTGATGACTACTTGGGTGTCAGGAGGCTGAAAATAACAACAGTTAACTTGGATCACATCAAATTAAAGCTGTCTAGTTCATAACTGTGAAGCTAAGAATGTTAAATTACAGAATTCATGGGCCAGAAATCTGATGTTTACTACTGGATGAAAGTAACTGTGTGCAAGTGGTGTTAATGTTTTGTTTTACATTTCCAGTACGCTTTCTGCTTCTGAAAACTTTGTGCTGTATTTAGCTGTAAATGTAATCCTAAAGAGTCATAATACAGGTTTCAGCACATAGTTTAATCTTCTGTATTCTCCTCAACATTAAATCATATTCACGGTTTAATTCAATGAAAATAGTAAATAATGAAGTAGAAGTCAGTGAAAGCCGTAAAAGAACATCTTAAAGTTTCACTTGAAGAATTTAAGGTTGTAACAACAACACCTTAAAAGATAATATTGTTAAGATCTTATTGTCATTGTTATAAATATACAATGTCATAATAAAAGGGTGATTACACTGGTTGGAGGGCCCCCCTCTGAAATTTTGCTTGGGGCCCCTAGAGACCCAAGAATCGCCTCTGCCTGTGCATAAGAGGATGTCACAGTTTTATTTTGGACCTCTGCTGGTATGTATTTGTATAATTTAATGTTCAAATAACTGATTTTTTTTCTCCACCCTTTATAACAGAAAAAGATAAAGAGCCACTGGTTAATGACATAAATCTGAAGAAACATTCTTCATCCTGAGGAATGAATCCAGAAATTATGATTGTTCTGAGCAAAAGAAACTGCTGGTTTAACTTATTTAATATGCCATTATTTCAAATTTTTGTATTCACAAAGTAATTTGAGTTCAAATTTATGAAAGTTCATATTTAATTCAAGAGCCATCAGTTCTTCCCTTTGCCTTCGAGTAAGAGGGTTTAGATTTAACAAATGACTGTGGGCACATCGGTCTTCAAAATGACATAAAGAGTTAAAATGTCTTCATCGGCTTTTTAAGAAACAGTTATTAAACATCCTCATTTAGACTTTTCACTAAGATTAGCAGAAAGGAAACTAAATTCTGTTGATTCTGCTAAAAAAAAAATCCTCTAATAACATGTGGTTTGAGGTGAAAAGGGAAATTGTTGAGTCGTCATTCTGGCCAGCATCAGATAACTTGGTGGGATTGGCATTGATGGGAATATAATACCTGGGTGCACATTGATTTACACTGAGGGGATTAAATTCATGGTTGAAAGTTTAAACAGCTCAACTTTTAAAAGAAGCAACTTTTATTTTAATAGAAGCACTTTTTTCTGACTGTAACATCTCACATAGAAGCTGTAAAATACTAACAATTGGACAAAAAGAGATGAAACTGATCACTTTTACATCTGCAAGACAGCTGGTTGGCCATCCCCTAACAGCCTGCAGGATTTGATGTAATACCATCCTTTTATGTTGTGTTTTACAGCCTTCTCACCTGTCAGGTACTAGTCATTACTGTATGTAATCCCAGTTCTTTGCAACCCTCTTGACATCAAGCTTTGCACAAGTCTGAGTCTGAATCAGATGTTTTGCAGCAGGGAAACTTGTAAAACCTGCAGGACACCAGCTCTCAGGGACCAGAATTAAAGATCCCTGCTATAGATTCACTAATCTATTCACTGGCTCTGTTACTTTCTGTGCCTGGCCTGTATCACCTCACACCTTGTCTTCAGAGGCACACAGACACACACACCACCCCCTTTTCTTTTACTTCGACAGGTACATCAGTTGTCTGAATTTCACCACTTTTAGTCCACTATTTCAATGTTTAAAACATAAGTTATAACATGAATGTATTTTGCTGTTAGTGGAAAAGCAGAGGGCACATTCTGCTATTGGAGAAGCTGAAGAAATATTTTAAAGAAGGGAGTTCATGTCTTTATATTAATGTATACAGCCGTTGCCTCTATCAGGAAGCTTGTTGGCAGCACACTGTATACAGTATGTTTCCATATTTATGACTTTTTTTGCCCACCAGTGCAACATGACCATTTAGGAACTATTTAGGAGGGAAAAGCTGTATTTTTGTCTCAAGTCCAGTTGTCTCCAAGTTATTTGAATTATTCCTATCATATTTATCACACTCTTAGCTGTTCACTCTTCTGTTTGTGCAAAACACAGCAGCCAAGTTTATTTAAGAGCTCTTGTTTTTGTAAAATTTTCTAGTCTCTGACTAATTATTTATTTAATCGCAGACATTTTTTTTGCATCTTTATTGTCACCACAAGACATAAAACACAAATCAAATGTGCAAATTTAAAGTATACAGCTGCATGCTTTGTAAATTAAAAATAAATCAAAGAGCGTTTTGAAGACAGAGCTGACGGTGGCAGATCAACTAACCAATGAGTCCCCGCTTAACGAAAAGAGAAATGTAAAATCAGAGGGAAGATCAAGATTTCCTTCAGGATGGATCTCCGCGTAATGATTGTTCTTTGTAAAGGAACTGGCAGTTCAAGCCATTTGATATGCTCTTTCAGCTTTTGTATTCACTGAGTACTTTGTGTAGAGATGGCTCATTTTGAATTCATGAGCCCTGTCAAACAGGAAAGCGAAACACCTTTCTGTGATTCACTTTCAGAGGTAAAACAGACAAAGACAGTTATGCCACTCTATTTGTGGTTCTTGTGGATCCGAAGAGTTCACGCTTTGCATGATATCTTTCTTATAGGTCTCCTTAACCTTTGCGGAAGGCTTATTGACTCCCACTAACCTTGCAGGGAGCTGCTGGAGGACAGGAGATGATGAGCGTGCTCAGTGTAAGGAAAAAGGCCAGTTGGAGGTTTTTCCGCCTCCATCCAGCCCTTACCAAGGAGCACCGCTGACGCTTTGCTCAACCTTTGCCACCTGATCTCTGTTACCATGGTGAAGCAGACAATGCTGCGAATTCAGGCACAACAGGCTTACATCTGATCACTGTAGTGGTGCGACTTTAATGTACTTTTGGCAGGTGCAGCATGAGTGATGGTGGAGGAGAAGATGGAAGATAAAAGGGAAAGTGAGATGAAAATTTGAATCAGTCTCTGCACTGGTTACTATGTGTTCATTGTAAGTTTTTATGGTCCCTCATGACATATGTGAACCCTCTGTAGCTGCTCATGCTTGAACAACTTTTAGTATCATTCTGTGGCCACCACTGGCAGGATGATTGCAGAGTGTATACTGAATTCATCACTGTCTGATGCAGTCGTTTATTCATCTGCTGCCGGCTGCAGGATCATCGTTTCTATGAAACCTGCATAAGTGAACAGAAAAAAAAAAAAAAACCTGAATATGTTACACAACAAACTGCTGATGAAGCTAACGCCTAATGCTAAAAGGATTCTTCCCCTATTTCCTTCTCTTAAAACACCATTTCCTTTTAATTATACATGCTACCACCAGTGATATATTTTCTAAAAAGCTGCTCTAAAAGATGCCGTTTAATTAGTCCTAAAGACAATGCAGGTGAAAAGCAGCCAGAAGCATAAAACTTTAGCTTCATGATTTGAAATTTTGTATGCACAAAAGCGGCTTTTATTAAAAACACGTCAGTTACTTTAAGGGTGCACACAGGTGCAGGAGCCAGATTTCCACTCCCATCTATAGCCGTGAATGGACGTAATTTACTGCAGTGGTTCCCAACCTAGGGACCGAGACCCCAAAAAGCACAATGTGTCCCAGAGATTTTGAACATTCATAGCCATTATGATTTATGTCCACACATTGTCTGTGTTTTAAGTGCATGGAACAGGGGTCCATGGCTTTTTAGTATTTGCATAAAGGGGGTCCTCCAGGAAAATAGGTTGGGAACCACTGGTTTACTGTACGAGAAACTGACACACTAATCGGTGATGGGGAAAACTAAAATGTTTGATTTGCTGATCTCAGTTTGGGATTCACGAGCAAAAAAAAAAATTAAATCCTGTGTCTTTCATTCAGTTAAGCTAACTTCCTATTGCTAATTTTATTTTCTCCCTTGGTTTAATTTGGTTTCTTTTGCTGATATATTCTCATCCATCTCGTCCCAGTTTGCGTGTATGTCTTCCTAGTTTTATTTTTAATTCTTTAGTTTTGTATCAAGTTTCTTCCCATTGCAACTCTTTTAGTTTCTCTAAATTAATCTTAGTTCCTACATCAGCCTGCCTCCAGTTAGTGGCGGGCGTAATATCCAAAAATCGATACCAACGTTGCTATCAATATAGATCGATACTAGCAATAACATTGATACTTTAGTTTCAGTTCCTCTCTGATATGCAGTCTGTGCTTCTGCATTTAATAAAAGAAGTGACTGTCTATCTGTGCCTGTCTAATGTACTTCTCCATCACACCGCAGAGCAGCCACACTTTGCTCCTCCTCCCCCCTCTTATGTTTTGATTGTTGTACCGTCACGTGACTCAGGTGAGCAGGTAAATGAGCACGAAAAGTCATTAGATGTGATGAGTGGTTAATTGTGGGATATATCAAAAGAGTCCTCCTGCAGCATCTTCTAAATGTAAGGCTGGCAACTATCAGAAACTTCATAAATAAGGAGGATAAAGTGGTTTTTGGTGGATCCGGTTCACCTCTATGACAAGGCACCTAGATGCACAAAATCAGCTTCTCTTGCTGAGATAATTTGGATTTTTATGGTGTGAGTAATGACTTTGTCTTTTGTGCATTTAGGTGTTAAAAAAAAGTGTTCATTCTTTGCAGTTAATTTTGTCAGCCCTATTAAAAGGGATCAGTATCGACATGGTATCGACAATAATAGCCCTTTATTTATTTGGCATCATATCAAAACAAAATCACGCAGCATTGCACACCCCTACCTCCAGCCTCGCAGTCCAGCGTTTGGGTTCTTCTTCCTCGTCTCTTTATGGCTCGTGACAGTAAGACAGTAAAGGACAGTTTTTCCTGGATTTCTCAGCATTTTTTGTGATTGCTGTGACCTCAAATGCCTGATTTCGCAGTAACTTTTAAGAAAAGTTGCAACAAAAGTGGGTTTTTTTTTGTGTTTTTAATTTTTCTTTTCTTGCAAAAGCACAGAAAATTTATTTAAAATATTATTTAATATAAAAGTTTAAATAAAATAAAATCCAAACTGTAATATTCCAACATTTTTTACTGAGATAAGCACACTGGAAGAGTTTTCCAGCATTCGGCAGAAGCTGCAACTTGTAGTTGCAGATCTAGATAAGCTTCATCCTGGTAATTCTTCTTGTTTGTTTGCATATGTCAGAAGTTCTCTGGTGGTCCTTAGCTGTGGAAAAATGTTTCCATCACATTGTTGCATACAGTACAAAACCGTTTACCTCCACCTTCATGCTGGACACTGCACTCTAAGAAAAGAGTCTGTAAAAATTTTGTCAAATGAACCGAAACTGTTTCAAGGAATTTTCCATTGAAATTTTTAATTTTTTTTTTTTTTATCTGAGATTAGTTTTCTATTTTCCAAGTTCAATTAAAGTTGACATTGCTTCTGTCTCATACTGACACACTTTTCTCCAGAGTCACAGATCCACAGCACAGAGTGGGTAAAGGCTACAAAAAGTCATAAAAAAAGCATATTCAACAGGAGTATCACCTTTTGTGATTGTTGCCCTCTAAATTTGAGTCATGTGTGTTACTTTCTGTGCTTTGTTTACATCCAGACGATGTTGGGACGATGTGGAGCTACTTAAAAAAAGGATATATTCTCTCCACCACCAACACAATCCCACCACTGCCTGTTTAATCTACAAAGTAAACAACATGATCTGTGGTTCACCCGAAAACTATTTCACTGAAGTTGCTTTTAGAAAACCTTAAAATGAAGTGATCTAATGAGGGCTGATAAAAGAAAAGCAGATACTGATTTAGTTGCAATTATCCCGAACGGCCGATACAGTTTGTTTCTAGAAGTCCTTCCATACGGCCGTGTGCAGAAAATCTGGTGACATGATATGTGAAGGTAAAGACACAAACCCAAAATCTGCTGTTAGCATGAAGGAGTTTAACAGTCCGCCCTCTAGAGTCTGCCAGGCCTTCCTGTGGTTGTGGGGCAAAACAAATGTTAGTTAATGTTTTCATGACTCAGCTAACTGCCCCCTCAGTTTGTGTGCACACAAAGTAATTACATTCCTTGTTTTCCCATCTAAACGTAACATGCATAACAATACCTTAATTTGTGTCAGTTTCCTACGATAAATACATCTTTATCTATAAAAACCCAACATTTAGTTGCTATAAATATTGTTTAATAAATATTGTTTTCTCGTTTTTTTTTTTACGTAATGGAAACATAACTTTTTTCTATTTTTTATTAAAACTGGAGTTAGTAGTAATATTCTTGTCACAGTCCGTTATAGCTGAGGTAGAATTTGGCATGAGGCAGCCACTAGATCATCCTGTAATGCATCAAATAGAACTTATTGCATTACCTCACTAGTGCACACCTATTTTCCTCCGATTCATTGTTGGGTCCAAAGAATGGCTTTGTGCTGTCGCTGGTGCTGGAAGGAGGGGTCAAAACAAGATGGGGCTGTCGAAACACTGAGAGCCATCCCTCACGTCTGACTGTAGTGGTTAAAGGGCAGCCAGGCTCTTAAAGAAACCATTAGCATTTAGATTTGAGACTCTTCCCCCCACAGAGCAGCAGGGAGTGGCTGCGTCACACCTCACACTTCTATGCTTTGAGTGGGCCCAAGTGGCAGCTCCGTAGCCCTGATCAATCTTTCAATATGCCTAAATTGCTTTGGATGACCTCCTCGTGAAGAGACGGGATTGGCCATACTGATTCTCCTCCAATCAATAGCAGATGCTATCATGGCTCGTCAACAAAGAAGTGTTTTAATGGAGGTCAGGGCATGGAAGATCTAATTCATTTTAATTTGTAAATTGTGGCATGACAAAATTTTAATCAGGGCGCTTTCCTATCAGATATGCAGACTTCTGAGTCTCTTGCTCGTTCTCTCACTCCCGTTGCTTCTTCTTAGTCTCATTTGCATTCATGGCCGTCTGTGTGTATCCACACAGGACTGGGAAGCATGAATGTATACATGACATATATTAAATATCAGTCAGCATCGGGTATCACACAGTTTTTAGTGTCGGGAGTTTTTCTTCTTAAGGTGCATCATCCTTAGCAAAGACTCACAAACACACCCCGGCATGTGTTCCACCTCATTAAGTAAAGATTGAAAAGATGACAAATATGACATGTGCAATTTATTATCTTAATTAATTCACTGTCTTCTGTCAGAGACAGACAGGGCGGCTCTGTCATCTAAAAAACGTTTTTCCTCGGGGTGTTGTTGCAGGAAGCCGGCACTGTGTCGTTTGCCCAGATTAGTGTAAGAGGTGAGCCTTTTCCATCTTCCCCTTCCATTTCAGCTAAATTTGTCTCAGCCACAGTAATATGCACCACGGGACTTTTTCCCCCGTGAGCGGAAATGCAATTGGAATGGGATGCGGCCGTCCGTTGTGATTGTGTGCAGATGAACCTGTCTGGCCTTGCACCCAACGCATGAGTGAGGCCATGCGACGCCCATCGGCTGCGAAGGCTTTCAGTGCAGGAGACACGAGGGCAGGCCCAGGGGCCTCTGTCTCCACACGAGGCAGCATAGTCGCTGGGCTGTGACGAATGCAATCAGTACTGAAGATCGCCACGCCATTTTCAGATGGATTAGACTTCCTCTTAACATGGATTGTGGAAAATTGGCAAAAAGCTTCTGCCATTGTTGGCTTACACAGGAAAATAGGTTGCAGTCATTACAAAAATATTCAAGTCAAGGATAGTGCTAGTTTAGAGGAGAAAAAAAAGCATTTGTGAACCATCAGATGGTCTTGATGAAGCCTAAACTCCGGGATTTATTTAGGAGAGATTGGGCTGAAACATTCTGTTCAAGGTCTGTTGTTTTCTCCCCATCCGTTGTAACACAGAAATCCATGAGTGAATTATGGAGAATAATTATTGATGAGAGCCAAGGGCATTATGCTGGACTGAGAAGAGAAGCTTCAGAAGCGAGCAGCACCAACTCCCCCCTCCGTCTTCACTCTCGAGTGTCCCCATTGATTTATCAGGACTCTATTTTTAGTTGCACATGGAACAGTAATGTATTCGTGGGAATTAACAATGATTCATGCGGAGCTAATATAGTAGATTTCAGAGGCTTGATTAATGCTGGAGGAATTCACTGCGTCAACTCCCCAATTATTTATAACATTTCTCACACTGCATAAACACAGATGCTTGTCAGGAAGGCTTGTTAAAGGGGCAGGTGCGTTTGCCCTCTGTCACACTACAAACTATACAAACATCTAATGGGCTGCAAGTGACAGTATTAACCATTTTTCCTTCATGGTCCAACTGATGGAGAACACATGTTTACACAGTCTTACCATGAAGCAGTTGCGGTGTTATATCTGGTATCTAGATGTAGTCATTGTGAGGCTTCTCTATTAAAAAGAAAATAGATTTGAATAGAATTAATTGTTGTGAATACACATCCTCATTTCCAGTATGACTTTGTCGTGTTTCATCTCATATCTCCTTTCTAATCCATTGTTTCCAAATTAAAGGTTTCTGACACAAAAAACAAGACTATGCTAATGCTGTAGCCTTTTTTTGACACAAAAATCTTGCAAATTGATAAAATTGTTCTGTTGCAGGTTGGTAGGTTGGTTAAAGATGCATTGTTCTGTTGATGTGGCTTAAAACTTGTTTATGGGTTTTGCTTATTTGTGCACCTCTCAGCTCAATGAACACTTCGCAGTATGTCCACTTGGATGTCATGTCATGTAAGAACAAAGTGGTGGTCAAACAGACCAAAATAGTGAATGTTGTACTAGGACGTATGAGAGTATTTCCAAAGTTTGGTTGTGAGTTCATGCATAGGATCATTTTAAATGTTATTTGTTGACATATATCCTTACAAGGTATCCAAGAAAGATTTAAGCTCTGAATTGAATAAATACCAGTCAGTTTGGTTCCCCAGTATCTCAAACAGTCTGCTGCTTCTGGTGAATCAGGTGAAATCATGGATAATCTTGGAAGTCTAGAACTTCTACGTGTGTGGATTGGTGAAAGCATTTGAGATTAAGACCCTTCATGAGAAATCCTGCATTGTTTCTGCTCCTGTAAATCCGACTATTGATGGCCTAGTTTCTTCATAGGACCCCAGTCTATGTCATCTTCATCAGAAAGATTGCAAGAACATCTGCTCAATGCAAATGTTCTTACTTGGCAACCACAATTTTCTTGAGTAAATTAAGAACGAAGCCAGGGCTTTCATCACCCCATGCTCTTTAATTTACCTAAAACATAGCAGAAGGTAACAAGAATACTTTATCTCAGCTCCCTTTATCCCAATGCAAGCCACTTTTTTTTCAAATATTTACATAAAATCCTAGATCAACCTTTCTTTTGACTATTTGATTAAATATCTGATTTTCACAGCCCAACATTACATGGAAAATGCCAACAGAACTCCTCTCAATGAATAGATCTCCAATCGGCTGAGATGTATTGGGCTGTTTCGGATATGTTACAGATACTTTTGGGACTTGTTTATTCAGATTCTTGACAAATCTTAACAGTCAGTTTTTATCTAGTGATCAGATCAGATTTGCGTTCAATCTTCATGGGTTGCTGCAGCAACAACACTTTTCATCTCGATGCCTGTCCATGACCTGTAGTTCTTCACATTAATAATCATAAACATGATAGTTAAAGCACCAATTCTCCTCACTGAGGAGGTAATACAGAGGTCAATAAATCAAAATATTGGCAGGTGTTTTTATATGCCAGAAAACATAATAAAAACAGAGTTGGGCAAGACTTAATTGAATCAGTTGAACACTGAAGGTCTGCAGATTTAATAAGGTGTGTGAAGGCCACCATATAAATAGAGTGCTGGAGGGAAAACCCTCTAGGCAACTGAAAAACTGCCTGAATGGATAAATTTCTGAAGCCAGACCAACTCTATTCTTCCACTTCTCCACTTAAAACAAATTTATACAGGGTGTAAGATACTGGCAGGAAAAATTACATGGAACATCCTAACCAAGTAGCCGCATAGTGTTCAGAAACATCTGTGCAGAATGTGGACGAGAGACCCCTAGTTCACAATAGGAAACACCACCCAAGGTGGTGGAGAATGAGAGGACTAAGATCCTGTGGGACTTCCAGATACAGACTGACAAAATAGTGATGTAGCTATCCCCAAAGATGGAAATATCAGGAAAAAGGAACACAAGAAACTGGAGAAATACCAAGGACTCAAGGAAGAGCTGGAGAAAGCCTGGAAGGTGAAGGCAACAGTAGTACCAGTGGTTATCGGAGTGCTGGGGGCCGTGTCCCCCACGCTGGAGAAGTGGCTCCAACAGATACCTGGAGAAACATCAAGGCAAGGCAAGGAAAATTTATTGATATAACAAATTTCATATACAACACAATTCAAAGGGCATAAATGCATAAAAAAAAAAAACTATTAAAAGAAGAATAAATAAAAGAATAAATGCCAATATAAAAAAAATGTGGCCATCATAGATAGAACGTAAGATAGAAGAAAAAAGAAGGGGTCAAATTGTAATAAATAAAAACAAGCAGGAAACAAGGAGTTTGCATGTGTGGGTTATTTTCGGGTTCTCCGGGTTCCTCCCACAGTCCAAAGACATGCATGTTAACATGACTGGTTACTCTAAATTCTCCTTAGTGGTGACTGTGAGTGGTTGCTGGTCTTTAATGGACTGACAACCCATCCAGGGTTTACCTCCGAATTCCCCCCCCAATCATCTGTTAAGCTTCTGCTTGACACTGAAGTGGAATAAGCTGTATAGAAAATGAATATATATATATATATATATATATATATATATATATATATATATATATATATATATATATATATAGTAGTACACAGACTTCCTAGTAGTCTGCTTTCTTGCAAAAATAATCCACACTTGAGCATCAAGATTGTTTATTTGATTCTGCACCTCAAATACAATCTGTCATTTTAGAGTCGTTACCCTGATAGATGCTTAAAGAGTCCACAGAAGAACTCAAGTAGTCAAAAATAGACGAGTTTCTTCATTCTGTTGAAATATTGCAGATTTTATTTGATGTCTAAAGTAAAATGTTCAGTCTTTGTCTTCTGCTTCGCTGTCAATGAAATTGTTTTTGACGGGTTGCGGGTGTGACAGTAGCAGCCATGTCGGCCACTTCTGTCTTCCTCAGGACAACACAGGTGTTGCTTCTTCTCACATACTTATATTTCTCACCAGCTCCCACCCTCCCTGAAGCTTTTCTCTGTGAGGTGGGAGTACTTGCAGCGCTACATTAACCTCACCCAAGAACCCATGTTGGACTGCATTGTTGACAAAAAGCCGCTCCCAACCAGTGTTGAGTTTATGGAGGATATTATGAACATTTTCTTATTAGTTCAGTCTTGCAAGTGATTATAACACCTCCACACTATCTGGCAGGGAAGCTGCAGCTCTCCTGTTGTGTCAATATGTTTCCTCTGTCTGTTCTGTGCCATTAATGTTTAATCCAATCAGCCTGCCTGCATTTACATTCAAACAATGTCTGTTTGACCTTCTGCTTAAATGAGAAGGAATTGGGCATAATTACAAAGGCTGAAATTGCTTTCTGACAGTTATGGATGCCTAAGGTGTATATTAATAGTTGTGGTGATGAATGCATGTGGCAAGTGGACTTAACTGTTTGTGGCAGTGGAGACGAGTAGAGCTGCTTTCTGATGATGGAAGGCAGGAAAAGGGAAGGTGGATGGTAAACGTCTGCCATGTTTTATATGCTGTGCTTTCCACTGATCTGAACACATTAAGTGTGAATGAGCACCCCTGCTGCTTTGCTGTAGCAGTTTACACCAGCAGCCTTAACAGCCTGTCCAACCCTTACTATTCAATATTCTTTAGAACACTGATCTTTGCTCCTGTCCATGTTTTACACATCCACATCACTCAAATATGACTGATTATATCGATGTGGCATGTTGGTTTAAGTAAAATCGGACTCTTTAAGGACTCTGTTCATCAATGTCGTGGGTGTGCATGAAAAACATTAACAGCAAATGAGATGCACGTCTGAATGACTGAATGTTGTTGCTTTAGCAGGATGATGATGCCATTAATGTCTATCTTGTGTCTGAAAAGGGCTTTTTGTTTCCAACATGTAATGGAAAAGAATACATGAAGCTTTTTATTGTTCTTCTGTCATTTTTTTTTCTTTTTATTCATCTATCTGTATATATTTAAGAGCTGAAATGGTTTTGGATGAATCTGCTGATTACAGAGATGTCTGTCTCATCACTCTATGAGCTAGCAACCGAAGAGTAGCAAACAAACAAAAATTACCAAGTCATAAATCATGTCTTAGTTTTGCTGTTTTGTGGTGAAAAGTTTGATTCCAGCTCTAAAAACTCTGCTAATGTGTTCTACTATGACTCTGCCTTTGTTTGAAATGAATCATGGACGTCCTGCTGGTTTCCATGGAGATGAGGGAGGATTTATAGTGAAGTATTCACTCTTCCTGTCATAGACTATCTTGGGCTTCAATTCTTTCTGGATCTTCATGGTGTTTCTAAGGTGAATGTGGGGAATATCCCTGAATTCTCCTCAATCTGACCATTGATAGGGGTGTCCATCATCATCATCAGACGATGGCTTCCTGAGATATTTACCTGCGTAACACCCCAATTAAAACATCTGGAATACTGCTCAGTTTCACTTTTTTAGTTTCTACTTTTGCACAGTTCCTCATCAGTCATGACTTCACTCATTCCCAGATGAACTGGGCCGCTATCATCTGGCTTTCGCTGAAAGTAATGTGTGTTCCAGGTAAATTTACTCTGACACAGTATCACATTTCTAGATTCTGACACTTCTGTAGTAATCTCACATGTCTCAGCTTTCCTTTGAGACCAAGATTATACATACAGCGCTTGTAGTTGTAAAGATATTCTTCATTTATTTTGGGGAGGCCATTTTAGACAGGAGGCAGAAAAAACAGGCCTAGTGAAGAAGAGGTTAATGATGTTATAGAGATGTTCATGGAGAACAGCATTCTTTTAACAAAAAGTATTTTCAGACTGTCAATTTTATAGTAAATTTTACACGTCTTTGATTCCAACATGTACTGCAAACCTGCTTTATAAAAACTCTCTTGGTGTAAAAACCCTTAGAAACCTTTCATTTTCCTGGAGTTAGCATTCATTGTTCATTTTGTGGTATTTTTCACAGTCTTAGACTCTGAGAGAAAAAGGAGAAGAGTTCTATAAATGCTGGAGAAGACAATAAATCTGGTATGAAAGATGCCTCTGGCTGAAAGTCTGCAGTAGATTCAGTGTTGAAGTATGTTAAATGCCACTGAGTTCAGGTCTAGGTCACATCTAGCAGCCTTTTAGATGCCTCAGATCCAACAATAATTTCATTTTTGTCTTGGAATTCATCTAAACTTTAATAAACGAAAGAACCGACAAATGGAAACTTAGTTAGAAAAACAAATTTTTATCTAGTTTTACCTTGACAACAAATGACAGATTCGTGACTTCAGGTGAAAAAGTCTCAAGTTAAAAAAGTAGAACCGTTGCATCTGGAGCACATTTACAGAAGATGATTAATATTTTGCACCTTTTTTTTTTTAAACAGAGCACCTCTGAATAATCTTTCCGAGCTTCAGTTCCCTTTAAACTTGCTGATGAATATGTTACACAAGCCTCCCTGAAATGTTTTTCTCATTAATTCAGACTCTTGGAAATTGGACTGAAACGCCATCCGTGAATGAACAGGGAGATGGGGGACGACTGCGCTTAAATATGTTCAAAATCGGCACGCACACCCTGTCAAACAATCCAATCCAGTTTATTTATATTTACAGGAACTGCTAGAAGCTTTGATGCCACAAATCAAAACAGTGTCAATGCATTGAGAAATGAATTTAGATAAACATTCTGTAGCAGCTCGGTTTTTATTTCTTGTCTTTTTTTTCTAAAAAAATAAGTATCAGAAAAGTACATAAAAAAGAATTAAAAATATTAGCCGTTTCTCTAGGATGTGGAGTTAAATTAATTATTTTTATGCAGTTCACATAAAATACTCCAGATAAGTATGACACGCTGTCAAGTGATCACATTGATCCTTAATCTTCTACTTTTGGTAAGATTGTGGATCACTTATCGGAATGAAATGTCAAGTTCATTGTGTACTATTTCAAAAGGCCTGTCTCTGAGTGAAATCTACTTCAATGAAAACTGTCAAATAAATATGATGATGCAGAAAGTGAAATATTTCCTTCTAAAAATTCAAATGGAAGTTTGAAACAGAATAAAATGTGTGTTTGTGCATGAGGTTTAGAGCGGACATCCGCTGTCGTACAGGTGATGGTGCAGTAGTTATGAGAACTTTAGTAGAAGTTGTGAAAAGTATTGTGATCTTTCCTGTCTATCCTTTATGCAAAATTCATGCTGTCTGTTCTTGCAAGTCAGAATGGAAGTTGCAATACCTGGTGCATCCAGGGCTTTGGTGGTGTTCTTTTAAGCTGCAAAGGAAGAATGTTTGAAAAACCAGAAAGAGCTGCAGGGAAGAGTGCAAGCAGGTCAGTGTCTGCAAAAGGTAGCAAATGCTGCAGAAAAGTTAAACCTTAAACCTAAATTATGCAGTTTCTGTACAACTTAGTTTAAGATTTTTCCTGCAGTGTAGTTATGTCATTTTCTCAGAAGCTGAGTGAATGTTTAGAATAAACAACTACAGCTCTGTCCTTAAGTTACATATCAACATTACTCCTCAAACATACAGTTCTCTAGCATCTTCCACATCCCCGTGTTAGATTCTGGATGTCTGTACCTGCAATCGTCAGCTGTTCCTTGAAACCATTTTTCTCCCCCTCAGTTGCACTCTGACTTGTACATACAACCCCAGTTCAAAGAAAAGTTGTGATCTTGTGTAAAATTTAAATTCAAACCAGGATGTACTGATTAGCTAATCTCGCAAATACTTTAATCCAAACATAGAGAACAGATTGAATGTTAAAACTGGGACATTTATTATTAATTCATGACTAATTGTAGCTCTGGGACAGATCCATGTTTACCATTGTGTAGCACCCCCTGTTCTTTTAACAGTCCATAAACATCTGGGAACTGAGGAGACTAGTTTCTAGAACTTGGAGAGGAAAAATCTTGAGGTTCCACCTGCTCATCAGTTCTGGGTCTGCAGACAGGTTGTTCTACCACAAAGCAATGCTGTTATGACATATGCAGTGTGCAGTTTAGCATTGTCTTGCTGAAATATGCAAAACCTTCCCTGAAAACATGTTGTCTGGATATCCTCTCTGTACCTTGTAGCATTGATGGAGCCTTTCCAGATGTGTAGGCTGCCAGTTCTGTTGGCATTAATACACCCTAATACTACCAGAGTTTCATGCCCTTGAACTGAGAGCTGATAACAAGCTGAATTGTCCCTTTTCCCTTTAGTCTGCAGGTCATCGTGTCCATTATTTCCCCAGAAGGCTGTAGCTTTTTTGGTCATGCATGGCCTGTTCTTGACATAATAGAGCTTTAACCTACATTTCTGGATTACACAATGATTTCTGGAAATGTTCCTGAGCTCATGCAGTAATTCAAGTACATCCAATTTTTGTATTTTTAAATGTTTTTTGAAAACTTTGATGACATAATGTACTACACATGATGGAATATTCAGTCTTCACAGTTTTACATAGATAAACATTATTCTGGCATCACAGCACAATTGTTCTCCTTCTTTTCTGCCCGGTCATGTTACTGACCTGTTAGCAGTAAATCGTATTAGTTACAACATGTTCCTCCAGCTGTTTCTTTTTTTAGTTAGATTTATTTTTCCAGCTTTGTAGCACTCTCTGTAGTCGATTATGGGGGAATCCTCACCTTGTCTCCTAACCGGCATAGCTGGCAGGTGAGCACAGCTTCAGTATTTTTGCAGCTTGTCTTCCTGAGTGTTTTAAAATGAGGCCCACAGTCACACAGACAATTCCCAGGATGTGGATATGCCCCAGGAATTTGGTGTGACAGTTGTAGGTTAGCTAAAGTTCCCAGCCATGGAGTTAAAGATGGTTAAAAAAAGAAAAGAAAAGAAAGAAAATGCTCTGTAGGATCTCAAATGCAGCTGATGCTTGGCAGATTTTTAGACCTTATAATCAATACTGTCATGTTGAGAGGGAATAATCCTCACAAACCTAAGCAATCATCCGGTGATAGTTGTTGATTATCTACAATGACAGGTGGTACTTTTGTTTTGCAGATGTTGACTATCAGCGCCGACCGGTTTATATGCTCTCGCTGCCACATAAAGTAAAAAAAGACATTTACTCAAGTAATAAAGAATTTTACTTGGTTAATTCCCACCGCTGGCTGCGCCACTGCACTGTTTAATAAAACCTGTAATCCAATCTGAAACTTATGAGATGTAACAAACCGAAGCTCCTGTCAAAGCTACAGTCTCTCTTTGTGACTCTTCCTTATTGTGAGTGTCGGCGTTCATTTATCACATGTCAGGAAGGCAGCTATTTTTCTTTGAGCACAATAAACAAGTACAGAGGCATCTAAAACACTGAAACAATACAGATCAACAGTGCTTCTTTTTCTGAATAGAAAAGAAAATGCAGCAACAGCAAATCTTCTGTTCTACACTGAACGCAACTGGTTGTGGCTGTTTCATATTTTTCTGCAGAGGAGTAATCGAGGACAAGCGTGCAGTCCATGTTGGTTTATTCTTTCAGAGTTGAGAAGAACCAACGCACTTGTTTTGAACGGAGAATACATGATACTTGGAAACCACTAAAAGCGGTTCTCCTCCTTCATTTGTAATTACTTCAAGGACTTTTTAGAGTATTTGTCCCCTAAAATGTGCTAAAAACAGATTAAGGCTAGGACAATGTAAATGTTTAGCCTTGAATTGATTCAGTAAGGTTACTGTAATACCTCTTACCCTGATTTGTAGCAGTGTTAAAATGCTCTGTAAGCTACACTTTTGTTTTTGGGGTTGGAGTGCGGTCCATTTTTTTGTAATTTATCAAATAGTACAAGACAGAAATGTACTGGGAGAAAAACAGCTGGAGGCCAGGTTGCACAGAAAAAAAAAACCCCTGCTGGCTTGTTAAATCGAAGAATGAGTTTGACTTAATTTTGCTTTTAAGGTGGTTGAATTGGAATATTTTTGCAGGAAAATACACACCAAACAAATGGAAATGTGCTGTTTCAGCTGCTGGGTGGTGAAATAAATTAAACACAAATAAATAAAAGTTCTGTTTGTTGGCACATAGTTGGAGCAACAGATAAAATACAGGACTGTAATCACAGCGTAAGTCAAATCGAAGCAATGAAAAAGTTTTAACACCTGCGGGAACATTAAAATTTCCCCTCCCAGCCTCTGGCCTTGTAATGCAATATGAGACATGGGCGGAAAGCGGGGACAAGTGGAGGCTGGCGTCCTTACATCTGGTCGCCCAGTTCAACAGACAGCGCCGGCCGTAGGTCCACTCGCCTCATTTCCATCCCCTTGGCACGCCGGGTAATAGAGATCAGTAATTGGTTGCTATAAATCCCGGCCGAGGACAAGGTGGGTCAGAACGGGCTGATTACTTAGGCATTACAGTCAATCTAAGCAAGTCCTTGAATTGAAAGATTTGGTGAGGTGGATTCTCATTATCGGGCTCACTGCATGCATGCATTTGTGGGAAAGAGGAAGGGCCAAGGTCCCCTTCCCATCCCCTGCTGTGGGACGACATTATGCAATGCTCCAATGCCCTCAACCGCGCCGACTTGTAAACATCACAACAAATTTATTTTCCTCACCCCGCACAGTTTAAAAAAAATGTTTTTCAGAATTGTCTGAGTGTTTGGAGGGCCTGCTCAGAGGTTTAACACTCCCACAGACCTCTGCCTGGCTTTCTCTGCAGGTTCAGTGTTAAGCGAGCCGGACTCCATCTCCTGGCATCCACCTCCATCACTGTGTTTATCTTTGAGTGTTGCCAGCAAACAAGCTCTCAAGGTGATTAGCTCTGTCATTTAACACGAAGCAGATTGATGGCCGTGTGGCGAAATACACCTTTATGTTATTTTTCATCTCGGAGCCTATGAGGCTAATCCATTTTAAGCTTCTGGGTATGAAAACGAGTGTATGGAAGATGAATTAGAGAGTAAAGCTGATAGTCTTTCTCAGCATTCTTTCCAGCTAGAGGTGTGACTTTCTGAATTATGGGAACAGTAGTTTCTTCTCCAACCCTTCAAGTTCTCCGATGTGCCTTTTATACTCCTGTATCTAGAGCGCATTGACACATTCTGACTATGAATCTCTAAATCACAAGTTCCCCCTTCTCCTTTGTGCCATTGGTGCTCACAAAGTCTTTGATTCACACTCTTCAAAGTCATTTGTCTGAAAAAAAAAAAAAAAACTCAAATCAGTCCAAAATGTAAAACTCATGTCATGAATAGTAATGCGGCTGGGGGTCCCAAATATGAGCTAAATGAGCAAATTTAATAAATTAACTTAGCATACATTTAGTAAAGAGAGAGAGAGAAGAAATAATAATAAGTAAAAGGGAAAAGATATATGACTGATGGTGCAGCAGCAGTGCAAACCCCTGCAGTGTGAAGTGCTCCCACTCAGAGAAGCTCTCATGCTAGCATCATCCCTCGACTCCGATAACAGCATGCTACTTCACTTAGCAGCCTCCATTTGGGATGCAGCACAAACACTGTTTTAGCGCTTTTATCTTAATGCACTGCAACACTCTGTAGCTTTGAAGGCATGATTATTGTACAGAGAGAGAAGCTGCATGCATTTAAGCAAAAACTTATTTAGACAGAAACTTAGCACCAACCTAACCACTCAAGGGCAGATGGCTTTGTGATTCTCATTGCTCATTCAGTTCATTTTGTTAAATGGACTCTTTGTATATCTTTTAATATAACACTAATTCTTTGCATCATTATCCCAGTTTAAACCATAATATCCTACTGAGTGTGTTTACTGTTTTGGAGAGGGCTTTATCTGCCAGATAACAGACTGTTGTCACTTTAACCATCTGCTGGCTGGTTTAGCTGTAAAATACTCTACAAAAAAGAGTTTCAGCTTTAAAAAGGATGGCATGGAAGTTAGATTGCTTATTTACATTTTTTTCCCTTCCTGACGGGAGCGGAGTGGCATATGGCTGCTGTCAGCTTTTGCTGTGAGGGGCAGGTGTGGAAGTAAAGCCTCGGCAACACAAGCCCCCCACCCCACCATCTACGACAGCGAGGATGAAACGTCTGTCACCCTCAACTCTGAGCGTGCTCGGACCCAACGTGGCAGTGAGGCATGTTCTCACACTTTAAGAGGCCACTGATTTAATAGAGGAGTGGAGTGTCAGCGCTGACCTCATCCTGTGATGTCTTCACAGTTAATGCCCCAACATGCGACAATGACACCTGGCAAGACAAACAGTAAAACAGGAAGATGGATTGGCAGAGGGACTCATATGTCTCTCTCTCTCTCTCTCTCTCTTTCTCTATGGACAGGGGAGAGTGACGGACAATGTTCAGGAACAAAGCGACGTCAACAGGAAATGACAAAAATCAAGTGTGATGCACTTTATTTTTTCACAGATTTCATGTAAAATTACATCACATTATGTCGCGCCACATACCATCACGTTGGGTTAAAATGGTCTTGGTGGGAGATTGTTCCTGTAATGTTTGCTGATTATTGGAAATGAGGCGAAGATATCAACTTCCTAATATTAACCCTAACTGTTCAAGAACTGATTTAACTGAGCAAGGAAGATAATTGAGTCAAAATACCAAGGATATCAAAGCTTTTCCACCTATTAGCATAAAAAGTACCATTTTGTATTCAGGGATCATTGCTTCCTAATGACAAGATATGTCATTAGGAAGTTTGTCCTTCTGCACTCTTTCCAATATAGATCCTTCTTCTATTGCTGTTAAATTTAGATTAAGTACAGCCATGCCACAGCCTGATCATAACTTCCAGTCTCAGAGGAAATTAGTTGTCATTTAGCCAAACTGACCAGCCATCAGCCTCATGCAGTGAAAGTCAAAAAGTACCTTTGCAAGAAATATTAGTTAATGAGTTATAGGACCCTTGGAAGTCTTTAAAAGAAACTGGTTATCATATACAGTGTAGGAACCAGGATTACAGGTCAGGGGGGAGACATCATCATCCTCAGCAGTTTAGAGTGGGTATCAAGCCCCATTAGAATGTACTGATAACCTGAATGCAAGGGCAGCTGACCTGAGATGGACAATCATAGATAAACTGGACACTTTGAGCCTGCATGGATCCTTTGCCAAGGCTGAGCCTTTTTTCTAACCTTAACAAAAGCATTGTTTCCACCAAGGGGTTCGACTGGGAACAGGACGGTTTGGTGCAGTTTGGTTTGCTAAACTGCACAGCCAACTCTACCTAGTAGGTGGGTTTTAAGTCAAACAGCAATAGGTGACACAGACACCATGGATGACAGTGGCGGACATCCAGCAGTTTGTGTTCTTCCTTCTTGGGCTAATTGCAGAGTCACACGGCAAGTGATTATTTCCTCAACCAATCAGTGGGATTGGAGTGTGTCAAGCTCCACCTTTTAAGGTCTAATCAGTAATGGGACCTTAACAGAAGTGTTGTTGAAAAACAATACTACAGCTCAGCATTGGATATTTTGGGACCCATCCCAGTTTTTGCCTGTGGAAACTGCAAATAAAATGTGTACCATCCTGCCATGAGCCAGAAGCCTACTTAAGATCTGTTAGATGTGAATGTAACTCTACATACCTACTGGGGCCATCACAGAGACCAGTAAGCTGATGTACACCACAGATATCATACAGCTGCTTGTCTATAAGATGCTTAACAACACAAGGAGCATTAAGGGGCTGCAATGAAAGTTAGAGGCTAAGATCAAGATGACGTGGAGAGAAGTTAGCTAGCTGTCAGCACAGTTCTGGCCACCCACTTGAGGAGATACACCAAAGAGGCAGAAACCAGGAGGCAACGATGTTCTTCATTGAACCATCCAAAGTTTACTCTCAGTGTCAGGGTAATACGATGAGAAGAGACCCACATAGAGCTGAGACTAACACTGGAAGAGTTTATGGGAGAGAGAAACGTCACGTAATACCAGTGTGTCATGGCTAATGGATATATGACTGGCCAGGTCCTGTTAGTCTGCACCACATCCTATTGGACCAGGCCAGGTCCTGTTGGACTGCACCACATCCTATTGGACCAGGCCAGGTCCTGTTGGACTGCGCCACATCCTATTGGACCAGGCCAGGTCCTGTTGGACTGCGTCAGATTCTGTTGGACTGCACCAGGACCTGACATGATACCTATTAGCTAAAGAAACTACTCTAACTTTGCTCCATGAATACTTACATGTACAAATGAACCAGATGCTTCCAGATGGGACCCACCCTAAATGGCCAACCCTGTATATTTATGTTAGCAAGGTTAGCACCAGTGCTATTTTAGCTGTTGCCGAGGAAACATATTCTATTCTATTCTGATGTCAAGCCAAGGAGATGCCAGCACACAGTCTGAGGTCCCAAGCCAAAAAGCCACAGTTTTTCAGTCAGAAGCAATAAAAATCTTACCCCTAAATGTTTGACTTCTGTGCTCAAAACTGGATTATGTTTGCACGATTAGCGTAAATTTACAGAAAAATCTGCCTTCATCAAAATACCCCTGTAAGCTGTGTTAGACCTGTGTGGGTGCAGGGGTGGCTATACACAAACAGGTGTAGAATTTGACCTCATTGTCTAAAACTGTGCCTACTAAGCACAGTGATGAAATTTGTAAGGGACTGTGTTGGTTATATTCATTTTCTCAAAGGCATTTTTGAGGCAAATGTTCCATTTGTAGCCACATGAGGCTGCCATTGACATAGATATGAAGGCAAGAGATACTTTAAGTGTTTGTGCTCCACTACTGAGACAGTTTTATGTTTTGTTTTGTTTTTGTTTTTTTTAAATAATTTTCTACTGTAGATGAAGTAGCAGCAAAAGAAGAAGGTAGCTTATCAAGTGAATGTAATAAGTGTCAATTCTTTACAGACATTAAATTTATGGTAATATTAAAATACATATTTATGACTTAATAGGCTTGCTAGATATATGTTGCCACCAAGGCAGTCTTTTATTTGTTCTGCATGATAAAGATCACCAAAGTTTGGTGATTTTTATCATGTGGAGTGCAGGGGTTTGGTCTGTGGAAAGGAATTTTCCTCTAGGGGGCAATAAAGTCTAAACATAAAATCTAATTTGTTGTGCCCTTATAAAAAATATTGAGGGGTTAAAAACAGGATTTAACACCATGCAACTGAAGTGTGAGTTCCTTTTTCTCCTATTGTCCATAAATTTGTCCTCCACAAGTCAAACTTTTCTTTGCACACAGGTTGTGCCTTCTTCAGCGCAGCAGAAAAAAGATGTTAACATGAACACTTACTGCAGCAATGATCATTATAGATCCAAGCATGATGCATTGAAATCAAAATAACAAATGTTAAAACATGTGATTGGTATAATTTCATAGACTGCAGATAGTCCCAAAAGATCTGATCTGCACAGACGGCCATCCGACCACGCCACAGATCCATGATTTTAGATGTGAAGGCTGCATAACATTTCTCACTGCTCCTGCACTTCATCTGTGGGAAATAGAGCAGAGAAGGAACCTGCAGAAGCCATCACATGATGCGTCTTTGAAGTGGGCGTGTATGATGTTGTTTATCCATGAGAACATGCTGTGCAGCTAGCTTCAGAGTATACCAACACCATATGTTTGTACTTTGTTTTGTTGCGTGGCACCTTCAATCGACTTCCATTAATTACAGCACTTTGCTACCAATGACAGTGCAGGCTTAAAGGGATAAACGGTTTCTAAATTTGCCTACAAGAGATGCTGGAGAGACCCTCAGTTTGGAGAAGCAGACACAGAAAACTTAGTGCATTAAAATACTCCTTTGAATGAGGTCCAACTAAAAATATAAACACTTTCAGGGTCTGCTCTAGCTGCACAGTTTTTCCTGCTTTGTTTTTATCAGTAATTTGGTCTTCCTCTGCCTGGATGGGTTCATTTGTGTTATTTTGTGACTCTAGGGCACAAACACCCATCTGTTCAGGTCTGAGATTGAAGCAACCCATGAACACGAGTATGTTCTACGAGGGGATAAAATGAAGATTATTTTTCATAAATTCTTCACAAGATGAAATAAAACCCACTAGGGATTGTGTTTATACCAACAAAAACCTTTCTAATTTGCACTGAAACGTGGGCAGAGCATGACACCACTCAATGGATGTAGTATGCATGAACTGCCATTTTTTTCTTTTAAAATTGCGTTAGGAGGGAATTGATTTACATTCTCCAGACTTAATATGGATCCAGACATTAATGTTGTTACAGCAAAGTTTATGGACGTCAGCTAAACTGTCATGCACGTTTTTCTCTCACTAGGGAGTGATGCACTTCTGGAAAGTGCTGTGCATAGAAACTAACAGAGTCCTGCCGCTTGCTATCAATACATCAATGAATTTTCCTCGTCAGAAAACATGCAGTGTCCAAAGCCGAATCTCCCGGGGCTGAGTGACTCCTAATAACATCGGACAGTCTATGCGCTCTGACCCAATTTGAAGCTAGGTACAACTGTGAATTTACTCCAAGATTTCTGCAGATTTGTGTTTCCAAACATTTCTGTAGATTTGTGTTCTCGACTACAAAAGTGACTCTTGTAGTTGAAGGTTGCAAGAGTTACTTTTGTGGCCATATTATGTAATGACGTGCAAAAACTAAAAGACTTTTAAATGAATTCTAGACTGTGCATGGCACACAAAAAAGTTTTATAGCAAGTAAAGATAGTTGACAAGAAATCTTAAAACTGCAAATCTAACATTAAAAAACCATAAACAAGCATGCAAAAGTGCAGGAGTTTTTCATGTTTTAGTTAAATCTCATGGTTGGGACACATGCTGACGGATGTAAGACACGTCTGTTGGTCAGTTTCAATCAGAGTGACGGCTTGGAAACATTCACAGTTAGTAAACCAGAGAGGAAGTCTATGGAGAAGACAAAGTGGAGCAGAGCAGACAGAAAGTCAATGTGCAGGTATGTTGACACATAACTTTTGCCTCCGTAATAGTAAGAATATTTAAACTGGTGCATGTACATTATATTCACACCAACACTGACATGTCTAACATCTTTCATCATGTTTGGGGTTGAAAACTTCAGAGTATTTGACTGCATGGTGAGAACAGTGCAAATGTGTTGAACCACTCCTCATTTCTTTCAGGAAAACAGAGAGCTGCTTTTGCTAATTTAAAACTAATCTTAGTATTAATGGAAAAAAACAGGTTTTGTACAGTTTTAATCAGTAAATGTTGTGAATATCTGGTCTGAGCCGCTTTATTCTTCAACACAGTCTAAACCATCTAGAAATGCTCTCTTCTCATATAGTTTTCTAGGATCCTTAAAGGATTTTCCAAAGCTCTTTCAGGGCTATTTCTTCCTTTTGTTTCATTCTCTGTCTAGTTGATTCCACTTTGCTTCAGTAATGTTGAGGTCTGGGTTCTGGGGAGGATCCATCCCTCCACCAGACCTGTTTCCACTGATTTTCAGTCCAGTTCTTGTGTCACGTGACATACTTCATCCTTTTCTCCCTGTTTCCTTCCTTAAAAATGGCTTCTTGACAGCCTCGTTTCTATGGAGACCATTACTGATGAGGCTTCGGCCAGTGGTAGATGGATAAGCTGAAGGTCCAGATGCATTTCTCAAGTCCTGGTTCAGGTCTTTGCTGGATTTGTTCCTATTTCTTCTAAGCTAAAGAAATGGGAACAAATGACATGTCACGTGTCAACAGAAAAAAGGCTCATCCCTTCAGTTAGGAGCCATTTTATGCTTGAATTATACATAGATAATTTTTAAAAGGTCAACACTGGTTTGGTACAAGGACTTGTAGAATGAAAAAGCTGCTAATGTCTTAAGAAAAACGTTAAAAGACCTTTAGGATACCTGGAGTTCTGGAAATATGTTTATTAAAAATAGTTTTGCACAATATTTTTTCTTTAGAAAGAATTCATATTTATCTTTAATTTTTTGTTACAAGGTTGATTCACTTATAACCTGCAGAGCTTAAACCAAACAACTTAATGAATTTCATTCCCTCAGAGTCATCAGACAGCATGCCGCACATATACAGAAATACATAACAGCTGCCCTTGAGACAGGCTGTGCAATTACATTATGATTCATTAGCAGCACTGCAATGTCAACCCACTTCAAAATGGTTCTGCTGTCTATTTCTATTATTCTGTTTTCTCTGCTACGTAGATCAATAAGAGAGAGCAGTATTGTGGATTGTTTGTTTGAGTCTTCTAACAGTTAGAGGAAAAGTTAGAGGACAAAAAAAAAAAGAAAGAAATCTAATTTAAAAACATGTGCAACTTGTGAACACCTTCAGCAGAGCCGTGTTCACAGAGTGAGATGTGCAACACATAGGTAACGATGCAGGAGTTAGCCGCAGAACTTAGCCATCAGACTGTAACATCATGCTTCAGTAAAGCTGCTGTTGGTGGATCTGCAAGAGAAGAGAGAGGTGCCTCTTTGAATCAGTTCTGTTCATTACATTATCTGAAATAATCTAGCCTTGGAAAAGTGCCAGAGCATGCATCCCAGTGTGGTTTATCATCACCATTTTGCCTCTAAATTGAAATAAAACTGTAAATAGACATTAATTTAAATAACTAAGTCCGACCTGAAGGTAAAATTAAATTCTGGAGGTAAAGTAGAACCGATCAGAAAATGTGGAACTAAAGTAACCTTGACGCCAGTCTTCTCCTTGCCTCGCTGCAATGCGTTTTACTGTTTGTGTTGTATTGTATGCTCAGTTTATACATAGCTGATCTCTGCTTAATGGACTAACCTGCCAAACTTGCAGCAACACAAACACAAAGGACCTGCTGTTTTTAAAATGATTGAGCCATGACTTGTCAGCAAGAATCTACTTTCGCCCTTGAATGCTAATTACATGATGTTTATGCAGAGTCACGTACACACTCCCGAAGGATCTTAGGCTGGATTTCCAAACTCTTAAAACAAATCTTAGCATGTTGTCAACATAACAATGTCAATAACATGACACTTCACTTTGTGTCACTATGGCATTTTTTTTCATTCCCCCAACAGGAAAGAGTCTAAGATCTTTCAGATCCCCCTCATCTCATCATCTCACATTATCAAAACCTGTGACACAGTTTCAAGAATCAGCCTGACAGCTGCCCTAAAACAAATTAAAATGTATGAACTGAAAATGCAAATGCAGTCCAACTCATTTAAAAAAAGTTCTCTGTTTAAATGTTTGCTGGAATCATTGTTCATGCTGTGTAGGGCAAGCCCAGAGGCGTCATTTATTAATATTTAGGCTCCACTTTCATTGGCAAGTTTCTGACTTACAAGTTTTGATCATAAAAGTCATCTTTATAAAGTTGGGCGCCTTACTTTTGTATCGGTTGGTAATTGCTTTTCTTCCTCGGGTTTGTTTGTAACTTACTTGTGATTTGCTGAAACTGAGACGGGAGGTTATTATAGTTACTTGCATGCTGATGACCCAGTTAAAAAAATCAATTGCCAGGGTGGCAAGATCAAGTTAATTACTGCACCCCTCAATGGCAAATAACATAATTGAATCATGATTTTGCTGAATCACATGATTTCCCAGCAGCCTGGTGGTTGTCAGGAGCTGTGGACCATGAAATTAATACAGGCGAGGTGCTGGAATGAGCCACAGCTGCAGTTAAGTAAAACTACAGGACACTGCAGATCATCCAACAAAACTTGCACTGCTGCGTTTTACACGTATGTGATAAATTTCTCCTGATGCACAGAGGAGTCGTCACATTGGTTTTTTTTATTGAAAACAAACATGAAGAACTTGTCTGCTTGGGTCACGGAGTCTCCATATTATTTGCTTATGCACGATACAGTGAAAGCAAGCTGCAGCTGTACGGTGCTAGGACACAGACATAAGTTTTGTAATTTGTACACATTTTGTAGGTTGTATCACTATAATTGTACGTGTAACAACAAGTACAGGTACAAATCAAATCTAGAAGTACAGATTAAATCTACAAGGCAAAGTCTCAGGCAATTGAACCTGGAGGAGAATGAAATGGAGGAACCATCATGGGAGGACAAGCCCCTGCATGGGATGTACCACCAACAGATAGCTGAAGTGGCCGTTATGAACAAGTCCTACCGATGGCTAGAGAGGGCTGGACTAAAAGACAGCATAGGCACTAATCATGGCAGCATGAGAACAAGCCTTGAGTACCAGGGCAATCGAGGCCCAGGTCTACCACACCAGGCAGGACCCCAGGTGCAGGCTGTGCAAAGAGGACCCTGAAACAATCCAGCATCTCACAGCAGGGTGCAAGATACTGGCAGGCAAAGAATACATAGAACGTCAACCAAGTAGTTGGCATGGTTTACAAAAACATCTGTGCAGAATATGAACTAGAGACCTCTAGGTCAGAATGGGAAACACCTCCCAAGGTGGTGGAGAATGAGAGGGCTAAGATCCTATGGAACGTTCAGATATAGACCAACTAAATGGTGGTGGTCAACCAACCGGGCATTGTGATCATGGATAAGCAGCATGTAGCCATCCCCAACTATGGAAATATTAGGAAAAAGGAACACAAGAACCTGGAGAAATACCAATGGCTTAAGGAAGAGCTGGAGAAAGCCTGGAAGGTGAAGGCAACAATAGCACCAGTGGTCATTGGAGCACTGGGGGCCGTCTCCCCCACAATGGAGAAGTAGCTCCAACAGATACCTGGAGAAACATCAGACATCTCCATCCAGAAAAGTGCAGTCCTAGGAACAGCTAAGATACGGAGTAGGACCCTCAAGCTCCCAGGACTCTGGTAGAGGACCAGAGCTTGAAATGAACAGTCACCCAGCCCACCCAGGGAAGATGGGAGGGTGGATGAGGGAAGAGTTATTTTTTAAAACTGAAATATTGATATATTCTGGGAGGGGAGAGGAAGGGAAGAAGGGAAGAAAGGAAAAGAAGGGAAAGGAAAAAAGAAGAGGAGTAGTGATGGTATCTCTTTGCAGTAAAGTAATTGAGAAGTGAAAGTGTGCCAGTTTGCGTATATTTTTAACAATTGCAGCCACTTCTACCAATATTACCATCATTTCTAATAACCATCCTTATTATTACAAAACTGCTAATATCTTTATTATTATAGACATCAGGTTTGGCTCTAATATAGCTAATTTGGATGGCTACATAGATTTAATTATAGAGGTTTGAATTATAATAAACACTACCATTATAGTACATAGACTTAATATTAATATTGCCATTACTATCAGTATCATTATTATTATTATTATTATTATTATTGCTGATATATAATCTCTTATATTGTTATTGCCGTAAGCCTGGTGAAATTTCCAGTATTCCATTCATTACACACACAGGAATAAGACCTTTTCAATGTTACACGGTTTGTTTATTTGTTTTGTTTTGTTTTTTGTTGTTTGTTTGTTTTTGTTCTGGTACACCTTAATCTCTTGTCTTTTGTCTTATTTTTTGTATTGGTGTAGCTGGATTAAAAAAAAAAAAAAAGTATAGCTCCGAAATGCACGCTACACTTTATATCTACACACAATGTCGTTATGAAAAAATAAATCAAGAAAAATAAAATGAGCCTGTCGGCGAATAAGCTCTGCTGCTTCTTTTAGGGTGTGATGGATTACCCATGATGGAAAGCAGTGTGTTCAGTGCTATATTATTAAAAAATAATAATAGAAAATAAAAAACAGAAACCGTGTCTACAGATGGCTATGAGATAAAAATGTTATGTACAGATGGCTGGGCAGTGTTAAACAGCAAATTCAGACAAAAGAGCAAAAAGAACAGTATGCACAGATGGCAGAGCAATTTTTAAAAAATGATACGCACAGAAAGTAGAGCAATAAATGGCAGCAGGAGTTTGCAGTAATAAGAACAGTACGTACAGGTGTGTGCGGTATTCACCTGTTATTCAGAGGTGAGAGGTTCAGGAGAGGTATTGTGAGGGAATGATTTCCTAAAACGATCTATATGACAGCTGAGCTGACTGAGTCTGCTGGAGAATGAGCTCCTCTGTCTTTTTGTGGGGGTGTGATGGATTATCCATGATTTCCATGATCAGTGGTGGTCTATTCGGTGACCTCCTCTTCCTCACTCACTCAAACGTCTTCAGCTTCCTGGCCAATGACCGTTCAGGCCTTGCGAATGAGTTCATTAATCCTGCTGCCATCTCTGACACTGATGCTGCTCCCTCAGCAGACCACAGCACAGTTGATGGCACTTGCCAGCACAGACTGGTAGACAATATTCAGTATCATGCTGCACACAGAAGTTTCCTCAAAAGATAGTCTGCTCATCTACCTTTGGTACACAGCACTGACTTTGGTCTTCCTGATTAGACTGTCATTCAAGTGGACAGCCAAGTAAATCTAATTCTGAAGAAGCTTGCTCTTCTTACACGATGTTAATCAGCAGAGAGTGTGTTTTATGATTACACCCGAAAGGGTTGAATGAATTTCTAAGTTAAATACAATCCTATCATCCAAATTAAGAAACAGAAAAAAAGATCTGAATTTTGTTTTCTGCCTGTTGCGTTGCAACAGAAACTCATCAAGCTACTGGATACTAATGCTAAAGGCAAAATAATAAAGCTATGTTCAAACTGTTTTTTCACTGTATAGCTCCCTAAAACTTGTCAGCTTGAACATCAGAGGTTCAGATGCTGTTCACTGTCAGTCAAAACCAATATGCATTGCAGCCTGTAATTATCAGCTGACTGTGCATGCTAATGCTAGCTAGCATTAGCTACCATTGATGTTTGCAGCTTGTTATTGGGATTTTCTTACATGTTGAGAATACCAGGTGATGAAATTCCTCATAATGTCTTAACCATATAGTGGTTCATTTCTTTTTCTGCCTGAGCTGCTAGATTTTAAATTCAGCAGAAATTGGATATTATGCACCATAACCTTATCTAACAATGAAGTCACATAGCTTAACTAACACAGCTGGCTATCGAAACGCATGTAAGCTGCAGCAGTGACTAAAAACAGATTTAGAGTTGTTCATAGTTTTTTTCTTTTCATGGGTAACATTAATTTATTATGGATTATAACATAGTTGAAGCTGCAGTTTTAGCTTGTTAAGGTGGATGGTGTCCAAATGAAAAGAGTTATGGGAGCACACAGATTTGTGTAATAAAGTTTTATGTCAGTCGTGGAGAGATGTCAAAACTTGATGGAAACCTAAAACAGTACACTTGTGCTGTCCATCACATCAGGAGCTTACACAGCACATCACTGTAAACATCCGCTGCATAACTATAAAGCACCGCTGCATTTAAGTAGTAGCATCTGAAATGCATCAGCAGTTGGCAACTCTCATCCCCTCGAGTTTCCTCGATATAGTGAACACTGTACAGTGGCTGAGTGAATGAGTGGACAGGACTTGGAGGACAGGTTATCGTCTTTGTGGGGCCTGGACTTTTTAACATTTTGCATGCAGTTAACCTTTTCATGCAAACTATTTTACAGGTGTTTTCTAGTATATTCATGCGTGATGATAGTATATTTGTAAATTTGCCACTTCAGTGGGCATCAGTGAGTTCTTCCATACACTGCCACTCCCTGTAGTACACATATATACTGTGTATAATTACTGTGTAATTGCCAAATTGTTTTAGCGATAAACACCAAAGGAAAATGATACTTATATTATTATAGAATATTCATATTATCATAACATGTTAACGATATTTTCTAAATATATTAAGTATTATATCAACATACATTACATAAATAAAAAGGAAAAAAACAGGAAATTAAAAAGAATTATGTAAAAAACATGTGGCTCTATTTTCCAGTAATTCATGCATGAAAGAGTTAAATGAATCAGTATTAGTACTCAAAGGGCCACTGTTGTTTGATTGGGCCAAAAATTTCAAATTCATTTTTATTTTCAGTAAATATGATAATCTATCTTTCTCTGTGAAGAATTCTGGGATATGTAAAGAAACCGAAGCATGTCAGAAATTCCACATTATCAGAAACCGTGGGAATGCAGTTTCATAGCTCCTGCTCTTAATTATGATCAAAGTTATGTAAAGGCAGGACAACATCTGGAGCTCAGGTGACTCAAATAGTTGTCAGACTGTCAGCTGACAAGATATGTGTCACTTTAATTTCCAAACTAACTACTTTAAATTTTTGAATGTCCAAACGTCACCGTATCCAAACCATCGCCGATTGAAAGCCATTTCTCCTGCCCTGTCCAAATCCCAATTTCCTGTGTAAATCCACATGATGTGTCAACATCTAATCAGTCCAATTTGAAAATGGAATGGGGGAAGGATGAGGTGAGAAAACGAAAGCCAAAGAAAAATGAAGCAGTTGGAGGGAGTGGAAGGGAGAGAGGGAGTGAGGGGGGAGTCATGCCGCCCACCACTGCCTGGCCCTGACACCTTGTGAAGAGTGCTCATTCATCACGCGGCGCAGGGCTTGAGCCTCCGTAAATCACTGTGGATAAAGGACGCGCCATAAAGAATGGAATTGTGAAGGTAAGGGTTTTAAATCCCCCTAGATGATCCGAGATAAACACAGAGAGACTTTTGACAGTCCCTCGTTACCGCCACAAGCGAGAGGAGCTGTCAACGCTCCCTCCTCGCCTTTCATCTCTTGGTAACAGTCTGGCTGCTAATATCCTCAATTATCTCTGCAATATGTTGCTGGGAAAAAGGGAAAGTTCCGAGGAGGCATTCACGCAGTTTAAAAGTTTTAATTTGACAGCTTGTGGTGCGATGATGAGTTGTGATGAGGGTAGAGGGGCAAGCGGCCCACACTTAGACTGTGACAGGTGATTCGACCGGACTGAGAATGGTTTTTGGATGTCAAGACTTGATGTCAGAAAGGCAAATAGATGTTTAACAGAATCCAGAGGGGGGAAAAAAATCTGCCCTGAATTGTAAATGCCAATGGTGCTTCATTTAGCGACTTTGTAAAAGAAAGGTATGTATGTGTGTGTGTGTATATATATATATATATATATATATATATATATATATATACCTGCATGACACTTTCTACCTAAACAGTACTGAAATAGGTTGTGGTTGCATGCTTGGTTCTGTTTTATGAAGACACTCCATCCACCATCCAAAACATTTTTATGTAGAAGTTGAAGTTAACTGGCTAATCACATGGCAGCATTTAGTCATGTAGACATGGTGAAGATGGAAGAAAGGGGATTTAAGTGACTTTGAACGTGGCATGGTTGTTGGTCTGAGTATTTACTGGGATTTTCACACACAACCATCTCCAGGGTTTACAGAGAATGTTCTGAAGGAGAGAAAATATCCATTGAGCAGCAGTTGTCTCCACCAGAATGTCTTGTTGATTTCAGAGGTCAAATGAGAATGGGCAGACTGGTTGGGGATGATAGAAAGGCTACAGGAAGTCCAATAAGCACTGGTTCCAAACAAGGTCTGCAGAATAGCATCTCTGAACACACAACATGTCCAGCCTTGAAGCAGATGAGCTAAAGGTTGCAATTCATGCAGACTCACCAAAACTGGACACTAGTAGATAGAAAGCGTTGCTGGTCTGATGAGTGTACATTTCAGCTTCACATTCAGTTGGTTGGCCCAGAATTTGGTGGAAAACATGGATCCTTCCTGCCTTGAAATCAATGCTTCGAGCTTCTGGTGGTGTAATGGTGTGGGGGATATTTTCTTGGCACATTTTGGGTCCCTTAGTACCAACGTTTCCTGGTTTAACCACCACAGCCTACCTGAGTATTGTTGCTGACCATGTCCATCCCTTTATGACCACAATGTAGCATCTTCTGATGCTACTTCCAGCAGGATAATGCACCATGTTACAAAGCTCAGATCATCTCCAACTGCTTTCGAGAACATGACAATGAGTTCACTGGACTCCAACGGTCTCCACAGTCACCAGATCTCAGTCCAGTAGAGCAGCTTTAGGATGTGGTGGAATGGGATATTGCAGCAACTGAGATGTTATCATAAGGTTGACCTGATGAAGTGTTCAGTGAGTGAATAATCTGTTAATGGTGAAAGTCAATATCATGATGCAAACACAGAGGGTAGAGATCCCAATGTGTTTACATATATATACATATATATCCTATATATATCACAACTTAAAGTAATCACCATTTGTGACCATGCCTGAAATTTGCCCGTTTTTCCTGTAAACCAGGGATCTCCAACTCCGGTTCTTGTGAGCTGCTGTCCTGCAGGTTTTGGATTCTACCCTGATTCAACACACCTGACTCAAATCACTGGGTCAATAACAGACTTGTGCATAGGTGTGTGTTGTAGTAGGAGACATCTAAAACCTGCAGGACAGTAGCTCACAAGGACCGGAGTTGGAGACCCCTGCTCTACACCAATGCTACAAATATTTAGTGTTAACTGACCTTCCTTTGGGTAAACATCGGATGTCCAAGGGTCAGTATATGTAGCATGTAATGTACTTCTATATGTTGTTCTACATGTTGATGTACTTCTATATGTTGTTTTGCTTAATCTCTACCATGTTTTAGATCATAATGCAGAATTCATACAGCATCTTCTCACCAACCATCTGCACATTATCACATGGTGATGATGTCTGTCATAAAAGCACCAGATGTTGACAAATTAAACAGCTGATATTGATGAAGAAACTGATAAAACTGATGATCTGGCTAAAAACACAAAAATCTTATTTGTGCCCCCCTTTTCATGGCCAGTGCTTCTGCCTGGTCCACTTTCAAAACTTTTCTAGACCCGCCCCTAGACTCCTTTCTACCACCTGTCAGCTACTGTGTTAGAGAAGGGTAAATATGTGCTGGTATGAAGCATGAACCACTAGTTTCCTCCTTCTCACCTGAACGATAAACAAACGCTACATGAGAGACAGTACTAGAGACAGGAAAGCCGATCAGCTGATGACCGTCAGCCATCATGATTCATGGAACAACAGGAGACAGAGAGGAGTAGAGGACACAGAGAAGACCAGAGAGCCACTAGACCAGCCATGTTTGTGCGCAACACAGGAAAAACAAAAAACAAAAAAAAAAAAAAACAAAGTGCGGGTGTGGAACCTTCTTAACGTGAAAAGTATGGGTGTTAAAACACCATCATCCTCCACAGGGGCCGACGCCCATGTGTTGTTCCATGTTCTTTTTATTTTTAATTCCATCCATGGAGTCATCCAGCTCATCTTTTCTATCTTGCCTCTAGGCACCTCCACGTCCGGCCGACATAACGGAGAAATGACAGATAGATTGGTCTTGTTATGCTGTGCATACGTTAATTGGATAAAATATCAACACAATTAATTACATAAATTTTAACACATTATTTTCTTACAGCCCTCATATCTATCTATCTATCTATCTATCTATCTATCTATCTATCTATCTATCTATCTATTAGATACAGTGTATACATATAAAGTATATGAGTATACGTGTACACATAGCGTCATTGGACACATAGGACCAGTTGATCATTCTGAGTGTTTCCAATAATAAGCGTGATTAATTATGGCTTTGCACTCAGGTTTATGAAATATCGTCCATCCTGCAGGTGTGATGCATTATCCAGTATTCAGTATATTCATGGTCTAAGGTGTTGGTGTCAGAGCATGTGGGCAGCACTGTGCTGCAAGTTAACAAGAAGAGCCGCCCACGGTGGAAGTGCCCACTCCATCAGGGGCTTTGTGCTGCAGTGCAATTAGTACACAAAATATTAACATAGGGATAAGGCGTGGCGTTTCTAGCAGGGTGCAACTCAAAAGTTCAAGGTAGTTCACACCGCTGCAGTTGTGTCAATCTTCTTTTGCTGGAGTAATTGCCTCAGGTTCATTCAGCTTGGGTCAGTATAAGATGAAGTCAATAGCCTCACTGGCATAATGACAGAGTACACACTTTCTTGCTCACATTAACAGCTTTTTCTTGATAGATAAAAGTCCCAAATAATGCCTTCTGTGATGGAGTGAAACCCGGATAACAAATTGGTCCTTTGTGATAACAACCCCCCTGTGTGCTTCCCGGGCGTGAAAGATAGACAGACAGCTTTGAGGAGAGTCAGGTCTGCAGCAGCTTTGTGCCAGGGGAAAAGCTCTATGCCCTACAGAAGGATGGATAGTGTAGATTTGTAATGGTTCCTCTTCTTTTGACAAAATAACCCAAGCTGCAACCTTCATCCTCATTGGCTGAGTGAAAGGGCACTTGCAGAGGAGCTGGCCTGAGATAAGTGAAGTCTGTCGCTCTGGCTGGTGTGTTATAAATTGCAGCTACCTCAATCATGTGCAAGAGACAAGAAAGCTGTCTCCTCTGACAACCTCCTTTTGACTCGACATGCTAAAAAACAAATTGATACAAGGCGAAGAAGGAGGGATTGAGAGGAATGAGGGCTGAACAGATGTGAGAGGTGATGTCTTGCTTCACTTTTAACATTGCATAATGCAGGATTCAAATGCTGCACACACCTGCAATAAGAAGTGGGACTACAGGACAAAAGGGTTGCCAGCATTCATTAATTAAACTCCATGGATTTTTTTTTTTTTTTTTCTGTTTAAATAAAGCACAAGGTGTAATTTTGCTTGTGCAGGAGCCGTATCATAATTCATAACTTTCCACAATTACTTTCAGCAAATGCTAGAAGCTAGTTTAAATAAAGGTTTCATGCAAGTTTAACCCTCTTCACCACCCACATGGACTACAAATATTGGAAAATGCTAACTGGACCAAATTGATTGGTGAAACTGCCAAAGGGTCTGTGGTGCTCCTGTAATGATATTCAACCATGCACATTCAGGTTTAAATTTTTTTGTTGCTCGCCTCTTAAACTTGTACACCCACTACAAGGCTTGGGATATAAATAGAATGAGAATGTTGCCATTGTTGCACCCACTTCCTTCCTCTTTTTTATATACAGTATGTATCAGAGTTTTAATATTTTTATATTTTTGATTTTCTTATACTGTGTTTTATGATTTTTTTTTTGTATAATATTTATAGTTTTACAAGTGCACTGAAAGGTCTGCACCTTACTTTTTGTTGTCCTAGTTGCAATGACAATAAAGTAAATCTGAATCTGTGAATCGAAATTGAAAGTTATTTTTGCTGCTATTTTTTGCATTTATTACTCAAAAGCTTTATTTTTGTTGAACGATGTCACAGGGTGCTGCATTGTCAGGCGGGATTAGTGGTTTAGTGAAGCAACTTCATGGTTTACAATGCATTAGAGGTTCAGTGTCTAATTATTAGGGTATCATTATCATGGTAACCCATGCTAAAAATTCTGCGGGTTGGTTCCAGATAACACATAAATGCACCACTTCCTCCTGACCAATCAGCTGTTTTGGAAATTGTAAAATTATTGGCCCCTTTTTAGCCAACTCACTATCAAATATGTAATTTTTAAAACATACAGCTTGTAAAACGAAGAAATGCAAATGCTTAAAAACCAAAGTTCTAAACAATCTGTCATTGAAATGCTTTTAATGAAGCAATTAAGGCAATCAACTGACCTATGACTGAGTTTGGCACAAATTGGTGAGCTACAGAATAACCCACCCTAACTAGGGAACTTTAGTGGATGCTCATTTTATACCCAATCTTGGCATCCTCACATGTCACAAGTTATAAAATACTTCAGTGCTGTTATTGTATATTCAATCAGCTTTCCTGTTTTTGCATGTATCCCTATTTTTGTGTGTGTGTGTGTGTGTGTTGCTGTGTCAAAATCTGGATTTTGTTAAATTAACCTTTGAAAAGAATAAACAAATTAAAGATTTTGATGGATGCTTTTTTACACCCAATCCTGGCGCCCTCACCTTTTGCCAGTTAACTGATTGTAAAAATTAAAACTGGAATAAGTGTGTAAAAACATCTGACTAGTACTATTGTCTAAATAACTGGTGCATATTGTTTTGATTTGTGTGCTTAATTTTTTTCACACAGCATTTAAAACGGCGTGGGTTGTATTTAAGAGAATAGGGCTAAAACTGTATTACATTCCACATTAATACCCAGACAACACATTCATTTAATGAAATACACAGTTGTAATTATAGTGGAATCTACTTGTGCTGTAATGATGTGGCAGTGATATTGATCAGCCTATTAATTTACACATTCACACAGTCCTGGCTTTGGCTGCAGTGACTGTTTAGACTTCAGTTTGCTTTCAGCTGCATTTATTCATCTTGCTCATTAAAGATTTGGGTTTTAGTTAACCATAGTTAATATTCAGTGATCATGACTGGGGTTGATAACCAGAAATGTGACACATCATAGTTGTCTTGGGTGCAGAACTTGCTTAGTAGAGCAGATTGTTCACAAAATACTTGTGGCTATTACATTTAAATTTGTTCTGTTTTATTATTATTATTATTATTATTATGTTTTTTATTTATTTGTTTAGTTTTTTTAGTTTTGTTTTGTTTAGTTTTTCCATATTTCCCCAAATCTCACTGCACAAAGCAAAATAATTGGCATAACTGGACTTGTGCTATAGATGAACTAACCCTTTAATCCTGTTTACACCGCAGTACCCAACCCACACAGGTGTTTTCACTTTTTTGGCTAATTAGGCTTTTTCCTCTGTGTGAGTGGGTGTGTACACACTGCAGCTGACATCTCACTGAATCTTTTGTTTGTAGCGCCCGCCTCACTAAATTGGGACATGCAAGGCGGCATACAACACATTACACACCAGCTACAATGGTGGTGTATCATCTTGCAGGGAGCCCCATCACTAGGCATCTTTTCTCTTTTTTTCCTTTTGTTTTTTCCTCTGTTGCTAAGTACCAAAAATGTAGAAGAGTCCTCTCTTGTTATATGTAATGAAAAAGTGATTATGCAACCTCTGCTGTGTGTTTTTATGTGGGTGTTGCCTCGGACAAGCAGTACTTTGTTGATCAAAGTCACTCAGAAATAGCAGATTTATCTGATAGAGGAGTTGGACTGAGGAGATGGACAATTCCTTTTAACCCACACTCCTACCAAGTCTGTTCTCGCTCTGGAAAATCCTTTGACTTTCTCTTCCTATTTTGACCATATGTGCAAAACAAATCTTTTGTTATTGTAAACCAAAAAAAAAACAACAACTCTGCATTAGCTCCTTGGTAAAGACTTGCAGAAGGGTATTAATCACATGACCACAGTTCACTGAACTCTGCCTTGAAATATGAGACCTCATTTCTCATTTCTCGTGGATAATCAACTTAAAGAGAGGAGAAAAAAATACAATATTTCACCTTGAAATGCTTCATAACTTGCCTGCGGGATTTTTAAACTCACCATGCTCATGCCTGATTATGCTAGACCAAAAGCAAACAAATGAAATCAAAGCTGTGGAGTCTGCAGCATGCACTACCTTCTCCACACATGCATGCCAAGAAGAAAATGAATAAATTTGCATATAAGCTTATATTAATTAAAATGTAGTTTTCCTGCTTTTGGAGTTGAAAACAGATGGATTATTTTTGTTTTGTTTTGGCCAGTTTTCTTGCTAACAGACCATCTTTTTTGAGAACATTAGTAAGTCACTACTGCAGCTTCTCAGAAAGTTTATGTGTATTTATAACTATAAACATGACTTTCCCTTTCATTTAAACTCCCAAGTTTACACTGTAAAATCTAACTAGTTGGCTTCACTAAAATGTGCTTGATAAATATGATTCTATTAACAAATGAGCTTATGACAGAATTTTGATGTGATAAATTTAACATAAATAAATGAAGATTTTGGTGAACTTGATTTTAAATTCACCTTACATAAAGAAAAAATAGACGGAAAATTATTCTAGTTTGCAGTTGGATCTTTTACATTTTATTATTTCTAAAAAATACAAAACACGAAGAGAAACAAAAACTAAATGAGAAAATTTTAGACGTTTTAGCTTGGTTTATGGGATTTATTTTTGATCTTTCTGAAATAAACTTTTTTTTGTCATTTGAATTTTTGATTAACTAAATAAAATTTAAAAAAAGTACTTAACAAAGTACTGTGTAATGTCAACTATTACTAAGCTGCTAAAGTGTGCAAAGTTTTTTTTACAGAGTATTCTTTCTAAATTGTTAATGGAAGTGAACAGCATTGTGGGTAACCCTGCTCCCCCACCATCACCATTTTCCATCTACTCATAATTACACTGATTCAACAAAAGTATATTAATTTATTCAACATTTTGCCCTCCAAAATTCATATGACCTATTAAAGATTAGTATTATTAACAACTAGATTAAAATAAGTTTTAGCCACTGGATATATTCTGTTAAAACCAATGTTGTATTTTACAGTAGATGCTTCTCTTGAAGGATTTTTCTGCATTAATGTTATGAAAGGGACTCCTTATAAAATGTCGAGCATGTTTAAAGTAAGGGAATAAGCAGCTATTCCCATTAGCTTAAAGGAAAATGTCAGGGTTGCAGTATTCTTTCTTTTGAGTGTTGCTTATTTGTTCAGTCTTTTTTTAGTTTCACACTTTTATGTAAAAGAGCCACTTGTCAGATGCTGAGTTTCAACACAGAAACATTCTGCTGAACACAAAAGGACAGTTTTAGCCATTAATTGTGCAGACATCCAGTCTTTTCCTCTTTTATCTCTGCTCACTGAGCTTTCATTCCAGGGAAATTATCCTTTTTTTTTATCTTGGAGAAAAATACACCAAATTGAACACTTGTTTCTCCTTGGTTTACCTCTTTCTTTAGGTTTATCGTGTAATATGAACTGTGGCAGGTTTTTTACTCAGTATATTCAGTGAGCTCCTTTCACTTTCATCGTATTCAGTTGTGTGCAGCAAATATTACTTTTTTTTTCTAATGGGTCATCTAGTTAATCTTTCTTCAGGCAATGATCTGTTTAGGCTTCAGGCATGGGGTACAGAATAGTCATTAACCAAAAAAGTAGTTTTTGTGAAACTAGACTCTTCATCCTGTGCCTGCCCATCATGTCATCTCATGCAAGTTGTAAAAATAGGGACAACCAGGCGAAAATGGCACTTTATTACTGAGGTTGGAAATTTGAAACGATAAAAATAAAAAGCAGGGTTTAAAAAAAAAAGTGAACTGAATTTAAATATGTTGCTGCATTAAAAAACAGTTGCTCCGTCACCCTCCTGCCATCATGTTTATTCACATGAATGCCAATTAGTGAGGCTGGAGGAAAATAATTGTGTTGCTTTAATGCTGCAGCTGTAAGGAATTGTGGGATGGCATTATCTCCTTTCCTTTCATAAAACACGACCCAGTATATCCTCTGCTAAGAGAAATAATAATGAAGCTCTTATAATAGGAAACCGTGGTCTAGGCACAAAAAAAAAAGCATATTCAACCAATGATGGTCGGTTACACTTGGGTTAAAGCACTAACAGGCAAAATAATGTCAGTTATGGTCTACTTAATTCACCTGCAGCTACCTGTCCGCTTAGTTTTTCTTTATTAATGAAACAACTCATGGCCTTTCAAGTATTTTAAAAATGAAAGAAAAATGCATCCAATTTCTAAACCTGTTTGATCCAAATCAGGGTTGTTACGATAAAGTAAGAAGCAGAGTGCAACCTGAACGGGTCTCCAGGCCAGATTAAAGTGCACATACACGTGAACAACACGCAAACTCTAGGGATGGTGAAAACAAAGCCTCATGACACACCAGGTCACTTTGACACAGCTGCCGCGAGATCGACTCAATGCGTTGAAACAGTGATCAATTCAAATAGAGCTCCATCTGCTGGCTGTCTGTGTGTGATGCATTTGAGGGAAAATGTCAATAGTCATCTCATTAGTCTCAGCTCCCTGTATAATATTTGGCATAGTATTTAATAAAGAATGTTATCAACAATGTTATTCGCTCCGTTCTTATACTGCAGCATGTTCAGCAGTTGCCCTGGCAACAACGTCTTTGATTCCCAGAAGCTAACTGAAGATGTGATGCTTTCTTTAAGTCGGTTTGCAAAACAAAATGATGATTGATTGCAAGCAAAATCTTCTCTTGAAAACCTTTGGTTTACAGTGAGATTCAATCTCAACCCCCTCGAAATTCCCGGGAGCAGCTCGACACGTATGGACGACATCATGAGGCCTCAGTTGGTGCAGTCATGTGACATTTAGCAAGCTGGAGCATTGTACTGAAATGAGGCTCGAAACACTGCCAGTTCCTAAGATCAAAACGAAGTCTTGCAGGCGCGTTCGAGCATAACATCACTAGAAAACTCTACAATTAACCAAACAAAACATTAACTTTTAAAATCAAACAGTGTGTTTAATCAGTCTACTGAGGAGTCATGATGATGTATAGTGGATAATTGTCCCCACAGCTGGGACTGATATAAATTTAGCCTGAAATTGAACTTGCTACGTCACAAGATGCTTTCATTTTAAACTCTGAGTCAGCAAACAAATTTAAACTGGAGAAATTTTGAGGCGTTCTCTCTGATGAAGTCTTTTATCTGAACTTCACCATCTTTATCGCTTCAGTGTTGTCATGGCATCATTATAAGCAACAGGCTCATTTTATTTTATTTATTTTTTTGGCAGGATATGATGGTGTAAAATAGGTTCTGAACAAATGATCCTTTGTTCATGCAGACTTGACATTGAATGTTTTTATCTGCCATTTATTTATTTAGGGCCATAACAAAAGTCGCCACCTGGATTTAAATGAGCAAATAGATAGGAGCCTCTTATTGGGTTGTTACTGCATGGGTGATTATTTTTCAGTTGCAAAAGGTTTTTTAACCCCAACTGATACAATGAGTAGCTTCTCATTTCTTAAACATGTGGAAAGACACATTCCATGGTCATGGAAATTATGTTAGTCTGTTTAAGAAGGGTCAGATCATTGGCTGTCAACTACTGAAACTGGGTTAAAAACGGTCCAACGCATAATTTAAACTGGACGAATAGTGAGGAACCACCATCTTCCAGGAAGAAATATGGTTGGAAAAGCATCTTAAATGCTTGTGATCAGTGATCACTTCAACGTTTAGTGAAATAAAATGGAAGAAAAACACCGGTAGAACTCAGAGCTGTGTTTAATGATGAAAGTAAGAACATTTCCACATATAAAATGTGAAGAGAACTGAAAGGATTGGGACTGAACAGCTGTATAAGAAAACCATTAATCGGTGAGGCTGAAAAATGTTTCAGTTTGGTAGAGAGCATAAAGATTGGACTCTGGAGCAATGGAAAAAAGGTCATGTGATCTGATGACTCCAGATGTTCCAGAGTGATGGGAACATCATGGTAAGAAGAGAGGAGGATGAAGTGATGCAGCCACCATGCTTAGTGCCTACTGTACAAGCCTGTGGGGGCAGTCTATGATGGGGTTGCTGCAGTTGGTCAGGTCTAGGTTCAGCAATATTCTATGAGAAAAGAATGAGGTCAGCTGATACTTGAATATACTGAATAAGAAGGTTATTCCATCTTCCCTGATGGCACATCAATATTCCAAGATAAGAACGCAGGATTCATGGGGCTCAGATTGTGAAAGAGTGGTTCAGGGAACAGGAGACACCATTTCCACGACACAGTCCAGACTTGAACCCCATTGAGAATCTTTGGGATGTGCTGGAGAAGGCTTTGTGCAGTGGTTGGCTCTCCCATTATCAACACAAGATCTTGGTAAAAAAAAATGAATCTTGTGACATTGCAGGAGCTTACTGAAACAGTAACACAGCAAATGCTGCTGTAATAAAATCTAAATGCAGTCCAGCCAAATATTAGTCTGTCCATTCTTTTTCTTTTTTGGCCAGGCAGTATATATGAATAATTTTTAAGAATGTTAATAAGATATTTTTAAAAAATAATAAGTGAGTAAATAAACTTGGGTTACATTAGGCCTTAAATGATCCAAGTTACATCCCAAGTCAGTGAATTGTCTGTAAACATTCAGCAGTCACACACAAGCTAAGCGTTGCTTTCCTTTTATATAAGTTTAGGACAACCCCAATTACAGAGATGCTTGAGGAGTTAAAAAAAAATGACTATGCATGAAGGCAGTTTGATGTTAGAGGTCAGAGAGGTTCCCTGATGGCTCGTCGTCCTCGTGCTGAGCGAAGCCTCCCCTGTCACCTCCACTGATGCTCTCCCCTCAAACGCCACCGCAGTTTCGTTTTCTGCATTCAATCCTTTTCAAGAGAAGCTGTGCCCTTCCTACCAACATGTTTAATTCATTCCCAGACGCCCGGGGGACACTCAAAACAACAACAACAAAAAAAAAAAAAAAAAAAAGAGAAAGAGAGGGAGAGAAGAAGAAAGAAATTAGAAGGAACTAAATGTTTGCTCTGCGTTTGCTGTTGGCGAGTGTAATAAATGAAGGCCTGAAACAAGGAGACTTGAGGCATTTGAGAAGCTGTGAAGATAAATAAATCCCATTTCCTTGTGTTTTGATTGACTTCGGGGGTAGATGGGGGCAGCAAGGATGTTGCTGGACACCTCGGCATGCTCCCTCTTAATCAGAGGTTGATTAAGCGCGCTTTCAGAGGCATGGATTAGGGTACTCCCCTCGGACTCCACTAAATTGGTCGGATGGGAAGGAAGGCAGGGCGTTGGGCACTGCTGAGGGAACTTTTGATGTGTCAGTCAGAGAATCTGGCATGGTTTGCTTTTATTGACCTTCCCAGCCTTGATTTGTGACAGATCCCCTGGTGCTGGAGTAGGTGAGGAAGGTTAGAGGAGATTCAGCTTTTGAAGAAGTGCTTTCCAAATTGAGCTGATCAAGGAGAGCTCCACTTTACTACCATTCATAACAATGAGGTCGGAGAGGAAGATGCAAAACATTTGTGGCAGAGACAGCGTTTTTTTCAGCACATATTCTGCTTTATTTGACAACATGAATGTGCGCTTTAGAAAACCAGGAAGTCCTGGTTCAGGCACTTTTTACTTGATACTCTCTCCCAGACATCCATTTAACTGTAAACAGTGGGTTTTTACTCATGTCATGCTGTATCCACAGTTAATGGATTCAACTGAGTGCCCGCTACAGCTCTAAATATATTCCCCCCTTCTTCTCTATGTACAGTGTGTGTCATTTATGGATTTATGGTTAATAATAGACTGATGCGTTTTCCTGCTGTCAGACTGGTTTGTAACCCCTTCACAGAAGGAATGGCATTATTCATGTTGCGGTGGTGGCACCACTATTAATGTAATGAGTCAGGCTGTTAATGTGATCCAGCCTCAGACACAAAGGGGATCTCTCAACCTGAGCTCCTGCTGCAGACAGGAGACCTCTGCACCCTACATAACAACGATGTGATGTGTCATCGCTGATTTATTTTGCCCTTGAACCTCCAAGTGATAGGACCTTGTGGGATAGCCTTTAAAAGAAGTGCCCAGAGATGAAATGAATGCTCTGTTCCAAACTATTGAGAGACGTGCACTACAGCTAAAGGCTTTTAGAGGGAGTGCTGTAATCTAAAATGTGCTATTTCTCACACATAGCGCGGCTCTGGGATGGGCCTGATCAGATAGCCTGAGATTAATCTGACTTGACCTGTGAGCAGCAGTCACTGCCTTCTGCATTGCTGGCCATGAGATGAATGTGCAATGGATTCCAGAAAGATGGAAATCAATTTGAATTCAGCCAAGGCACCTTGGAGCGATAAGCTATTGCAACACCTACATGTGGACTCACAAATTTCATAATGAATAGATAAGAATTAATGCAATTTCAAACTGTCACCTCCTGCCAGATGGCTTGTCATAAATGGCTTATCGTTGTTTCCTGGTTTTTATTTAATTTATTTATTTTTTTACATACAACAACAACAACAAAAAAGAAAAACAGCCCAGTTAATTCATGTCCTTTCCATAAGCATGACTCCATGGTAACCATCCTTAGAGATGAATCCCTGAAAGTATTTTAAACAGCCTTATTAACTCGGTCCAGTTCCTGGTGTAATTAATGCAGCAAATATCCGCAATGTAACCTGTGAAGATGTGCAATAATTATGTGACCGTTTGAGTGACAGAGATCAGGAGAGCAAATAGAGGAGGTCTGTCTGCAGCCTCGTCAGGAGGTCCAGAGTGTTGGTCCAGGTTAATAGGCATCCTCCTGACAGAGATTAGCTAGAGTTAAAGAAAAGTAAGGAGAGAAGCTTTCAAATTCAGTCTGATAAAGTCAAATGCTTTAAAAATCCGTCTTTAATCGTCTCATTGTCACGGGCCATTTGCAAGTTCTTGGTCCAGGGTTTTATGAAGTTCCCTTTGCAGGCATTAAAAACACTAAAATCCTTTTGAAAAAACACTTCATTTGAGCTGGACTCAGCAGCACTGTCCATAAATAGCCTGCCATCTGTTTCCTGCTTTTGCTGCAGCCAGACACTGAGCTACAAAATATTCTCAAACTGAGTTTTGATCAAAGAACAGAGCAGGGCTGAAGTACTGTAACCAAACACACGGTTGGACCAGAATCCAGCCAGGTGTCTGGATTCTGAAAGTCAGCAGCGGCAGGACGCTGTGGGTTTATAAGGGAAATGCCACTTGTAGTGGAGTGGACCTGTGATCGATTGGGATGAGAAGTGGCTTAGCCGTGCCTCTGTGTGTCAATAGCTTCACCCTCTTCCTCAACCCTGTGATAAAACAGAGGTTCGTAGTACTGAATCGCAGCCTCGTGCAAACCTTTGAACCCACCTCTATGTTCCTGTTTTCATCTGATGTTGTCGATTTGTAGCTTAGTCCTCAAAAAGTTTCACTTCCACCATGATGGAAGACTTGTGGGGGCAAAAGCTGAATTGACAACAAATTAGGATGCAGTCTGCAGCAGCATGGATTGAGACAAGGATTTAATTGGCTTCATATCGGGGTTAGATAGCACCAGTGTTGACATTTGATTAGAAAAAATAAAAGAACAAGGTGACTTGATATTGTGGTGATAAGCAAAAATCCCAACTCAATCGCATCAATACTTTACCCGGGTGCACAGAGGTGCCTCACCTTGTAACCAATGATAGTGGCTGCAGTGTCTCACTGGCACATAAACGGAGGTTTTCCACCGAGCGTGCTTCGTCATACATTTATTGCTGTCTGTTTTCCTCTCAGTCATTCCTGTTGCTCTCGACACACTGTTGGTCCACAGGTCATGCTGCACAAAGGCATACTTTTTTTTAGCCTTGATGCTGGCTAATTCACAGCTTGTCACATACCTGTTCTTCAAACTAAAGGTCACCTCTAAGCAGCACTTAATGGCTTTATGTCTGTTTTTACAGGCAACTGTGCAGATTAACGGCAGGACATTTTCTGCATCAACTTTGCCGGGTTTTATATTTATTTTTAACTTGAGAGAAAGAAAAAAAATAAACAACAAACTTGAGGATGGTAACTTCAGTTTTGAGTGTTTGCTAAAAGAACACCCGGACAACTAAACGGACTGGATCTCTAAGACACATCTTGTCAAGGTGAGGGCAGACTTTCTTTTGATTTAGCATACAGGTGTTTATATTATGGCTACCTCACATATTTTGTGTTTGTTTGAAGCAGTACGAGCAGTGTAGCAACTCACTTAATTGTTTACATAAGGTCACGGGGTGGAGAGCTTGGTTTACAAACCTCTACATACCACAAGTCCTTGTGAGCTACTGCTCTGCAGGTTTTAGATGCTTTCCTACTACAACACACCTCACTTAAATGAAAAGTTCTGCACAAGCCTGTTCATGATCTACTGATTTGAGTCAGGTGTGTTGCAGTAGGAAAACTTCTAAAGCCTGCAGGACTCAAGAGCCCAAGAGAGCCGGAGTAGGTGATCCCTGTTCTAAGGTGGCCAGAATTCACTGGACATCATTTACACACATGAATTATCCACCAAAGAGTCTTTGGGATGTTTGTGCTGGAGAAGACATCAGGCGGTAGTCCACAACAAAATTTTGAAGAAACACTCTGTATGGGAAAATATTGACATTGCACAATGACATGGAAACAATGTCAGGGCAAATGTGTGCTACCAAAGCTAAAGATGGTCCAGTGAAATATTGGTGACTCTCTTTGTGGCCAGGCAGTGTGTGATGAATAGGATCTAAAAATGTGTCTCAGCTTTAATTAGAATACTGATTCCCAAACACCCTCCCTGCATGTTTTACATGTTTCCCTGCTCCAGCACACCTAATTCAGATAAATGGGTCAGCTCCTCAGCTTTTCATCTGCTCTGCAAAAGTCAGATAATGACCCATTCATTTGAATCAGTTCTGCTGGAGCGGGAGAAACATCAGAAATATGCAGGGCAAGAGGTTCCCGGGACCAAGACTGGAAAACACTAAATTAGAGAGTAATCCTTTTTTTTCTTCTTCTTCTTCTTCTTCTTTTTAAAAAGGCTGACATGATTAACACATCTTCAATATGCAGAATCTTCTGTTGCTGGAACTCTGGCTACTATTTGAGTACACATTATATATGCTGGTACAGTTTTATAATTAAGAACTTAGTCCAGCTGTAAAGTCAACATTTTTTTTCTTTCTTTTTTACTTATTTCTCCCCTTTAAGTCAGCCTTATTTTCCCATCTGTTCATTATATGAACATGATAAAAAAAAAGTGTGAATCCTTAGTATATTTTTTTTGTCTTCTCAAATAAGCTTGTGCATCATATGATTTCTTGCTCCATCACTTGCTCTCTTTCTTTTCCTCTTCACCTTTAATAATGGTTTCTTTGCTGAATCAGGCACCATTTTAATTTGGTTTTCCTCCCATCAATTTGACAAAAAATGAATAAATAAATAAAAATAAAACAAAAAAGAAGCAAATGTTGAGAAAAAAGGATTGAAAATGTGCTTCTTTCACAAATTCCTGTGATAAACATGTGTAGGTTTTTTCTGCTTTAAATGATTTCTCATTACAAGTTTACTCTGTTAGAACTCCGAACTCACTCCTATAAGATATTTACAAAAAGTGATGCACGTGAGGAGGGTGCATCACTTTTTTAACTAAAAATGAAAGAAAATACCTCAAAAGGCTTGTAAAAATATTTCCATCAAACAGTTCTAATTAACAGCTTTTAGATGCACCAAACTGAACACCAGACAAGCAAAATGCAAGTGTCTGGTGAGGATAGCACCCTTTAGAGTGGAATTAACTTTTTTTAACAAATATTTTCAGGAAAGCACACTCTATAGGAAAAACTTACATTTTTCAGCTGGTGCTTTCTGACCATAAAGTCCATTTTATGACCTTTAAGGTCTGAAATGTGAAAGCTCCATTCTCGCCCTCGCCTGTCAGGTGATCTGCTTCTTTAGTTATAAGTTTAGCTGAATTCATTATTAGTTGTTATGTTTTTTATGTGTTAATTTTTTTGATTTATTATTTTCGGGTTTTCTCTGGTTCATGTCTTCCTGGTTGAGGAAGGTGGTCTCAAACAAATGCCCTTGAATGCCCCTTGCTTCTTCAGGTCCTGGCAATTTGGACCGTGCATTTTGCAATTACAGATGTAGAACATCATAAATATAATTAACTCTAGCATTAACTGTTTGATGTGGAGTTATTGTGTAGTTTTAAGGCCTTATCGACCTAAAGATGGGTCCAGATAAAATGGATTTAATTGTCCATTTTATTTCACCCTTCCTATAGGCAAAGTTGTTTAACCAGGTTGTGTTTAAAGCTGCTGTTAAAGTGATTTGCTGGTTTTGTCTGCAACCAACTCCCGCTTGTCTAAGTTTTAAGCTGAGAAAAAGTAGCTTTTAAAAAACGTTTTTGAGCAAATTTTAGTTCTTCAAAACCTTTCAAATCTCCAGGTTCACATTGTGAACAACAGTGTTTAACATCTAAACCCCGATAGGCATCTTTAAATCCTGTTCCCTGTTTTTATTTGTGCACAAGCTAAACAATGCAAGGAGCTTTGAAGACTTCATCTAAATTGTCCTTTTTAAATAATATAAAAACTAAATCCATGACCAAATCCAACTTTTGATGTGGGCTTATTGAAGTTTTGTTTTGATTCATTTACTAAGCATTTGTTATGCAGCTAAAAATAACGTCAAAATATCTATGTTGATTACAGGTTGAGCCCTCTGAGAGAGACCTGTTATCTTTGTGCACCACAGCTTGCTTCGCTCATACCAGAACTCCACTCTGTCCTCAGTTGTGAGCATATTAGTCTCCATGGAAACCCATTTTAACCAATACTTCATCTGTGCCAAATGACCCTGTGTTGCTACTTAGCTTCTCTCTGCTTTGTGAGGAAGTGTCTTTCTTTTGGAGATTAAACATTTTGGAGGCAAATTGAGGTCCTGCTGGTTTTATCTCTGGGATATTGAATAAGCATATGTAGAAAATACCAAAGCGCGGTGCTGCAAACGCTCGGTATGAAGAGATTGATGTGTTTCTTTTTTTTTTGGTGGGGTAGCAACAAGTGTAACGCTAGAGATGCAGCACAATTTTATCAGGTAGAAGCAGCGAGTTGAAGTTAAACACCACAGGTATTTGATGGTTTACATGTTTTGCAGCATTATGGATCCATATTTGGTTTTTCTTTTTTCTTTTTTTTTTTTTTAGACCAGCCTTTTTGTATTAAACGGTATTTGTTATGATGTTCCTTGTGGGCTATTTACGCTCTTTTTCTCTCTAAAATACCCACAGATAATTGCTCAGAAGGAAGCACCCAGGAAGGTCAGCCAAGAATCCTGCTGTAGGTGCCAAAGTGAAATCTACAGGACTACAATTACTTGGACAGACTTCAGCTGCAGAGCAAAGTGAATGACAGGTAGGAAATAATTCATATGAATCACCTGCTGTATTATGAATAGCCACCTGCCGAGAGGACATGGCACGGTCAGTTATCCACCGAATTGCTTCTGAATTGCCCTCTTTTGTCATTTGTTGGTAATTGCCTTATTCTCTTGATAATATAATGAAATTAACCTCTGAACATTTCCTCCTTATGACATTTATGAGACAAGGTTGAAGTTGACGTGGCTGCAGTCTTACAATTATATTTAGATTATTTGACTTTGATGCCGTTTGGCTTCTTTTCTGATGTCGCCAGCGTCGAGGTTTTTTCGCTGCCACTCACAAGTCAGATTCTTCATTTTTCCGAAAACATACAGTGTTCAATCCCACTCTGAGCACGTTCTTTTAAGAAATCCAAGATCACTCACATCTATTTTCTATTTGGGGTGCATCTGACCTTGTAGTGAGCAGACATAAAAGGCTGTCAGTCAAACCATCATGCAGTCTTTGTTTCCGTGTGGTTGTCATTCTCTAGAGGAGTCAAGCAGCCACTGACTTAGATCTAGTGATTCTGTGCTCCTGGCAAAATGCTTGTCTGTCCTTCTTTTCACCGAGCTCAGCAGCCGCCTCAGGGTAAGGTGGAAAGAAGGTGAAAATAAAAAATATAAGAAAAGTTTGGGAAAGGTGCAAGGAGAATGTAATCAAGGCCATCAGTTAAATACTTCCTTTCTTTCTTTTTTTCTCAGTTCACCTTAACATTTCTAACCTTCAAGAAATTTCCCTGTTAAAGCCGAATAACAGAGAATGTTTGCTGTTAAAGTCAAAGAGATATCCCTCAATAAATATGACACAAATCCAAAGAAGCTTGGATGCTGTGTAAAGTGTACATGGCAACAGAATGCAATGATTTACAAAAGTCGTCAACACATATTTTATTCCCAGTACACCATAAACAACTTATCACATGTTGAAACTAAAACATTTTTACCATTTCATGGAAAATATGAGCTGATTGTGAATCTGAGGGCAGCAACATGTTTGTAAAAAGTTGGCACAGTCGCAAGGAAAGGCTGCAAATGTAATTGATACAAATAATAATAAAAACTAACTGAAGTGGCTTTTGACATCTTATTAGGTTACTTAGCAACAGTTCAGTATCATGACTGAGTATAAAAAGAGCATTTCAGAGAGGCAGAGTCTCTCAGATGGTCTCAGATTGCCCAGAGGTTCACCAGTCTAAGACAAATCATCTTTAAATTGTAGAAAAATGTCAGATTAATGCTCCTCGATGTAAAATTGTGAAGACTTTGAAGGTCCCACCATCTACAGCAGAGGTCACTAACAAGTGGACTGTGGTCCAGATCTGGACCCAGAACCTGTCCCACATGGACCCGGACCTAGAATATAAAATCTAACAGGTTTTACGGGTTTTTTCCACAATAGTGGTCAAGAAACATGCAGACCAATTCCATGTGAGTTAAGCCATCCCACATTATACACTCAGCCAATTAAGTCTGAGGCTCCCAGCAGTAAACTTTACGGCACTATCGTGCAGACTAGAGAGTTTAGGAGGCAGGAAACAAGATGGTAGAAGGAGAAAAGAAAGCTGGCTAGATAAAACAAAGGGCAATATACACACGGCTGCACTAGAGAAAGGCACCAGTGTTGGTTCACCTGATATAAGCGACTTTAGGCATGTCGCGGGTTGTGAGTTTTTGAGCTTATTTTCCTTGCCCTGCTTCTCTTATGAAGCCCCCCTGATTTCCTCCAATAAAGCAATAACCCAACGGGAAACGTGAACACAGCAGTCCTTTTGTTTTAAGAGTAGTTTCAACAGCGCTGTTTCCTTGGTTACTATGGCTATATCGAAGAAGCCATAAACAGCAGCGTCTTGTCTGGAGAAAAGCTGAAATAAAATGGACTGAGGTGAAGTGGAAAACTGTTCTGCAGTCAGATCAAACTTTGAATTTCTTTATGGAAAACATGGATGCCATTAAATTACTTCCCACCTGGTATTATCACACATTATCATTATTGCTGTGGACACCATTACCTGTTACCTCACTGACACGCCCAGGAAGTTATATAACCCAACTATTCAGGCCTCCACAGCCCTTTTCCCTACAAAACCACCTGAACAAAGGAAACCTATGTGAGTTGAGAAATGGGTTTAATTTGAATTTCTTTGAATACTTCATGGTGTTTGTTAAATATTTAGCCAATGTTTGCTCCCACTGAAGATGGTGTGAAACCCAGCTGAGTAGATGCATTAATGATTTAAGTTACCTGCATTCATGTTATTTTTATTTGTTATTGCAGAACGTTTTTTTTATTCTGTTGTTATATTTACTTTGTTTTCATGCATCCAGTTATTTAAAACTAAGTCCACCATCCACCAAGCCATCCACTCCTCCCACCATGTAACAATTAGCTGGTTGAACTGGAGTCCTGAGTTTGAATGTACACACCACATAAGATGATCAGTGACTGCTCAGTATGTTTTTTACATTTTACACATGGACTTTTTTAGGAATTGGGGTTGTGAAATAATTTAGATGATAATTGTAATGTTGCGCATTAATACAATAGATGTTTTATTTTCAGCAGTGGAGTGTTTGTTGTTTTATTGTTCAGTGCTTTAGGCAACTGCTGTTGCAGAAAATGTGCCCTATAAATAAACTTTAATTTGATCTTGAAAAGCAACCAGTTCGATCTAAGACTTTAGCATTGTCATCCGTAGCATGATGGGAGCTGCATCTCAGCAGAATACTGAGGAATTTCTATATATTTTGCAGGGAACAACTTCTGTAATCAAAGAAAATCCCATGTGTAATAAACAAAAAAGTAAATGAATAAATAAAAAAAAAAACATTTTTGGATAACAAAGGGGCAGCTGGCAAATGAACACAAATTCTAAATAATATATCAAAATCTGTTCATTGTATTAAAAAAAAATAGCTCATTGGCAAATTTAAGCACATCTTCTGAAACATTCTTGGATCATTGTTCTGTTATAAATAATGAATGTAAGTATAGGGATCTTTATAGCAACATCTGTTGGTTTAGACATTTTAATATTTTAATCCATTACCTGACTGTGTTCCAAATATAACCCCCTAATGCCTAAATTTATTTACAATTATAAAAAACAAACTGAATTGAGGAAAAAATCTACACAATACAAAATAAAATGAGGAATATAATAAAATTAAATAAAATATTAAATAAATTAATAAAAGTTATTACAGATGTAAATAATATGTAAATTAAAAAAAAAAAAATACATTAATAAGACTGAATAAATGCAAATAGATAGATATTTTAAATTATTTATTTATTGTTTTTATTTATTTTTTTGTTTTTTTTGCTACTCATTTTTTTAACAATAATAATAACAATAATAATAATAATAATAATTTTGACGTTGACATTAATTACGCTTTTGATGCATTAAGTCATATAACACATTTGTTATGAAAACATCCATATTGGCCATCTATGATGATAAAATGACACATCTTTAAGGCAAAATAGGAATATTTTCCAAGATCTATTAACTTTTGTGCGTTGCGTCAGATGTGTCTTTATGCTGCTGGCCAGTCAGAAGAAGAGCAGCAGCTGGTCACATCAAACATCGGAGTATCTCAGTTTCACACAAAAAGATCAACTGCAGTGTTTTCATTCCAGCTGATGTGGAAATGTCACTTATTTTCAAAGTGAACTTGTTTTTGTTCATGTTTAATATCCTTTTTTAGTTTGACTGCTCGGTACAAGCCTGAAAGAGCTTTGTCATCAAGCAAAAGAGCAGCAACTGTAGAGAAACGGTGCACACGCTGCAGAAAATGTTGAATCTTGATTATGAAAAAATACTTCAAAGGGTATATAGAACCTGTTTCTAAACAGAGGCAATTTATGATTAAGGGGGATTCATCTGCAGCAGCTCTGAGAGAAATATTGTTGTTTTGGTTATAAAATGGGGCCTTGCAGTTTGAAGCGATGATGGGGAAATAATGGGGAAATTGATAAGGATGTAGTCGTTCACTTTGTTTTGAAGATAAAAGCAAATCCGATTTTTATCTTTTCCAGAGCAAAGTTGATATCTTCTGATCTTTCTATCACTGGGATAAGGCTTGCTGACATTCACTTGTGATAAAAATATTTTTAACAGCTGTAATGAGGGAATATTTAATTTCCTAACTCAGCCCTGAAGTATCTGATGAGGCCAAGTCTGCATGCTTTAGTGGAATAAAGTGTGATTTCTGCCAGCTGAAATTAAAAACATAGATTCTTTTTGAATAATGATGGTAGTGCTGTTATTAGTTTCTGCATGTTATCAGAAGGCTAGAAGTTAATAGTGCCAAATGTGTAAAGTATTTTCACATCTGCAACTTTATTATTTAATTTGCACTTTTATTTAATTGAAATATTAACCCTGTCCAGGTTAGCCTCCTTTTCCCTTCATCACTGCCTTAAATCTTGTTGTCATAGATTGAACAAGGTGTTGGAAACATTCTTCAGATGTTTTGCTCCATGTCGACATGACAGCATCACACAGTTGCTGCAGGTTTGTCGGCTGCATCCATGATGAGAATCTCCTGTTCCACCACATCCCAAAGCTGGACTGGACTAAGATCTGGTGACTGTGGAGACTGTTGGAGTCCAGTGAACTCATTGTCTTGTTCTAGAAAGCAGTTGGAGATGATCTGAGCTTTGTGACATGGTGCATTATCCTGCTTGAAGTAGCATCAGAAGATGCTACACTGTGGTCATAAAGGGATGGACATGGTCAGCAACAATACTCAGGTAGACTGTGGTGGTTAAACCAGGAAGCTTTGGTACTAAGGCAACCAAAGTGTGCCAAGAACACCATTACACTACCAAGAGCCTAAATAGCTAGTAAAATGCAGGATGGATCCATGTTTTCATGATGTTTCTACCAAATTATGACCCTACTATCTGAAAGTGGAGCTGAGATGAACTCATCAGACCAGGCAACATTCAACATGTGTATTCAGAGAAGATAATCTGCATACCTTGGTTGGAAGTTTTTTTGTTTTTTTTTTTTTACATCCTGTTGCCTTTCTAACATCTCCAACCAGTCTGCCCATTCCCCTCTGACATCAAGACATTCTGGTCCAAAGAACTGCTGCTCACTGGATGTTTTCTCTTCTCCACACCATTCTCTGTAAACCCAAGGGATGGTTGTGTGTGAAAATCCCAGTAGATCAACAGTTTCTAAAATACTCAGATCAACGGCTCAGTTTGAACTTCTGCTCCAGTCTTAACTAAGACCAAGAAAGTGGATCATATAACCCCAGTCCTCAGATCTTTACACTGTTGAAGAGTACTTTACAAAGTCAAAGAATTAACTTTGTAATCCTGCTGTTAGTTTACAAAGCACTGAATGGTTTAGGACCAACATGCATTCAGAGTCGTCTGGTTCGTAATGACTGCACTGGCTGACGCTACATTTTTAGAATACATTTTAGTTTTCACATTTATAGCCCTATCTGGTCAAGCTGCAGCATACATTGCTAATCTTTTAGAGGATGACATGGCTTTTAAAGCTGTGGCACTCCACCTTGATTCTGTTGAATACTACATGAACACAGTTTATTTACTTACTTACTAGTATTAGTTCCTGAGACACTGTGGTGCCTAAAATTTGTTATTTTATTATATATTTGAACCTGTAACCATGTTGTCCACATAACCTTTACCAAATATTTTTAATGTGTGAATAATGTGGTAACAAAGTTAGAATAAAACGCAATAATAAACAGCTCAGAGTCCCATGAGTGGGAGCTGATTGTTATGTATTTTGTCTTAACTTTTGATAGCCCAACAAAGAAGTCTCATTTTCTGAGACTGACCCAGCTGAAATGTCTCTTGCTGTTGCAGAAGTATAACTGGCAACATACACCTGCTAAGCAGTTTCCTTTATTTTGGAGAGGGAGAGTAATGGAGATGCTTGGAGTATCTACAACTAAGGCAGTGGGCTCTCGTCTTGGAGAGTTCATCTGTCGATCTACTGGGATTTTCACACACAACTATCTCTAGAGTTTACAGAGGTTTCTGGTTGTGTAATGGTGCAGAGGATATGTTCTTGGCACACTTTGGGTCCATTAGTACCAACGTTTCCTGGTTTAACCACCACAGCCTACCTGAGTATTGTTGCTGACCATGTCCATCCCTTTATGACCACAGTGCAGCATCTTCTGATGCTACTTCCAGCAGGATAATGCACCATGTCACAAAGCTCAGATCATCTCCAACTGCTTCCTAGAACATGACAATGAGTTCACTGGACTCCAACGGCCTCCACAGTCACCAGATTTCCGTCCAGTAGATCAGCTTTGGGATGTGATGGAACGGGAGATTCTCATCATGGATGCAGCCGACAAACCTGCAGCAACTGTGTGATGCTGTCATGTCAATATGGAGCAAAACCTCTGAGGGATGTTTCCAACACCTTGTTGAGTCTATGCCACCAGCAATTAAGGCAGTTCTGAAGGAAAAAAGGGTCCAACCTGGAACTAAAGGTGGACCTGATAAAGTAATTGGTGAATGTTTGACCAGTGTGATATGAGCAATAATAGCACATGATAATCAATTACAGGATGATAAATGGTCGCAGCTTGCATAGTTTAAAGTATTTAAGATTATCCATCAACTGTCTAAGCTTCATGCATGCGTGTCATGCAAATAACTTCCTTTTTATTTATTTTTTAAATTTTATTTTCATCAAATCTCACCTTTCTACACTATAGCCATGTTTAAAGCATTCATTTGAGACAAACTAATCATTTTCAGCAGCAATGCTTTGCAAACCTGACAATGTTCTCTAAAAAAGAAAAGCTAATTTAACACCTTGTATTTATAGTTGTTCACTGTTGCCTCTTATTTTTTTTATTTTTATTTATATATTTTTTATTAGCTACGGCAGGTGAATTTAATTGCTGGCATCTTCCTCTATTTGTATGTCTGGTGCTGACCCTATGAATCTTCATTCTCAATTATACATGACTGGAATTGGAAATTAACATAGGGTCCTGATCATAAAATGCTTGATAACTGAGCTAATGCAATTACATTTGAGTGATTAAAAAAGGTTAAATAGGTGATCTATTACATTGATCTTAAATGCATTCAGATTTAATTCAATTTAACAGTACTATAATGCTGTAGTTAAAATACGTCCTATTAGTGTTTGGAGCCTGTATGTATAACGATTAATTACTGAATAATTGTTCATGCATTTCAACACTGGCGAGCTCTGAAGGGTGATTTATTTTCTTCAGTGGCTGTACAGAGATAGGGCTTAATTACAGTGGATAGCCTTATCTCCCCTCTCTAATCCGCTCTTTGGAGTCTCCCGCGTTCACGGCATCTAGTCGTCGATATCATCACACTGTTGGCAGAGCCAGACAGAGAAAGTGATCCCCAATTTCTCTGTCACATTAAGGCTTATTCATGAAGTCTCCACTGTGAACCTGACTTAAGAACTCCAAAGTAGGAGGAAAAGAGGAGTCGCTGAGTGCTGGAAACCTCCCCTCCCAGTCTGACAGTCAGAGGTCAGCGAGGCTGGCACATTACCCACTTGTGCTGTTTTTGTCAGCTGGATGGGCTGAAAAATGTGTGGTCAAATCTGATCAGATAATGGGGCTGAGCTTCTTGCCAGAAGCAATTTGTTGCGGATATTCTTGTGCTAATGTAGGCAATTTGACTGTTTACCTCCTCAGTGCGAGTACAGAACTGTATGCCTCTGCAGTCCACAGTCATGTGGACCAAATACTTGCAAGATTAGCCACTATTAACCTTGCATGCTTGCACACAAACGTCTGTTTCAGCTGATCACTGTTTTCACTGTGGCGGATCTTTATCAGGAAGACTAAGAGTTTAATTATTGTAGCTTGATGCATAATTTCCAGTAACAGTTGCATGTATTCCAATGAGTCTGGATAAATACTTGGCAACAGACTGCATGTAGAGGTGCCAAAAAGGGACTCGGATCAGCCAATGTGTCTGATCTGTCAGCAACGTCACCCTCCAGTTGAAAACCCTGCTGTGAAACATCTAAAACTGGACTCACTGGGTAGACTGGATAACCCCCGAACATGACCATACTATCTGCTGGCTGGAGTCCATTTTATAATCCAGACATTTTATAACCCAGAAGTTTAATTTTTTACTTTATTGGACTCGCTGCAGGAGGGGTTGGAACATAAATGGTTTTAATGATCACAGTTTTAAGTTACTTTGTTGCTTTTTCTATAAATACAAAAATAAAAACTGAATGAATGATAAAAGAAAATAGTTTTGTCTCTTCAAATCCAAAACTTAATTTAATTTTTTATTGATTAATTTATTGTTGGCATTAAACTGGAATATCAGCAACTCGTCGCAATACAGAAGCTGATATTAGTGAATATTTCAGTTTTTTTTTTCCTTGCAACTATTAATTTATTATTACAATGGTAGTGTTTTATTTATTTAATTATAAATTTTTTTTATTCCTGCCGGTATGTTTAGGTTCCATCAGTGGCTGGATGAAGACATCTTTAAACCTAAATTCTACATGTTGAATAACATTAAATCCACTTATAAATGAAAGTGAGTAACTTTGGTCAGTTAAGAAAATGGTAGGTACAATAATCTGTAAAAACAAATTTAAAAATTAGCTCGACATCTGTCTTTTAAATACCAAATTCATACTATTTTGATTTAATCTTTTATTCGGTTATAAGATTTTTTCAGTAAACAGTCCTGAATGTTTTATTTATCTAGTTACGGATATTTTCATTACGTAACAAAGCGGACCCTTTTAAGTAGTGAGGAGGAGAATATGTGCATCTGTAGCCCAAGAAGACACAATAAGAAAAAGACCATACAAATGATAAAAGGATGAAATAACATACAACAGACAGATATCGTCAACACAATTCAAAAAGTCACAGGCGTGATGTTCTTTTAACAAATTATATATATATATACACTACCGTTCAAAAGTTTGGGGTCACTTTGCCATGGGATTCAATAGGGAAGTGACCCCAAACTTTTGAACGGTAGTATATATATATGTATAAATATATATATATAAAAATATATATATATATATATATATTAGCCTTGAAGAGTATGTAGAACAATTTATTTGACTATTCCAGAATACGCTTCCATTTACTGATAGTATAGCCTTTCTAAATACAGTAGGTCCAAAAAAGGGCTACTCAAGTTGGTTCTACGAAGGGTTCAGTCCTGCAGGGTTTCAATGTTTCCCTGCAGTCAAGTGTGCTGGAGCAGGAAACATTAAAATCCTGCAGCCCTTATGGAACTGAACTGAGTTGCCCTGGTCTAGATGGTACCACAATGCCCCCCTTCCTTGGTAACCTGGGTACCACAGTCAGGGATGTGTTTTAAAAATTAATTTATAGGTGAAGTGATTAGATGTGATTACTTATATTATTTGTTTTGTATAAAGTGTCTGACTCCTAAACCAAATAAGTTGTTTCTGATAGTATTCAACGTTATGCAGTGTGATAATAATGATTTGCAAAGGGGGTGGGGCAAGTTTTAAAAAGTCAACGTATTTGGACCACAAAGCTTTGTGGGAAATGCATATTCTAAAGGAATTTAACCTTTTGTGATTGCTACGCTATAAATTTGAGTGATGACCTTTTACTTCCTGCGTTATATTTTCACTGCCTGTGTTTTAATGTTTCTATCTTTTTGTTTGTTTTTTTTTTTTTTACTGTAAAGCACTTTGTGATTTTATTTGTGAAAAGAGCTATATAAATAAACGTTACTTACCTACTTGTTTAGACTATGTTGTTGGAATATTCAGCTCTGTTTGAGTATTAAAGTCTGTGCTGTTAGCATGAAGGACAGTACAGGGAGACACCCACCACCACGACTGACAATGGTCAGTTCCAGTAGTGGGTGGATCTGATGCAGAAAAGTCACATTTCTTTATTTCGTCTCATCACTGCAAGTTGTAAGTTTACACTCTAAGTCTACAGCTAAAATCTGTGAACATTCACCATTAAAATGTTAGCTTTTAAATATGTATTACCAGGTTCAATGTAAATGTTAAGTTACTTTAGCATCCTTTATTTTAAAGGTAGGTTTGTGCAATACTGCAAGATAGTAAAGTATTGAAGTTATCACATTAGTACTGACCGATATCAATACTGCCGTTGGTATCGATATTATCAATATTATAATATTATTATTATATTTGGATCGATAAGAATATGGGTTGAAACCTTCAGAATGGATTTCCACTCAAATTTCCAGTAAACTCAACTAATAGGGATTACAGTGCACAGAGAACCCTGTATAGAACGATGTAGGGATATATACAGACACTTGTATTCTATGTGGATAAAGAAGCCTGCAGCATCTAGACAGCCTCCCAACTCCCTGAATACAGAACATTACCTCATCCATGGGATGCACCTTGTTCCTTGATGCCTCACTCTGCAACCCAAAGGATTTACGGTCAAGTCAGCCAATGAGGTCCTGCTTCCATACCCCACAGCATCATGGCTGTGTTGGTACTAAAGTGGGACCTAAACAATATTTTGGTAGATAACTCTAGTTGTATTGAAACCCCCTTATTATACTCATTTGAATGAATTAATTAATAAAATGAAAACCCTTCCTGAACCAGTTGTAGGAAAGTGATGTGCATGGTTGATCTGGAATAATCTCCCCCTTGCCTGCTTGTTGAAGACAGTGGAGGAAACACTCAATATGCTGATTTGTCAGGCAGATGACAGGAGAGCCAGGCTGTTCTTCTGTTCTTTCATTGGCTGAGTGGGCTGATGATTGTCAGGGTGGCAGGCTTTACAGCTTGTGAGTCGTCCTTGCAATCCAAACATCAGAACCGCCGCTGTATTCCTTGTTTTGAATGACCGAAGAGAAAAATGTCTAACTGAATGCGCCGACAGATTCATCCTTTAAGTCATGTTGACAGATCTACCAGAAAGTGGCACAAATTTCAGAGCAAAGTGACGAGTAAGCTAACTAATTACAGCAGAAATCCAACACAAATGTTTAATGAAGAGATAATATATCACCACAATCCTGGCGTAATAGGACTACTCTGTCATTTGTCTTTTTCTCTCCAGAATGACTCATGCTTTAAAGTATTGATTCACTTATGAAAGTTTTAGTGCAAGTTTTAATTTTTTTTTCTTTCTTTTTACTTACTATTCTTTGCATGCTTTCATGATGAAGTACCCTTCCCTTGGCTTTTTAGTTGGTTATAGACGATGAATCAATTTTAAGGCACATTAAACTCATTTGCTGCCTTTGGCTTCCCCTGCATCTTCTAACGATTATTCTGCCATTAAGCAAACACTTGGCCTCTTGCGTTTGGTTTTTCTGTTATTTTATATTTATGCATATTTCAAAAACACCACTGCATGTGTCTCACATATCCTACATCGGTTCCAAATGTCAGCAACTGACAAACACATTTTAAATCTCCACTTTAAGTATTTATTCAAAATGTAACAGAAATGAAAATCATATCAAATAGTTTTTTTTAGTTTTTATTTTTTTGCTAATTTCTAAGGCTGGTGTGGTATTTAGGCCTTCAGTAACTGTATAACCCTAACCATTTAAATATTGCAAAAGTTCCAGTAATGGAATTTATAATCAGACCTTTTAATCTGTAGCTGTTTATTAAAATAACTCTGATTTCTCTTTGCTATGAATGGTCAGCAAGGCTTTAATAATAATAATAATAATGTCAGCATATCCCAAAGCTGATCTATAGGATTGAGATTTGGTGACTGTGGAGACCGTTGGAGTCCAGTGAACTCATTGTCTTGTTCTAGAAAGCAGTTGGAGATGATCTGAGCTTTGTGACATGGTACATTATCCTGCTGGAAGTAACATCAGAAGATGCTACACTGTGGTCATAACGGGATGGACATGGTCAGCAACAATACTCAGGTAGGCTGTGGTGGTTAAACCAGGAAACGTTGGTACTAATGGACCCAAAGTGGTCCAAGAACATATCCCCCACACCATTACACCACCAGCAGCCTGAAGCATTGATTCAAGACAGGATGTATCCATGTTTTCATGATGTTTCCACCAAATTCAGAGCCTAGCATCTGAATGTGGAGCTGAAATGGAGATTCATTAGACCAGCAACGTTTCTCCATCTTCTATTGTCCAGTGTTGGTGAGTCTGCGTGAACTGTAGCCTCAGTTTCCTGTTCTTAGCTGACAGGAGGCACCCGGTGTGGTCTTCTGCTGCTGTAGACCATCTGCTTTAAGGCTGGACGTGTTGTGTGTTCAGAGATGCTATTTTGCATATTGGTTGTAACCAGTACTTATTTGACTTTGTGTTGCCTTTCTATCATCTCCAACCAGTCTGCCCATTCTCCTCTGACCAATGATATCAACACGACATTTTGGTCCAGACAACTGCTGCTCACTGGATATTTTCTCTTTTTCAGACCATTCTCTGTAAACCCTGGAGATGGTTGTGTGTGAAAATCCCAGTAAATACTCAGACCAACAACCATGCTGCATTCAAAGTCACTTAAATCCTCTTTCTTCCTCATTCTGATGCTTAGTTTGAACTTCAGCAAGTCATCTTCACCATGTCTACATGACTGAATGTGTTGCATTGCTGCCTTGTGATTGGCTGATTAGATATTTTTTGTACCAAGCAGGTAAACAGGTTGACTTGATAAAGTGGCTGTGCAAAGTTGTTTCTTTACAGAAATATGAGATTCTCTTCTAAATTTGCAAGAATCGTTTTAATTTTTCCTTTCTAAACTGCTCATTAAACAACTTTCTCAATTAATTTATATTTCATTTTTTAAATGTTATAAATCCAGTTCTTTATGTCCTTTGTAAGAACAGTTGTTTAAAGTCTAATCTGGCCTGAAACCCAATCAATATTCAAAAGAGGTAGCTGATTTTTGCTAACTGAATACCATATGCCAGCACCTGATGTTATAGTGATGGTAATGGCACTGTCAAGTTTGACAATGTGGAGAAAGCAATACCATCACTCCCCATATTCACTTTTGAAAATCTCATTTTGCTTTCATCTCTTCACTAACACAGAGCTGTCAACATGTAATTCAATGAGTGTCACCACTACGCTTGAAGGTTTTCTTCATCTCTTGCCAACAGTGCTACACCAAAGAACTTCTGTTGTGTTTAAATGTCTTATGGCCACTTTTGTGCTGTTGTATTTAATTACATAGCAGTTCATTGCCTCATCTTAATTTTTCTTACACAATGGGTTATTCTTGAGATCTTGACTTTTGGGTAACAGTCATTCCTCAAGCAACGTGTACCTCTGCGTAATAGCCGCATTCATTCAAAGTTGTATGGCTGTCAGGATAGAGGAAATTGAAACCAGTCTCTCATACGCTATGGAAACACAATAATCTGTTTCCAAAAGCAGTCAAACCCAAACACCAAACAAACACTTCTGTATATCAATACTTTTAGTAATCTGCTGTCTTCCTGTAGTGAAACACATCACAAAAGGGAGAGCCACAACAAAGTGTGTTTTCAACCAAGGTCATTCCAATTCTTGGATAGAAGCAGGTCCCTGCATCTGTTCAGAGGATGTCTGTTTTTCCTACTGTCAATTCACATTGGGAATCTCAAATAACTTTCGGTGTGATCTGATATTCTTATGTTGTATGGTTTTTATAAGGTAAAAGCAGCATAAAATATTAGAAAATACTCACTTTGCATCCAGTTTGATACGTTCTGTTATGTTGAGTATCAACAGACCTTATTTGAAATGGCAAATGGCAATGCTAAGACCACTGGAACTGACCAAGAGGGGCCTGTTCTCTGTTTTGCAACAACTGAGCAAATAACTCTCTCCTCGCTTGTTTTACTTTTATTGGGAGACATGTTTCCTTATTTACATGAATGGTGTTTCTCCTCATTCCTATGAACAAGGAATTGTTCATTTTCACATACAATAGCTATGCATAGTGCAGCAAGTGTGAATAACAGTTTTTCCTGCTGATAATCTTCAACAACTGGAAAATATTATTTGTTTAGGATTTAGCCCCACCTGTCATATGACTGACTGACATTGAACTGAGTTTTGTTCTTGTGTCAGAAGCATTAAGCAGCATCGCTGTCAGGGTGCCTGTTAGCATGTGTTAGCTACCCAGGTATTATTATTATTATTATTATTATTATTATTATCATCATTATTTTAGTCTCTAATGGCCTTTCTTTTAACTGTAGCTGGATGGTAAAAATGGGTCGTAGAGAGCAGCAAATGAACTGCAGCAAAAGGACCCCAAGCCGAGAACTGGGCCGGCTGCACCTAGGAGCTGTAGCCTCTATACATGGGGCAGCTGCTTAAAAAGTTGAGCTACACACCACCCTGTTGGATATTATTTTTTGTTTCAGAGATTATTCTTGACATTGAAAACAGAAGGTGAATAATTGACCATTAGCTAGCTTGTGACTATTTTTCAATTGTTTCTAGCCAAATACAAACGATTAGCCAAATACTAAAAATTAGCTGTTAGCAAGTACTAGCTAATTTCCTATTAGCCAGTTTTCAACTGCCTAACTTCTTATTAGCGAGTAGGAATTAAATTTTGTTTAGAAAATTCTTTGAAAACAGCAGGTAACATTAGCCATTAGCTAGTTTATGACTATTTTTCAATAGTTGTTTCAAGCCAGACACTAGCTGTTAGGTAATCCAATTTCCTGTTAGCTCTTTTATACATAGGCAGCCATTAAATACTTGGAAATTATTGTTCTTTTGAAGATTATTTTTCAGTTTAACAGTTCAGTTTAACAGATGCTAACAGTTGAGTAAATAACAAGCATTTGTGTTAAACCTGCAGTTTTCAGAGCCAAGAATAATCTTTAAAACATAATTTGTAAATTATAGCATTGTACTCAAGTGGCAATTGCTGTAAGCAGAGAAACATGTGAAATTACAGTGATGCGTTTCTTTAGCAGCAATTGCTCCAAAAGTGGAAACCAGTTAATAAAATTTGTTTCCAGATGGATGATTTTTTTTTTTTTTTATCTTTATTTAAATCCTCTTTGAGTCATCTGTTTAATCCGTTTTCTTGTATAACTACAAATGTTTTTTTTTCTTTTTTACTCTTTTCCTAGTCTTTACCAGAGATGCAAAGATTCAAACGGATCATTTACATACAAAAGGATGATCCCTCTTTCTCAGCCCTACAAGTTATGGGAATTATCCGCTGTAGTGCTTTTTGTGTAGCTGGCTTGTATCATGATAAGATGTGTGAACAACACTTGAGTTGTTTCCAAGCAGGCAGACACTACAGTCATTTTCATCAGCACTCTTGTTCAGGTGATGTTTCTTCAGGCTTGCTGATTTCAGGGCTTATCTTGTTAAGAGCCCCCTGCTTTGCCACAGATCTTTGTGGCTGTCAGAGACAGAGCCCACACATTTCACGAGTATTATTGGTGATTGTGGAATGACACTAATTAAAGTCATTGATGTTTAAAATCAAGCGTCCCGCTTGTTTTCTCACAAAAGCTCAGAGATGTACTAAGCCTGGGCCTGTCATGTAGTTATCATGTCATTTGTTTTCAAGCCATGTGGAGAGACTAGCATGTGTGTGCCACTTTATTAAAAACCACACACCTCTGAATGTAAGAAAGCTCTGCTTGAGATATTTACATTTCAATTTCAGCTTTTATTCGCATATGGCAGGTTGTAATGCTGAAGCTCACTGAGTCTGTATTTAATCATATTTTTATTATAATGGAGCAAAATGAGAAAGCAAACACTATTTATAAATCATCTTCCCTCCCTCTCAGCTGACTTTAATTACATAAATTATTCTAGATTCATTATTTAAAATGCTGCAATACACAAGACTTCTGAGCTGTTACTTTGAAAAGTTACTTGTGATATTCAGATTCTCAAAAAAGTCATTATTTTCATTAATAGTTTCCAAATCATTAAATATCTAGTTAAACTTTATAATTTGTTATTGGTATTGTGAATAATTATTTAAACTTTTTTGCAAAGTAAAAATTAAGAAATTTGTGTTTGGTGGATTATTTTATGGTTCTTGACTATTAAACTTACACCACTGGAAAGATTATTTCTCTTTCAAATGGTGGCACATTTGTAAGAAACATGTATTTGTGGGATGAGCAGCAGAGTTGGGTATGTGCATGAGCGCAGATGGCACTAGGGACAGGGGGGATGTGTCCCCCCCCCCCAGATTCAGACTGACACTAAGCCGACCCCCCCCAACACAAGCTGTGCATTCTTTAAAAGAAATTCTGATTGGATTTCGGTTATTGGATAAAATCAAATCTTAGAAATGGGTTGTTCAAAAGAAAAGGGAAATCCAGATTCCAACATTGGCTTGGATCACTTAAACCAAACCTGGTTGTTATCCGGATAAAACCCTCAGTTTGGGTTGTTCAAACCTTTTGAGTAGGATCTGGATAACTTTGATCCAAAAAAATCAGGATTATCCTGATCCCAACAGAGGGCAGGATTACAATACGGATTGCAGGAAGAAACTGCGGTATTCGGTGCATATGCTTATATTTGTATTTTGCACCAGACTTGTTTAACCGTTACAGTAATAAAGTGGTTTACGGGGTAATAGGCCACCTATTTACCTTTGTAGCATAATAAAGCAAAAATAAAAACGTGACGATATCATGTCCCCACAAAATAAAGCCCCTAAAAAATCCAGCAACAAACACAAATAAAATATTCAATTTTCCTGTTATTCATCACTACATAATCAGAAAAGAACTTGTCAAAAAATAAATTTCTAACAACTCACTACACATCCCATTTGTCCCTCACTCTTACCGAATGCCAGAGGTTTTGAACCTTCACATGGGACTCAGGTGCGTCATCAATATTGTTACAGAGAGGTGCCTGGTCACAATGTTTTGCAGGACATTACATGCACGTATTATGTTGCATGCTGCTGGTGGTTCCACACGTAAGTAGTTAAGGCATGCAGACCGTCTCTTCTAACTGTTGTTCTTCACACGGCCGGCAGCACACACTGATCTACATGCTGGAAATCCAGATTTGGTGATCCTGAAAAACAGGATTTTGGATCAGGGTGATCCAATCATATTTTTCTTTGAACACCCGGGGTAAATGTAAGCCGGATTACGTGATCCACTATCCCAAAAAATGGGATTCCTAAATCTGGATAGCTTTTATCCGGATTAAATTTTTTGAACAACTTGGCCCATTGAGTTGAAATCATTTGCTGACAGCTTCTTCCCCTCTAGTTAAAAAAAATCCCATCTTCCCATCCCTGGGTATGTGGGTTGTGCCCATAAAAACTAAATCTTCTGTGCTAATGCCAAACAGTTTATTCTGTTTTCTGACTTTTATTTGATGTTGTTTATTTGATTGGATAATTGAAGTCAGAAGAAACGAGACATAGTGGCAATAAGACAATTCTGTGGGGGAAACTGTCATCCTAGAGGACAGAGTTTAGTCCCAAGCTGTGAAGATATGCGATTACCACTTGTTGCAGAATCTCCATCTCTCTACATTAACATTTCCTCCAATAATGACAAGCTTTGTTTTTCCAGTGAGGGAGATGACGCCCTACACCATCACACCTCCACCACAAGCTGTTGCCCTAAAAGTGTAGCAATCAGCAAAGCGTTGGTAGGGATGATTTGGCAAGTTTTTCATGAAGGCATCTCTACTGCTCATGACACAAATGTATTTTCCTTACAAATGTGGCACCTTTTAAAAAGAACATTTTATACAAAGCCTACTTAGGATTGGGTGGCTAAATACACATAGTAATGTTTCAAATGGTAAACTAAAACGTACAAAGCATAAACCACACGCGCAGCTGCATTTCAGAACAAAACAACCAAAAACACAATAAATTATACTCAACATTCCTTAGAGTAAAACGTCTCACAACTTCAGCTGTAATGAGACACTGCAGCAAAACACCCTTTTGCTTTTTCTGAAAATAACGCATATCAGAAAATAAGACATTTTATAAACCTTTAGTTTTTTATTAATCAAAATTGAATAAAATTAATTAAATTAAATTAAATTAAAAATACTTTATTAATCCCAAAGGGAAATAACAAATACTGTCCCTATAGATATTTTCCACTATATTGTCGTATTTCATACCTCAGATACTAAAACCAAGCTTCATAGGAAAATTTCATCCCAGTTACGCTGATTTTCTACAATCATGATACAACAAATTTAGTCATCTGAGCAGCTGCACATAAACAAATAAAAATGTCTCTTTAAATATGTGGTCTGATACTGGAAATACTCACATCCTGAATCATTCTGCTGCACTGACTGAGCTCTGGACAAATCAGGCAACACTAGAAGATGGCTCTCCTCCAGCTTGTCAGCCTTGCAGATTTAATCAGAAACACGTTTTGCCACATAAGTTTGGAGAATCTTGACATATTTGCCACAGAAGCTGCTGTGTCTGGTATTTTTGGTTTGCAGAGGGAGGACAGGCAGTGACTAGCATCTAATCAAGTGCAGAAGGCCACATAATGATCTTGGCAAGAAAAAGTTTCAGTTTATCAGCTGGCTGAAGGAGTTACCTACAAATGAAAAGTTTGCATATTTTCAAGTATGTTTCACAAGTTGGATTTAGTTTTTTTTTTTTTTTTTTTGCAGGCATATCTAAATTTTCCTTGATAAAAAACAATAAAGAAGCATTTGTTCCAACTAGTCAATAGTCAGACGCAGGACTTGGTGTTCAAGACATTTGCACATGAAATGTTCTTGAAAAAAAGGCACCTGCAAGTAGAGAGAATAAAAATATAATATGTAGAAGATGAGGACTTTGATGTCTTTGGTTTGATCAAAAACCTGAGCTTGTAGTGCTGAAAACAGTGCATCATGCAACTTAAAACAAAACTTACATACAACAAAACTTCAACACACTGAACATGTTGCAGTGGTACAAAATCTAAGCATAAATCATAATGAAAATATAAAATATATATTCAGAATTCTTCATTTATTAAAGCTATCTGACCTAGAAGAGACTCATATATATGCTGTATTCTCCTTAATGCACTAAAGCAGCTGAACTCAAGACTCTGCATCAAATTTATATGCAGATGTGCTATGAAACCACAAATATCCCTTTTTGAGACTGAGCTCGTGAGCAAGGGAGGCTAAGCTTACATAGTTTGTCAACATTTTAACCCCTGAAATGTTTACATTTACAGGAAAAAACTGAGGAAACAAAGAACTCCATAGTTTTGCAGATGAAACAAACTTGCAGCTCGGCAATGACATAGCAGGGATAGCAGCAAAACTACAGCAAGTTTTAAAAAAGAAATCAAGTTTAACATCACTCCTCACAGGAGTTTTGATGCTAAGACTAAATATGTAAATTCACAATTACAGACTACACACCTATTATAAGAAGAAATACTAACAAGAACAGCTGAATTAGAAATGTTAGCTAATAATTGCTGGTGTTTCATAGTAGTGGAATGTTTGCTATCATTATTATGCAAACCACTTAATTTAAAAGAGAAGACATAGTAGTGAGCAGTTGCCTCTTTATCGAACTGTATCTCAGTGCTCTGATCATATTGGCCCCTTTCTTTTTCCATTTTCTCCTGTTTTAAATGTAAATTATGCTTCTTGTAGAGGACTTTGAATCACCCTGTCGTTAAACTTGCCTTGCCTTTCACCGATGTCCTGGCAGCCTGATGCCAGCGGAAACACAGATAAACAACTGCTATCTGCCCAGGTATCTACTCTTCTAAAAGGAGCCTCAAATGGTCCGTTTTTCTTATTGCAGCTGCACTGGTGAAATAATGTCTCTCTTCGCCTGCACAGAGAGCATCCAGGCAGGAAAGCTACCTTAACATCTCTCACTTCAGAATACCGTAGGATTTGGGACCAACAACGTCTTATTTTGGGAAATTAAATATTTCATTACATTTCATAAAACAAATACATTTACAAAACACAATTGACATTACCAGTGTTACACTGTTACGTGTTCAATGTCAAGTGATAGGTGTCCCACAAAATTACATAAAAGATATTTCACCATCCACCCATCGGTCCACATGTGCTACAAGGAAGCTATTCCAAGACCTCTTAAAATTTTCATCCTCATCAACATTTGCTCATTAGACACCTTTTCTGAGTTCTGGAGGAGACGTACTTTTCCGTAATTTGAGGATCACTCTGGCAGCAGTGTCGCTTGCAACATTTATTACTCTAAGATCACGTTGCTACCTCTGTATAATATCCCAGTAGATACAACATGGGGGTTTTAGGTATCATTCTACCCAGACACTTCTCTATATGTAAAACAGCTTTTCCCCAAAATGGTTTTTCTGGTTTGCATTTCCAAAATACACGCAGAAATGTTCCTGACTCTGTTTGGCATTTCCAGTGCAAGCTGTAGTCAGAAAGGAGTCGATTAAAACCTGTGTATTTTAATTTTAAATTGAGTACATTTTCCTTTGGTCTTCCTTTATATACATTTTTCCCCCATCCAACAATATTTTCATCCATTTGAAATCACTTAATTAACAAATCAGATCTTCTGTCTGGTAATAAAATTTCATTTTGGTTTGTATGTTTTCCATCTGAATATAAGCCTTAAATGGAGTTTTCTTTGCTTGTTGGTATGTCTTTTGTGTTTTTGTGGGTCATTTAATGTGTGCGTTTTTTTTCTGTGAGCCATTTCATCAAAGACAAATTTCCACTGCTCTGCACTGGACAAAAAGTTTTCTCCAAACTGATTCAGAGTAAGGCAACACTAAGTTTCAAGAGGAATTCAGATCATTTTTTCTAGCCATTTTTAATATTTTGATTAAATATTATGTATGGTAAAAACTTTTTAAAAACAATGTGGTGGAAAAAAAGGAGCATTAAAGCCTTTATATGGACAGAACTTTAGCGTCAGTCTTTAATCAATTAAAACAAATCTGAAGACTTTAATCTTGAGGAAGGGAGGGAGGGACTGGGTGTACTTGTTGGTTGTGGTTTTGCTGACCAGGATGTGGTCATCCAGGAGCAGTCTCACTTTCTTTGAAACCACTGCTGCAGGTGTACAATAACAGAATGAGTGGCATTCACTCACCTAGCTCCATTTCTTCTTCTGTGGCCAGCGCTCTCCTCTGCAGCTCACTCAGCCGTGGAGTCGTACATGCATAAGAGAAAGATTTCACTTTGCTTCTTTTACTGTCCTGAAATTTTTTTTTTAAAGAAATGGTCAAAGGGTTGGTCAGCTCGCTTGAGGGACTGGGTGTAGCTCAGCTTTGGGACTCTGTGGTTCACTGATTAGATTTAATAGATTTTTCAACAACAATGGAGCTCGTTTCTGTTGCAAGCCAGTGAAGCAGAGCCGAACAGGAGAAATTACCATTCAGTTTCTGACTTTCTTTGAATGAGCAAGTCAAGTAAACTTCTGCTGAAAGGGGAAAAAAAGACAATATTTCCTTAAGTTAACAAAGAAAAGTGGAGTGTTTTTAAATCCGGTGAGGATATAGATATGCAAAGTTTTCAAAGCAGAACAAATAAATTCAGTTTGCTTTGAGTCTCAGCTGCATATGCCTTTTTGTGTTTTTTCATTAAGGTTACTTCTTTGCCTGTAAAGTCTTATTTTTATTTAATTAATTAATTTACTTATTTATTTATTTTTTTGTCTGTTTTCTATAATTTTGTTGTTGTGACTTCAGCTTCTCATTAGAAAGCAGACGGCTGATTGCTAATAACCAATAATTTATTCTGTTATTGGTGGAAATTTGCACAAGATGGACACATTTAATTGAATAACCGGATCGATACTGTTTTCAATTAGCTGCTCAGAATCAGCCAAATTACCTCTCTGAAATGACTTAAGGGGCCCAACTCCACCCAAGGACCATCATTTGAATAACCCTGCTTGGGGGCAAAAAAGAATTGACAACCTTTGATTTGCAACATCAGCTCTCACCACTATGTTGTTGAAATGTCTTTAAGAGATTCTCAATGCACATTCCACCTTTATTTATGGCCATTGTAGCATCTGGCTGGAAGCCACTACCAGCCACACCCCCTTTAACACCACCCCTGCTTAGGATGCAGTGGAGCCTCTATGGGTTAGGAGGGCCAGCTCTATCAATCTGCTCCCTTCCGGCCCCCACGTTCCCCTGTGCGGTTAATCACTGCCACTAATTAGTGCTAATTACTCATGGCTGCCCGGGAGAGCCCCCCTCACTGGCTCACACTGATCTGAAGGTCCTCTGTGGCACCTTGCTGCTTGGCATTCCTCAGGTACAGGAGGATTGGGGTGGGGGAGGGTGTACAGGTACGTGGGAGGTTCTGAGGGGAAGCTCGTCTTCAGCACCATCGTTTGCAGATGGAAAGCCGGCATCGCAGCAGACCTGCAGCTCAGACTGGTTTGTTCTGGTCTGGCCGCTGGCCTTGTCTGCACACACAGACCCGGCCAGGCTTAATGAGCCAGCACCTTTTTGCTCCCGCTGTCATTAATTGTCTGCGGCCATGACTCGGGGTAACGTTGTTTGGTTCTTTTCTCCCAGTAATTTTGCTTTAATAGATTCAATTTGCTTTCATTTGCTTGGTATTGATTTATTTGTCCTGCTTTGTCTCGTCAAGCATAGAAACCTATAATTTCTCACAAAAGTTTGCGAAGGAAAAAGCAGAGAAAAAAATTATTTAATTTGCTAATATTGAGCGAATTATATTTTTCTTTTTCTTTTTAAATAAAAAAGAGCGAAAGATGACAAATGATGTTGATTCGGTGTGGAAGTGAGGCTTGAGTAAAGCTGAACTCATCAGAATGGAGAAAAGCACATAGAAATATTCCATATTTCAGATCAGGTGCAAACATTGGAGCTTAATAACTGGCTGAAGGGTTGTTAAGTCTGACGGTAATGTTGCTGAATGCCACCAGATCTTAACCTGTCAATTTTTTTTTAAATTCTATCTTCTAATGGGAGGTGAGCGCTTCATGTCAGCCCTGAATAATTACACAATGACAGCTGATTGGGAGAGAGTGCAAATTGGTATTTTGGGGGGACATTTCAGATAAAAGGCTTGAGGATGTGTTGGAAATGGATTGCTTTAGCCTCTGTCAGAGGGACACGGAGTGCAACACGGCGTGTCACCAGGAATCAGTGAGAGGGTCAGGCCTTTACCTCTCACTGACCTCCAAATGTGTCCAGCTGTAGTAACTGTGACAGATGAACCAGAATCATAACACACATGCAGCGCTCCAGAGATGAATGCTTGAATGGGGAGGATTTCTTTTCCGATGAGCACAAAACATGCAGAAAAATTAAACTAAGTTTTCAAAATCACCCCAACAAAAACAAGCCTTTTAAATCATTCAGCTGAAAGCACAAGTAGACGCTTCCAGTCGGCATCTGAACTGAGCTGACCACTCGTCCTCTTGTTGAGGCGCTTATCTTCAAGATATTGGCCGCCAAGGCCAAATAAGAGCCATACAGGAAGGCCAGACCATGAATAGCAAGCAGTCTGTTTATGGCTGTGTCATTACTTTCAGGGTGAATAGCAGCATATTTGAAAGAAATCTCAACTCGCAGCCTCTCAAAGAAAAGAAAAGTGCCAGGATCAGAAACATCTTTGGTCAGAACGGTAAACTTCACACCGCTCAACAGACGGTACGCTCCGCTCCTTCTGCAGCGATACCCTGATGGATTTGTACGGCGTACAATGAGAGGGTCAAATCATTATAAATGATATTGCATTGACAGTAAATGTTGTCAGAGATGGTAGATGTTTGAAAAGATGAAATTATTAGGAAACATTTTTGGAGCTCCCTCATGGTCTGCCTGGTTAATTCAGGCATGCTACGGTAATATTTAAGACAGTCTTTTCAATGTTAGGCCTTTACTGCAGCTATAACTGGCTCTGATGGTTTGCTTCTTTATGAAATCTTTGACATGAAAGATTTTCTTTTCTTTTCTGGACGACTTTTCTCATCATTCTTCTTGACAATAAAAACTGCCATTTCAGAATTAACTGGTGTCGTTCTGCTTTGAATATTAGGAACTCTACATGTAAAAGCTGTTGATGAATCTGTCAGTGTTTCTGCATTTTTTACACCTATGGAAGCTTTGCATGGTTCAACAAACTGGAAACTTCTGAGGAAGAAGAAAAAAAAAAAACATCAGAAATGCTGAAACACTGCAGTTCCTTTCATGGCCACTTGAGGCTCCACCAAAAGGAAGTTGACATCACATCTCACTGGAAATCCTTTTTTCCCCACATCTTCCTGTTTTTCATCATCTTCTTTTCTATCATCTTCATCTTCATTTTTTCACTTTCTTCATCTTTTATGTTTTAATCATCTTCTTATGTTCTTCTTCATCTTCATCACTTTCTTCATCTTCTTCTGTATCTTCATGTTCTTCTTCTTAATCTTTATCTTCTTCCACTTCTCCTTTTGTCTTGTTCTACACATTCATTGTCTTTTTTTCTATTATTTATCTTCTTCATCGTCATCTCCTTTTTCATCTTCATCTTTATTCTATCTTCATCTTCTTTATCTGCATCTTCTTTTTCTTTTCGTCTATTGTTTTTCTGCCTTTTCTAATTTTTCTAAATTATTTTTCTACTTTATCTTAAACTTCATCTCCTTCTTCATCTACATCTTTGTCATCTTCATCTTGTTCATCCTAATTTTACTTTTACATCTTGTTTTTCTTCATCTTCGTCTACTTCTTCTACATCTTTTTCTTACCTTCATTTTTTTCTTCTACATCATCTTCATCTTCTACATTTTTGTCGTTTTCTTTACTGTCATCGTCATCATCATCATTATTTAGTGTGGGATGCAGTTCTTGTGAGCAGTTTTGGTTGCAGTAAGAATCTTTCAGAGTGAAGAATCAGAAGCTTTCCTGATGGTCAAGTAAGGCTAAAAGCTTCTCAGCCCACAAAAAATACAATATCTGAGTTAAGTTGAACTTTTTTTGAGATTTGAGCACCATACACCTTCACCCAGCTTAAAACCATTCATCCAGTTACTTTAGAAAGTAAAAGCCCAGCAAGCAGAGTCATATCATAAGTGTCATACAGCACAAAATACTGTCTTCAATGTCAATGTGCCACATTTAAAGTTTGTTATATACTTTATTTATAGATTATATAAATATATTTAGATTAGATACATAAATACATACAAATAAATATATACATTTATTATTATATTTGTATTATTATTTTATTCTTAACAGTACTAAGTATAATACGGATTTAATAAACTCATTTTATTTTTTATCGTTTAATTTTGTTCGAATAATTTAGTTAAACAGTAACTGAAAAGTTATGTTGTATTTTGTAGAATTGTTAAAAATATTTAGCAAAGTTATTTTAAATAACTTCAATATGTTTGCAACTATGTGCTGTAGGAAAATGTAGGTTTTGGACTGAGTATTTGCATATTAAACGAGTCAAACCCTGATCAGTTTACAAAAGTAAACCCAACAGAGAATATGACTGTTTGAAAAGCTAACATTTAAAATGGAACTACAAGCAAACACACAACACTCATAAATACGAATAATCAGAAAAGAACAAAAGCGTGTTCTCAGAATATTGTTGTTATTTTTACTTTTCATATTGTGTTTTTGAATTATGTGGAATGTTTGTTTTTTATATTTTAATGAGGAGTTTTCTCTATTTTAAGGTTCTACTGATTCTAAAATAATTAATTTTGCTCATCAAGTTGCTGCAGAAAAGCATGAAATTACTTTAACTATTTTATAAGAACATGCAGAGAAAAGGTGAACTATTCAATAAACAGCTTCTAGAAAAAAATGCAGCAACATCATTCAAGCATGCACCTGGAAAATATGTTTAAGAATGAAAGTAAAGGACACCTGTTGTCATGGTTACAATGACAGCCATATGCTTGAAGACGGAACAATCATGTTAATGTTCAGGAGAACCAGGACCAAGACAGACGTCTACCAGCGCTTTCTTTTTTTTTTTTTTTTTTTGACCCATCCATCCTTTTCTCTGTGGAATATTTCTTGTTTTTCTTGGGAAGACACGTCTCATGTGTCTGGTCTCACATCTCTCATGTGGTTGTGCAAAAATGGAAGACAATGAGCCTCAAGTGAGCAAACATCTGTGGTTCTGTCATCACCACAGGTGGATTATGACTCAGTAAACTTCTTTAGGGTGCACAACATAACATGTTAGCATCAGTAACGGTATTACAAGGTTCCTTCATTTTAAAACCTTAGCTAAATGCAAGATAAAGATTATTAGCATATTACTTTTCATTTTCAAGGCATTTGTGGTGCAATTGACTAAAATACATTTAAATAAAGTTTTTTGATTCTCACAGAGAGAGATGAATTCTGCCTCCTCATGCCGGCACTGCTGCTTCTTTTGCTATTTAATGCATTTCTTGTGGCGAAACTTTACACCAAACACCAAAGCTATTTTTTTTCTTAATGAATTTATCTGAATGGAAGATATGAAGCTTCTTTTTCAGCTCGAAAAGACATTTATTTCTTGTCAGTATGCCTCTCTCGAAAGTCTATCCATCTTCTCTCCACTAAGATAAATCCCCTCTGCGCACACGTTGTTCATTAAACCTCTGAGATTCATTCAGGTTTATTTTTGGAGTGAGAGATTCATCGTTATAGCTGTGTTGATTTTCCACACAGTCTAAAGGGTTTTATTCTGCTGCTGCCGCCGGTACTCAGGCAATATGTTTCCTTGGAGAAAACACGAGTTAGATAAGGTTAGAGGTGATCTCCTCAATAGTGGCATTCAGTAGGTTTTTAAAAATTCAGAGATGGGGACAGGAATGTCATCTCGACACAACTGGTATTTCTTTGTCAGACACATTTTAAATGGATTGTTGGTATTCATACATCCAACCTTGTTTTCTGGCTCCTGACAACACGAGGCACGTGAAGGTCAGGCTTTCTTTTGTCTACACAAGCACTTAAAAATAAATACTAGTTGTGTTTTTCTCTACCCAGTCGACTGTGTTCACATCTAAATTAATTGGTATTTTATTATTTTTCCCAAACAGTTTTGAAATTGCAAAACTAATGGACAGATTTAGCAAAATGAACTAAGACAGAGGAGCAGGTACCAAAGAGAGCTGATCGTCTGAGCCAACTGTTTTAGTTGTAAAGGATCTTTTTTCCTCGTTTAGAAAAGCTGATGATAAACAAAAGCCTCACCCTTATAAAACATGCCAAATCTGTGCTTTTGTTTGTGGGTGTCTTCTGGAGGATTTGTCTGCATGATACTTTTGTTCTGTTTCATTTCCCCAAACCCCCTAAACCCAAAATACTTCCACATAATTGCAAAACAGCAGGTGTCCGATGAAGATACCCCGTCTGGAAACCATCTTTTTCTCACCACATTGTTAAATTCTCAGCATACAAATGCATCCACGTCAACCCCAAAACAAAGACAAAACCCTCCAACTTCCACCAGCCTACCTACCTCTTTTTGGATTTGTAAATGGGGGAATATTATTTCAGCCTTAAAGCCACAAATGTCATGGATGTGGGGGACTTGAGACAAGCTGTAATCTGTTGCACTGCTCTTAACTGACCTTTAGTTCTCTGCCCCCTTTTGCTTTTCACTTTTATTTCTCAATCCAGCAGAAATAAAGTCATAATCCTGAGGCAAAAACCCTGCGAAGCCGAACCTAAAGGCCATTCTTATTCATTACACCAGCTCGCCGTGTTGTTGGCTGTCGCTGCCACCGAGGGGCCTGTCCACGGCTGCAGCAGACATCTGTTGGCATAATGTAGCGTTCGGGGCTGCAATAGCCAACAGGAACTGATTTATAAGGTTCTCTGTTTAAGTGGGTGTCTTAAGGTAATTATAAACTGGTGGGGGGGTTGCTACTAATTGCACCTTCCCTGATCTGTAATGAAGGCCAAACAGCGTGAATGAGCCCATCCTGCGCGTCTCAGGCAGTGGAGGAGCGAGGGCAGCTGAGCTTGACCAGTTAGTGTTGGTTTAGCTCTGGGCTGGAGCGCCTCACCTGCTGTTACGCCTCGTCTTCAGCCAATTTCTCTTGAGTAATTAACTGTGGTGCCACATATGGTGCAATGGTGGAAAGTCTGATCGCTGGCGGATGCAGAAGAGTCAGCTGCGGGAACCCTGCGGTGACCAAAGCGCCAAACCCTCTGCACCCAGCACAAATGGGATGACTGGAAAATTCCTTTGACATGCACAATTAAAAACAAATGTTGTTTCCACATGACATAAATGAGTGTAATTAATCACTGAACAAATGAATTATTAGGAAGATTAGAAAATGAGGTAGATTAAGTACACCAATGAGGCTTGAATTATTAACAACATTTGTATCGCTTGATTAAGAGGTTGTATGAAGAGAGCACATTCTGGTAACAGATGACAAAGTCATTAAAGTTGGAGGTTTTCATACATGATGCATGGGGAAGTTCATGCAGCTAAATGAATAAAAATAACTAAAAACTGTGGCCTTTTAGCACCAATGTTTATTCTCTTATTTACTTATTTTCACCCATAACTTTCATTTACATGCATTTTACTTTCATGGAGTTTTCTATTAATTCCAGACACTTAGATTCTTATGAATCACATGGAACCGCCACTAAATCCACAGAAAAACTGCAGCAGATGTTTGGATCGACCTTCCTGCCAAGTTATTTTGTGCAGCCAGAGTTGTTGGTGCGGATTTAAAGGCAAGTATTAGATACTGAATCTGTTTCCTCAGACCCAGCTGCAGCAAGTGCTGAGATAACCCAAAGCACGAGACGGTCTTCTCTTGATATAACCTGTGTTCCCAGAGAGAGACATCTTTCCAGACCTGCATGGATGACCAGTATCACTACACCAGTTTGAGGTCAAATTTAATGCAGTTTCCTAACTGGTTATCCTTTAAAAACATTGACATCTGGCTGCACATTTCTAGAAAACATTTTGTCCCTGCGCAAGTAAAACTACTAATGTTATGAAAGACTATTTACAAATTATGCTTTACTACTTTCATTAGAGGACCTTTATGAAGTTGTTGCAAAATAATCCCACTTAGTGATCCACATTATTAAAGTGAAGCTGTTTTATTTCTCATGACTCTCTAATGTGAGCACAGTTATTACAGCAGTGTTACAGAGAGCACAATAATTTCCTTTCTTAGTTTATGGACCTAACCCCTCAGTCTCCACTCAAAGTAACTACACATGTTATACACCGTTGGAAAGCTAAGATTCTTGAGATTTAAATGATGATGAATACAAACTACAACTATTACCTTGGATTCAGTAAGCACTTATTTTTGATCAGCCTCAAATGCAAAAGTATTTACAATGTACCTTTGAAGCCATAGTGTACTCTGTCAGCAGGTGACATAGCAACAAAAACAGCCAGCAAGAGTCTGGTAAAAGTAGTCCAGTCAAATAGTTTGTCTGTAACAAAACTGCAGGATTTTAAGGGGTTAATATAATACTGATTCATAAAAAAAAAGAAAGAAAAAGTTGCCTATATGAGGAAACCAGCAAATTATAGTGAATCTTCTCTGTGATTCAGTCCTCCACCCCGACCGTGCACAGGGCGGTGGGCGGCAGTAGAAAGGAAGTCATCCCTTTAAACTGGAAGAAAAACCTCCAGCTGAACCAGATCCAAGCAGAACCAGTTTCTGTTGTATTGAGTTTTCAGATCAGAACTACTTGGAAATGTTCAGTTAACGATTCTGGTTCTGGCAGCCAAACCCCAGAAGATTTGCACTACCTCTTGATTTTTACTTTTTTTTTTATTATTATTATTTTTTTTCGTCATCCAATTGAGCTGCATGCAAAACATGTGGTGATAACATGACAAGGCTCCACCACATAATGCAGCGTTAAGAAGACGTATTTGTCTAAACTTGAGACCAGGCAGCGCATGAGCCTCAGTGTCCTGAGTGAGAGACGTGTGTTTGACTCAAACCTCTAAATGTTGACTTTGCTGCTGCTTTTGTACTGCCTCATATCTGCAAACACCCGGAGTCATTGGCAAATTGATCTATTCTGTTGTGGAGGTACGTGTTTGTATTTCCCTATCCAGGTATTTAATTCTCAGGCAGTACCAAAGTCACAGAGAGGTGGTTGAGACTTTGACTCCAGAGACTGGTATCCAAACCCCTCCCCACCAACGCCGCACCCCGACTGGTTTATTTTATGCTCCCAAAACAACCTTTTCAAAGAGTTTTGTTATTTTTGATGTAGTTGACACAAACCATCCTGTGCTATCACTAACTTTTGAAATATTTAATCAAGATTAAAATCTTTCCTTAATCATAACGAAGTGCTTTGACTTCCCCAAACTGACAGCCATGAGACATTAAAAATGAGTGAAGAACGATGCTCCAGTTTTCATGAGCAGATGTTGCGCTGAGAATTAAATGAATGTGCCGTTCGTTAACATTTTTCAGGCACTCCGAGCGTGCATACTTAGAAACTTTTGCAGATGCATTTGCATAACAAACATGAAGTTAAATACATGCACTGTATGTCAGGGTTTAGGTAAATGAATATATTACTAAAAGAAAATTAAGGGGAATCAGTGAACATACAACAGGAGGGTATAATAAATGTGTTATTTGAGCAAACCCGGCAGTGATTGTTATTGAAACTGGTCAAAATGAATAATGGCCTCCACAGCACAGTGTAAGAAATGACATTTTAAATTACAGAGAAGCACAATAAGCTGTAGTTCAGAATCAATCGTGTACAGAACAGTGAAAAGATGGGGTATTAAAACAGGGAGGTGCAGCTGTGTTTAAGAACTGAGTTACAGAGAAAAGAGTTTCCATCGAGTGAGTGACACAAAAGCAAGATTAGGGGATCAAGTGCCGAAAGATGAGAGAGGAATTTAGTGGAATTGACAGCACATTCAAGAGCTTCCGAGAGGAAGGAAAGACAAGAGACAGGGCGATAATTTTAGAGATTTGAAGGGTCAAGATTAAGCTGCCTGATAATAAGCAGAGTGAAATGAAGCAATTTTGAAAATATGTGCTGATGAAGTGTCGGGTGGTGACTGGGGGTGGCAATGGAGGGTTGTCAGGGCTTCCACAAATGACTTGGTATCAGACAACAGACGCTCTGTATTTCTGCACCGATACAAGCCAAGGCTGCGTTCGGTTTCTTCACGGTAAATGTGGAAAAACCAATGAAAAAATCGTGGATGTAATTAGCCAGTCATATCTAATAGTGTCCATAGCAATGCATTTTCATGGCAGTGTCATTTTACCCTGAGCAATATGCCTTGAAGTGTAATTTCTGCCTGAGCGTTTAGAGACGGAGCTATTGATTGCATTTGGTGAATGATCTTCTCAGAAACCCATCATCTACTTTAATAATGTCACTCACCACCACATTCTCTCTGCTTGGTTTCCATTTCCACCCGGCCTGCGTGACGTCGTCAACATTCGCCGCTCAAACAACAGGGTCTTTGAAGCATGGTTAGTTTGCAACTAGGTCATTTAATCAATTTATACAATTGAACCTATTTAACATATTGATATGCAGTTACCCTGTAATGTGTGTGGCCTTTTATCCCCTCGAGTGAAACAAACTCCAAGGAAGCTTTCCAGATCTTCTGCCGTTATTTATCATGTGACATTTAGCTGGGCCCTGATGGCGGCAGCTCTCCACTTTAATTAAAGGTTCAACCTCTTCACTGGATGACAAATTGACTGGTTTGTGCCTTGGAAAAGTGGAGGAACATGTCTAGTCCACCCTGCTCTTCCCTGACGGTGGGCTTGCGTCGGGGGAGAGCGAGTGGAGGTGGCATTTTAGTCGAGTCATCACCGAGCAAGGTCAGACAATCTGCTGTGGTATTGAAGCTTTTTAGCTAAATTTATGTCTTTTGTCAGAGTTGTTGTTCTTATTTTACTGCAAAAAAAGGCAAAAATTGTTCTTGATTTTTGTTCTCCTTCTGTGTTATTTATCTGTATTTAAAAAAAACATGAACATGTCTTCCTTTTTTCTGTTCTTTTAAGTTTCCTGTGACCTTCTGTTTGTGCAGATGCGAGATCTGCAGCTCGGTCGGTAGCAGCAAATGGCTAATGGTCCATCCCCCGGTTATTTTACGGCAGGCTGGAGAATATGTCCACTTTGCATGGTTCCCTTCTCCCATTTTTCAAACTTCGTCTGAGTTGGGGGTGACACAGCTTGAAACGGGTTTCAGGAGAAGCAGCAACACAAATGGAAGAGTAGGCCCAGATGATACAATCACTTTGTTCAGCATGAGCACTTCTGCAAACATGTTGGGGGGGTTAGAGAGAGAGAGTGGGGGGGCGCTTCTGCAGGGCAGACGCCAAGGCTTCTGTGTAAGATGAGATGGTGTAAACAGGCAGATTGGCTCTCTGCACAGTGTTGGCTCCTTGAGATTTCATGCTAGCTGGATTTATAGAGTCACAGTGCACTGGAATGTGCCTCGGGCTCCTCCGGGGCCAGTCTCGGAGAGGCTGCAGAGCTGTGAACCTCAGATGATAAACCAAGTATAAATCTATAAAAAAAAAAAAAAAACAGAGAGAAAATGATATATTTTACAGCCTTAAATGATTGTTTTAATGTGGCTTTCACATGGGAGTTCTCCACCTCCTCTGCCTTCATGTTCAGTGCGTTTGCTATATCAGATCTGATTGTTTAATAGTTTGAAAATGACTTTTCTCCTCAGACAGTTTATCCACTGCATGCAGTAATGTTCCAGTTATCTGCTTAATTATTAAACATTTTGGCTTGCGTCATACGGTGGCCCTGAGGTGCAAAAACACAAAAACATTAGACAAAACATAAAAACAAGTCCAAGCCTCCAAAGATGACGCAGAAAACAACAAACACAACAATGTTTGTTGAAATGGAAGAAAACTAAACAGAGTTTATTAAAAAATTTGACTTTTTGTGAAATGAAAAGTTTGGTTTTTTTTTCATGGTTGTTTTTGTTCATGAGATGTTTTCCCTTTTTGTTGGTATGTTTTGGGAAATTTTGTTCCTTGTTGGTTTTGGGTGCTGCTGTAGTTGTTTTTTAGTTTTTGTTTGTTTTGTTTTGTTTTTTTTGTTTTTTTTGTTCTTTTTGGATTTATTGTTTTTTCAGATGTGCTGGGACTGATCTTATTTGTCTGATTTTCAGCCTTCTTGTCTCCTCCCTCCTCTTGTTCTTCTGCCTGTTACCTGGAAACCGTTCACAGTCCGATGTTTTATATGTACCGATTCCCATAATGCAACTGGAGGATGGAGGATCAAGGAGTTTTTTTCATCTTTTTTGACATCTGAAGGGACACCAAATGTTAGTCCTGCACTGTAAATTGAATTTAAAAGGTCAGTTTATGTGTCTGAAATCAAAAACATAATATTTCATAAAAATAATTTTCTGATCATTGATTAAGATAATTTTAGTGTAAACTATGTGAAACATGCAGAGTTTCTTGCATTTAGATGTTAAAGCAGCACTACTGAACTGTGACGCCCCCTAACGATGGCCAGTTCAACATCTGTCATGCATCCTGTCTCTTCTCTGAGATCTTTCCAACCAGCAAAAGTCAGTTTGATTTTAATTCTTGTCTTATCTCTTGTTTAGCCCCCCTTTTTTTTCCTCGCTACCTTGGATAATGTCCTCTTGTGTTTCTTTGCTGAATCAGAGATGGTCAACGTTCAAAACAACCAGTGTGTTGATATCCAGTTGCTGGCATGTAATGTGTTGCCGTAAAGCAAAACACAGCTATCGATCAGGTGATGCTTCAGGCTGGGGAAAAAATGGTAAAGTGTGGTTTCGTAACCTCGAGACGCTGCAGGCCAACAGTGGCTCTGGGAATGTACATAATAATGCCAGTGGCCATCAAACAAGTTGGGGGCACAGATTTTTAAGATCAGAGGCACCTTCATCTCAGTATTGTGTCCTGTCAAATTTCCAAAACTTTGGTGTTACATTTGCAAAGATTTTGCTAGAATCAGAAATGTGACCGTAATGGTTAACTAAGGCTTCTTATTTAAAAGCTACACAGAGCAAAGGGGAAAATGGTCATAATTGTATTGCTTGAGTCCTGAGTATTGCTTGCTTGAGATAAACCTGTAGCTTTACTGAGAGAACCACTCAAAGCAGACGTGACACAACACAGATTAAATGTGCTACTCGGTTATTACTTTTAAATAGCAACAAAGCTAACTATACGTCCATCATCATATTTTATTTTGTTTTGTTTCCTCTAAACTTTCTGAGCAGTAAAATCCAGTCTATTTATTTTTGTCCTGTGTACCACTCTTACACTTTATCTCTTTATCCGATTTTTCTCCAGGAGTATTAACTTTGACTTTATTATGGTGAAAGTGGGTTTCATCCGGTTCTTGGAGTGAAACGTGGTACAGTAAAAAAAAGAAAATTGTGCTGCTGAGATTGTGCATAACTATTAAAACTATTCAGATGCACACAGTTTTAATGGTTACACACACTTGTCTGGTGAAGTAGAGTCGGTACAGAACAGGATGGAACACTTTTTAAGAAACAGAAGTAATGCTCTATTACTATGTGAACTTTTTAGTGTTGTTAATTGATGTTGCATGCATGAGTCAATAATATGACTGTTTTCTTTAACTATGAAACCAGAGTATAAATAAAATACCTAACAGCTTATGCAACACCATATCTATTATAAATATTATTTAGTCAATGGGTCAAAATGAAGCCAAAATGGCCTACAGCAGATACAAATATTCCTTCTGACTGAAATGAATGAGCAAAATCATAATTATTAATTAAAATAAAAATGGATGACTCAACATGTCAATATTTGGATGATTTGTTTTAGGGATCGTGAATAAGAAAACATGGCGTCTGTGTGGTTAGAAGTAATGCATTAATTCATAATGCATGCCATTTCATTACAGCAGACAGAATAAAAAGTTGTTTCCGCATCTGTGCTGAGTATTCTTAGTGTAACTGCTCACATCAAACTGTGATGTCCGTACAGCTGCTGTTCTGGATGAATATATGTATATAATCTATAAACAAAAACAAAAGGCCCAGGTTTTAGCATGTATCGCAGACTTCCCACATCAATACAAACCACCTCTACTGCAGCTGGTTGACCAAAAACTAGCATGTGTGCACCACAATAAAAAGCACCAGACTACAAAAAAAAAAAAAAAAAATCAACCAACGGGCTTGAAATCGAATTGAAAAAGTCATCTGAGTTGAAAACGCTGCTGTGCAGCCATTCTGCAAATTCAGCAGTATTTCTCAGTGTAAGTTTCACACCTGTTAAAAATGCATGTGCATAAAAAACCCATAAGTTTTTAACTAAAACTGTGAGTTAAGGTGCTCTTTAATGATGGTGGAAGAGGAGCATTTGATTAGAGGGTGTAAAAATGTTCATTTCAGTAACTGACACCGATGTATGAAACCATTAGACAGATAGAGGAAGCAGGTTGTCTCTAAGCTTGGCGGAGTGGACTGGGAATGATCGAGGGGCTGCAGCTCCCTAATGACGGTCCCCTGCAGAGGGGACAGTTGTCTCAGCTATAAGTCCTACTTCCTTGACAGCCCCTGGGATCCCTTTGTCCTGTTGTAAACTATTCTGAAGGAAGGACATTTAATTGCCCGGCACACACTAATGAGTTTGCAAACTAATTAAAGGGGGTATATTACGCCCTGTGGAGGCCCACATCACTAAGAAAGCCAGGGACATCTTTAATGAGGAGCCTTGATAACCCTTCAAAGGAGGGATGTGTAGTGTCTGTAATGATGCCCAGGGTAAAGCCAAGCTCAGCCAGGGAAAAGTGTGTGTGTGTGTGTGTGTGTGTGTGTGTGTGTGTGTGTGTGTGTGTGTGTGTGTGTGTGTGTGTGTGTGTGTGTGTGTGTGTGTCCCTCACCTCGGGTGTGTGGAGACTTGCAAGCAGATGCCAAGTGTTTTCAGTCCATCGCCCACAGCTACCTACCTACATGTCCTAATCAAAGAGTTTCACTCTCCTTCCAATAGGTTCAAAGAGACCAGCTCCACCTCTTCTCTCAGTGGGTGGTGCACAGAGATTTCTGGGTTGTTTCATTTTCCTGCATTATTGTATTATTCACCACAGCATAATCAGGATTATTAAGGAATCAGAGGAAGTATTTTAAGAACATTTTTCTGCAATTCAAATGACCGACATCACACATAAGAATAAAAATGCATGCACAGGACGCAGAGGAGGAAGCCTTGGCTGAATAAGAAAGGCGAAGGTATGACACGGACAGATGGACTGCATATGCCGTCAGAATCGATGAAGGTCATGATTAGTCCCCATTTTGGAATTCATTAAATCACCCAGGGTGCTTTATGTTTTCAAGCAAATTAAACTCTCTGACTGTCGCTGAGATTCAGCCGTTGCTCTCCGTCATGTCAGCCGGAGCTCCTGCTGAGACTCCGTGCAGCCAGCAGCTCTTTCTCCTCTGCAAAGTCAGCCCCCCTCCCTCCTTCCAGTAAACAAGTGCATCTTTTTTGTGTGTGTGGTCACAATATTTTCCTTCTAGACAGTGACGGCTGTTATTTTGCCCGTGGCTCCTGTCAAAACTAACATGGCTTAATTGACTGTGAGCGAATGAGCTCCTGGATTGATCCTGTCAGGCTCCTCAGGAAGTGATGCTGCTCCATCTGTGAGGCGCAACTCCAGCGACAGCAGCAATCTGTTGCTTGGGAATGAGCCAAGGTTTGAGAGAGAAGGGGGAGGGAAAAAAAAAGTCAAAATTATAGAAAGTACCTCGGGTGCTGTGTATATCCTGATCAGCTGTCAGTGATGACACACTCTGATGAACATGCACACTGAAATAAAGCAGCCAGGAAGACAGATATCCACATATACACAATGTAATTTTTGCATCATGGTTAGCAATGTCACATTCAAGAGGGCCTGTGTCTCTCCCTGAAGGTATGGCACAAAATCAGAATGGTCTTGTCTGGCTTGTTAGACATTTGATGTCAGCCGAGGTTGTCCTCAGGGTATATCCAAAACACAACCTGTCATCTCTTCCTGCACTGCTGTCATTTGTCCCAAAAATTGTGGCATATACTGTCATCTTCGGTTTTTACCTGTAACTCAGCTCAGCCAGGCCGAGCCGTGACCCCCCCCCCTCTCCCACCACCCCTCTCCAGCCTTTCACCTCTTTCCTCTATCCTCGCCTTTCATCTCTCACTGTGTCTTTTCAGTTGGAGATACTGTATTTCTTCAGCTGGAGTGTGCAATGCAGCAGCGCCTTCTGGCACGATTAAATATTTAGACTGCTGCCTATGTAGATGGTGGCTCGGAGACGCAGAGGAATTATCCGGGAGACAGCTGCTGTAGCACATCTGGGTGTCACTGATAGCATGGGAAGGTGTGCGGCTGGTGTTGCTTTGGAGGGAGAAGACTTAAGAGACACAGCTGTCAATCAGCTGGGTGGCTCAAGCGCCGAGGCGTCATGCTGTCGTCCTCTATGGTGGGCCGACTGACGCCTGACAGACTGAGGCCGCCACTGATGTCTGAACTGAATGCACTTTTTTTTTTTGTGAAGACTGACGCATGATGCTGCCGCTAACCACACTATGTGTTAAAAAATAGTGATATCTTTTGTTGAAAAGTTGAGAAATTATCTAAAATTCAAAAAAAACTTTAATTCTTGATTACCTTGATTTCGTTGAGTTTGAACAAATTTAGAATTCGATGCAGCAGTTCATGAAAATATGTTGGGAAAGAGGCTGGAAAGGGAAACATTTGCAGCAGTAACGTCGTTCTAAAAAATGCAACCATCTGGCTAATCAGTGACCGGTGAGGGTGTCAGGATTGGGTATAAAAGGAGCATCTGTCAAAAGTTTAGTCTTTCCAAGCAAGGATGCGTTGTAACTTACCACTTTGTCCCAATGTCCATCAAAGAATCAAACAATCAAAAGAAATCAAAACTTAACTATTTTTCCATAGTGACAGATAGTAAAGAATTTTAGGTTATTTGGCATCTACAGTCTACAATATTCAGGAAAAAAAAAAAATCATGGAGTCTGGGAACCCGTCAAACCATCATAATGGAGATAGCCACATGGGCTCAGAAGAACCTTGGAATACCATTTTTACAAAACACAGTCCACCACTGCATCCACAAATGAAACTGGTTTGCACAAGGAGATGGTCACATATCAACTCATTTTATTCACTTCACTTTATCAAGGCCTCTGCACAGACAAAGTTCACATGTTGTACTATGGTCTGATAGATATTTAGAGCTACAACTGCATTATTCCAAAGAGATATTTATATCATAAAGTGTGTGCTTTTTTTAGGCAAGCCTGAAATATTTTTCATTTGTGCTATGTGCCATTTTCATGTACATCTTAGCAAATCTCCTTTTACTGTGACTCCAAAAGTATTCAAATAAATCTCACATTGCAGAGAGATGCTCATTTTTTTATGGTTATGCAAGGTTCAAGGAGAAATTTAAAAATAGACACATTACTTAAATTGTTAAATAATAAAATACTTAAAGTTTATTTGAATGCGCATCTGTTAAATAAAGTTTCATACAAAGGAAATGACATAATGATTCTGTAAAAATGTTTACTGGCTGTACCAGAAAGTAGAAAAGTTGCCATCATGAACTTTCTTCTCTGTGATGCTCTGACTTCATTCTGGAGACATTTTTGGTTTTTAAATAGCACTGATTCTTGTTTAGGTTTGCTGGTAACAGGGTTGGCTGTAGGTGCAGCATGTCAGAAGATTTGAAGAAGATCGAGTGTGAATAGCTGCCCACCTCTTCCCTCCCCCCACCCCACCCTCCACTCCTCATCCGCCAGCAGCCTCAGCTTGGAAGCTGCACAGCAGTGCTACAAGGCCGGCTGGCCTGAAAATCACTTTGTGTTCCTCTCCCAGGCACATGCGATATGGATGCGTCTCCGCTCAGCTCAGGCCCTCCCGACACCGTGATTAATGGCACTCGCTTCTCTCCCCATCTCATTCTGTTACTGTCAGAGTTAAGTGGGCCGAAGACAATAATAAACAGTCAGTCTTCTGTGAACCCCCTAACACGATCATTCCACCCCACCCGATTCCCCCTTTCCAATGAGAAAAAGAGGAAGAGAGATGGAGTGAGAGATAGAAGAAGTGTGCACGTGTGTGTTTTGTGTGTGTGTGTGTGCATGCGCAGCACTCGACAGACAAATGCAGAGTTAAAGACACAGAAACAGGGCTCAGTAATGAAAGTGGGAGCTGGAAGATGCGTCTGTAAATCAGATTGTGCCTCATGAGTACTTGGAAGTTTAAGAGGAGGAACCACTTGGTTTAAATCTTACAGGACAGCAACAGCATGTGTACAGAATTTCACTAAAAACTCTTTATATAATCAATACATCCTCTCTATTTTTTTTTATTCACTTGTTTTTTTTTAAATGTGTGCTGAACCGTTTAACATTTTGCAATGTTTATTTTTTCTCCCTTCCATCTACTTCCCACATTTTATGAATATCAAGCAGCAAAGCCTTGAAACCTGAATATACTATATCATATTCATTCATGCATATAGAATCATCATATGGTAATCATTTAAAAATTCTGCATCACATTACCTCGCTGACCTCACAACAGCAGTAGCTCACATGACAGTGAGTAAAGAGTTGATCTACGCTGTGATCATTTAACAACTCCAACAAGTTTCTCATAGATTTTAATATTGCATGGTCGTTAATGGAAAAGCCAATGAGTTCCCGGAGCGTTCCCTGGGAGGATTCACTCAGTATCAATACTTTTATGCAAGGTGTTTTGGCACGCCACATGCCAATAATCTCTCAGCTGCACTGGTAAAAGAGGGAATATGAAAAAATACTCAATATGTTTCCACTAAATATTTGTTTATAAAGACAACATTGAAACATTTGTATGTAGGAGGTAAACTCAGAATATGGACATTAAGGATAAAATGCAATTAGAAGAATTTAACTTTTTTTGTGCAAAAAAAAAAAAAAAATGTAACAACTTCCAAATCACCGACTCTGGACCTCGAGGGTCACTATACTGCAGGTTTTAGATGTTTTAGTCTGCAACACTAGACTCATTAGACGTGAACAAGCAAGTGCTCACAAGCTGTTGGAAAACCATTTGATTTGAATCCAATGTGTTGCAACATCTAAAACAAGGGAGTTAAACTCTGGCCCTTGAGGGCCACTATCCTGCAGGTTTTTGTTGTTTCCCATGTTCCAACACTTATGATTCCAGTAAAATGAATCTAATAGCTTCCTCATATTGACCTATTAATTTCAGAATATATAGCTGAGGAAGGAAATAACAAAAACTCGGAAGATAGCAGCTCTCGAGGACTAGAGCTTGACACCTGTGGTCTAAAACCGGCAGGATGCTGGCCCTGGAGGACCAGCGTAGGTGACCCCGATCTAAACCACCTGTCTGTGCAAAAGTCATCAATTTGTTTTCGATTGACAGAAAATTGGTAAATGGCTGCATTTATACATGAAAGCAACCAACAGAGCAGTTTTTACATTGGAAAACATTTAAACTGTTGGTTGTTTTTAACCTTTTATTAGGCGAACAACCATATTTACATCACTGGACATATAAAATGTCTCTGCATGTTACTCCATGAAATCAGAGAAACAACATAGATTTCTTCCACCAATCTTTAAAGACCAGGCTACCATCCAGATATTTAACTGAGACTGGCTTTCAACATAAAAATGAGACTAAATTATTAGTATTGACTACTAATTATAGGAGAACTGTTATTTTACTAACAACTAACCAAGTTTTGTAATATTTGGCATTATCACAATAACACTCTTCTCTGTTGTTGACATTTGAAATATTTTTGGAAGTGTTTCAGTGAGTGTCTGATACAGGGTTAAATGATTTATATCTCCTACTTTTACTTGTCCTGTACAGTGTAAAATTGGTATGCCACCTCCTACTTCATATTTTAGGAAAATGTAAAACGTGCAAATGTGAATAAAGTATATGAGGCAAAAAGTTAGTTTGTACACTTTTAATCAGCTTGAAAGTGAATATTCTGTGTAAGCAGATGATTTCATCACAGTCTCAACAATCTCCCTGACATTTCTTTAAATAGTCTTCAAAAAGTTTTCTAGACTTCTTGAAGGACTTCAATCAGTTAAGGTTGATTCAAATTTCAATATATATGGACCTGGTTTAATAAATTAAATTATTTCATAGTTATAGATGTCACGGGGATTCTCCCAATGTTTCATTCCAATTTCTTGCCTTGTAATGGTTCAATATCAAGGTCTTCCAAGCCTTTTAAAGTGTGCAAAAAAGTTTTTACTGTGCAAAGTCCCTGAGACATCCCTCACTTCTTTAGATTTTTAGGGAAATGGGAAATGTCTGCGAACATAAATGGAATTACAGTATATGAGACAAAGTGTCAAATTCTAACAAGCTTAAAAGTGAATATCTGGTCTGAAGAGTTTTATTCTGCAACACATTCTGAACCCTTTTAGAAAAGCTTGTTCTCATTTCTTTAAGTATTTTCAGGAATAGTTCTGCAGGCTTGTTGAAGGACTTTCCAAAGCTCTTCTTTGGATGTTTTCTCCCTTTTGTTCCGTTCTTTATGATCCCACACTGCTTCCATAATGTTGAGGTCTGGGCTCTAGGGAGGATTCATCCCTCCATCAGACCTGTTGATTTTTAGTCCAGTTCTTGTGTCATGTGGCATACCTCAGCCTTTTCTCCCTGCTTCCCTTCCTTAAGAATGGCTTCCTGACAGCCACCCTTCCATGGAGACCATTTCTGTTGAGGTGAGTTTAGCAGGTCATTAAAAGAATGACCTGCCTGCGGTGCAGAAGGAAATATAGGACCAAGGAGGCTTTGAAATGATGAGCAGCTGAAATTCTTGTTCTTGTGAGAATGAAAAATAGATTTAGAGTTAAAGAAAAGAGCTCAACTTTGTTTGAATATGTTGCAGGCATCACATTTGAATAAGAATATATTTTACAAAACAGTCCAGCTGCACGGCTAATTTTAATTCTGCTAGAAGTGATCGATCTGCACATCACTGCATTATGTTTTATAAAAAATTACGGAATTCATTTGAAAGTGGAGTAATTTAAGTCTCAGAGTGATGCATAAAAACAAGATAAATGCTTTTATTTTTATTGATTTTTCTGTTTGATCATACCTTTGTTTTCATTGAGTACCACTCCCCGACAATATAAGAGGAAGGTGCTTTCTATCAAGAAAAAAGGAAACCTTTTCCATGGTCTTCTTGACAGACAAGTCCTCAACAGGGAAAAAAAGAAAGAAAAGATCCTCTTTGGAATGCTGAGTGACTGCAAGAAAAGGGAGAAATTGAGATAGCTGCAGCCAGAGGAAACGACTGAAGTGAAGACACTTTGGATCCCAGACCTGCTGTTTCAGTCACTAGTGAGCTTGTCTCTTCCTGCAGCTCCTGCCTCTTTCTCCCAAGGCCTGTCACTTCACACTGCCATATCCTCTTCAGTCAAGCACTGCCTCCTTCTCTCTCTGTCTCTGCAAGACACTGACCAAACTGCCTCACAAAGCAGCACAGCGCTCGTACAGCCGCGGCTCTGCTTAACTCTCCCAGGGCTTCAGTACACAAGCAGGAATAAAGGATCCAAGTTTTGAGTTCCAGTCACTGACCTCAGTTTCCTCAGAAGCCTCCACTGAGGCTGTGAGACCCTTCACCACCGCTGCCGTTACATCCTTCCCTCCTTCTTCCCTCTCTCTTATTACCGGGGATGACCCGCCTCACAGCCCTGGGCTCAGTGACCGAGAAAACCTCCAGCCCCTCGTCGTCCCCATCCTCCTTGCTGCTGGTAGATTGTCTTTGTGTCTACCGGAGTGGCCTCGGAGAAATGAAGTGCCATGATCTCATCACGCTGAGCCCATTGTTTTCACTCTCATGCACACTGTGTAATAGCCATGGAGATAAGGGGATGATTCAGGCCTTTCACGGAAGGAAATATGAAAAGCCTGGCTGTGAGAAAGTGAAATTACTGTTTTGATGGCTTTTGATGGCAGGGGGCATAATTGCTGGATGGAAGGAAAGATGGAGGATGAAATACACATAGGAGATTAGTATTTCTAATATGGAAGACGATTGGTTGGAGGCCTGCAGAAGGTTATGCACGCAGTGGGTAGTTCTAATGAAGCTGCCATGTATTTATAAGAGCAGTTTGACTAAAATAGCTCATTGTTCTTCTTTGCACAGCAACCTTTGCCCTTATGGATTAAAACTTCAATCATGATGGCAGAGCTGATTATGATATTGTTCGATGCTCATTGCCATAGAAACTGTGATTAATTTTATTCTGTTTGCACATAAAATAGTCGCCAGAGCCTTCAGGAATAGGGAAAACAAGTATTTTTGGCAACTGGCATAAGACTCATCAGCGCATGCACACAACAGGGGTCGGAGGATTACAGCTTGTAGTAATGACAGGAGCAAAGCATAAATAGTATAAATACTCCATGGGATTATAATTAGCCTTACTCTGCGCATTTAGACACACTGAAGTGGAACTAAAACCTTATTGACTTCTGGAGACAATTTCATATTAATTGGATGCCTCTTCTTCCCCACTGTCTTCCTCCTTGGTTTGTTTTGAAGCTGCTGACAAATGCGCCGCAGTGAAATAACAGTGAGCCAGATTAGCATTAGCTGCAGCTACGACTTTCCAGCGTAAGCAACGACACCTTCGTTGATGGTGGCGCAGAGAGAAAGGGGGAGGATGGAGATCAAAAGGGAGTCCAGGCAGCTTTGAGGGAAGCTGATGACGGGGAGGGGTGGGGGGAAGCTGGTGGAGCGGTAAGCTACGAGATGGCCAGGAGGATGGGCTTTCCTGATGATGCCGGGCCTGAACATGTTAGGAATTAATGTGAACCTTGTCCACTGCTGCCACCTCCTCAAGCACACACATAAACGCAGTCTATTTCATCTTCCAGCTCAGCATTCAGCCTATGTCCTTCTCCTTCTTTGTCTCCCTCCCTCCCTCTTTTTTTTTTTTTTTTTTTTCTGTGAGCCGACCACAAATTTATCCCTTATTTTCCACCCAGAAGTGGGGGAAAGTTGTAAAGCTAATTAAGGAGTGTGGATGCAGCAACTCGACAGATGTGCACCGAGATGGGTGCTATTGAGTAGCGGGGATAATGGTGTGTGGACCTGGTGGGCAGTGGGGTTGTGTTGGAGGGAGCTCCTACCTGGGCGTGCATGTTAATCAGTGCGCCTGTCTGTTGAGAGCCGGGGAATTAAGGGGGAAGGGAAGCGTGTCGCCAGCCTGGAGTGAAGAGACAAGGCAGGCAAGCTGATTAAGAGCACAAATTTGCCAGTTTGGTCAGACAGGGAGATATGTGTACGGAGGAGGAAAAGGGCAAGAAAAGTGTGTATTGATTAACAGTGCTGGTGGTGAAATACAGGAAAGTGAAAGAAAAGAAGGGTGAAATCTACCTATCGTTGTCAAACAAATTATTTCACAGCACTTGAAGGCGTCACAACTCTTCAAAGGGGCAAAAATCACAAAATGACCATTACATATCTGCAGGGAGGCTGTGGTAACGGATTATACACGTTTATTATTTAATGATTTCTTGGCTTGATGCTGAGGTTTCTCACGGTGAAAACTCACTTTGACGGCGTTATGAACAAAAACCAGCACTCTGATGAATTTCATGACATTCAGTCCTCCTTCACGTCCATTGCTGCTTCAGCTGCTCTACAATGAAGGACAGAGCTCCGAAAACATTTCACAGATTGTGTTCATGTAGAAATCTGCACACAATAAATAAGTGCTGTATTGGTTGCCCGGGATCTGTTACTCGTGATAGATAAACACTGTAATACTTCACAAATTATTAAATCTTTTCACATATTGTCTGAAATGAGAACCACTGAACTGTGTTTGTCATACTAATATTCAAACTATATGGACTTTGTTTAAAGTATTTAAATAATTCATGGTTATGGATGTCATTTATGTTCTCCCAGTGAGTCATTCTGGATGCCAACCCTACCATTTTTAGCACTGGAACAGTTGAATATCAAGCTCATCAAAGCTTTTCAAGATAATTAAATTCTGTCTTTTTAATGTGCAAAATCCCAGAGACACACCTCATTTCTTTAGATTTTTAGGGACATGGGAGCAATATAAATGGAAATTCATTATTCAAGACAAAAACTGAATTTGTACAATTTTGAGAAGAGCTAAACTTTATATCTGGTCTGAGCAGCTTTTTTCTTTATAGTCTGGGCTCTCTTAGACAAGCTGTCTGTCATTTCCTTCAGTAGTCTTCAAGAATAGTTCTCCAGACTTCTTGAAGGACTTTCCAAAGCTCTTCTTTGGATGTTTATGCCTTTTGTTCCATTCTCTGTCCAGATGGTCCCATGCTGCCTCAATAATGCTGAAGTCTGGACTCTGGGGAGGATCCATCCCTCAGACCTGTTTCCACTGATTTTCAGTCCTGTTTCCCTTCCTTAAGAATGGCTTCTTGACAGCCACGTTTCCACGGAGACCTTTTCTAATGAGGCTTCAGCCAACAGTCGATTGATCAACTAAGAGCGCCTTTACACCAGCCTTTTTGATTCAAATACTAGTCCGTTTGCTTGGAAAGTCCGCTTCACTTTGGGCATTGTGAATGTGCAAATGAGCTCTGATTCGAATCAAAGAGGACTCGGTCCGCCTATAAGCCGCGATTCTTGGTTCACTTAAAATGTAACAAATACAGAAAGCAGACTAAGCGAAGTACATTGTGGGTTAAGCACAAGGCATTATGGGTAAACACAACCAAAACACATACACATGTAGGGCAAAAGGCGGTTTTGGTCAGGAGAAAAGGTTCTCGGTCAGACATAGAAGATTTTTCTAAAGGTTCTAGTAGAAATATGATCAGCTCAAGACCACCAGGATCTGCTGCAGCTCCATGTTTTACTGTAATGTGGTGGAAACAGAAATTATCTTGCATTAACCAATAAATGAACAAGTTTTCTTCTTCATTGTTTGTCTCATCTTCCCATTCAGTAATTCCTGATGCAGTGCTGCCTGGAATACATTATTAAAAAGGTCAGATTTGTTTAAGTAGTGCAGCGTGAACACAAACTCGGTCTGGAGGAATGTTGTAACTCCCCTAACTGACCGAGTCCCCAATCGTACGGAGTCTTAAAGATGTCCTGATGTGAATAGACCCTAAAAGACACAGTCCTGTGTCAGGTCTGTTCTGGATTTGTTCCTATTTCTTCAGAATAACACTTCATCTGCTGTAGATAGTAAATTAAGCCTGAGACTTCATTTTTTATCTTTTTTTTTTTCAGTTTTCTGGACCCTGCAGGGACATTCTTTAGGAATCACCTTGTTGCTGCAAAAATACTATTTTCTGTCAAACTTTCTTATCTTTGCTGTTTTTTTTTATGAATGAATGGATTTATTTATTTCAAATAAATGAAAGAGAAATCTATGTACAAAAAGAAGATAATGAAAAAGAAAAGAGAATAATAATAATGTTACCTCATCCAATCCTGATACAAAGAAGTTTGAAAAGGATGTTTTTTTTTGGTTTTTGTTTTTTGGAAATCCCACCCCTTTCTACTCATCATGGTTTATATATCTATTTAGTACATTATTATTATTATTATTATCATTATTATTATTATTATTATTATTATTATTATTATTATTATTATTATTATTATTATTTATAGATGCAACCAAAGAAATAGGTACAAATGATGTCCTTTAAAAAGGTAACAAGAAAGTCTGACTTATTGGAGGCAAAAATACAGAAAGGAGAAACAGCTTTAGCTGTTTGTACTCTGTCATGAAAATTTCAAATATTTGGAAACAGACTGATACAGTAAAGCCAAGCAATGTAGAGCAAAGCTATCTAATAATAGAAGCAAATAAAAACAAATGAAAACATTTTAAACCTGAAAGAAAAGAATACACAACTTGAAAATGTGACATCCACACAAGTCAAAAAGTTCAATTTCCACATTAAAACAAACAATCATGGTTTCTCATGTGCAGATGATCTGCCTCAGTGAATACAAACAAAGGTCAAAAGTTGAAGCTTCAGTGAGATTATGGACATATATCACAACGCAAATGACTTCAGACTCATTTTCTAATTAAATATTGATGTTTCTCTAGCCATGCTTTTTGCTCTGATGGGAAAATAGTGATGTGGGTTTAGTGGCAGCTTCTAAGCAACACAAAAGACTTTAACACACGAGTAAATAACTATTCTATTCTATAGACAAATTTGATGTGCTTTATGCTTTCTTGCTCAGATATCTTCACGTTTTTAATTAGAATTATCTCCCTTTTCACCGGCACAGCCTGATCTAATTTCTCCATAATTGTTGTTATTTACACAGTAAAGGTTTACGGGTATTTATCGACATTCCCTTTCCCACATCTCAGTGCCTGCCGTTGATAATGAGTGGGGAAATTATTTTCAACACTCAGACATTATCAGTGTGTTCAAGTAGTCTTCCTTTTAATATGCTAATGCTGCAGATATAATCAGCTGGTAATTGTGAAACACTCAAGTACAACACATTTCATGGCACTGTCTCCTGAATGAAGAAATCACAGGCAGTTGGCAGCACAGGATGCAGCTGGAAGAGCTGGTGATGGGAAGCGCCCACTGATCAACGTGACATCGCAAAGATTCCTATAGAAAACTGTTGGCTGGCATCAGTTTCTAAATTATGGAAGCCAAATAGCAACAAAAGGCAACAAAACCAAAAATACTACATATTGTTTTTTAATCAATTGTAAAGTTACAATAGAAAACAAAATCTAAACAAACTAATTAAACTTTTTAAGATTTTATGTACAACAAAGCAAAAGAAAAAGAACTAAAACAATTAACCTTTTAAGACCCTTGTCTTAGTTTGGTTTGCATTTTAAATTCTTCTACCTATTTGGCGTTAGGAGGAATCAATAAATAGAACTTTAAGATATCCTCCATGAGGTACGCCGGCTCCATTCCCATGGTGCCTACAGCAGGAACATCCCTGACGAAGGCTGTGTCCTCTGCTGCGCCCCCCCCCCCCCCCCCCCCCCCCCCCCTCTGCAAGTGGGAATCATTATCGTGGGACCATCTATGGTCAGGCATGTCTGAATCAACAGGTCCTTGGTAACATTCTGTTACTCAGGTGCACTTGTTCATGACATTACTGACTCCGCCCCTGTGCTTTTCCATCAACAACCCTCTGTTTCGACATTTATTGTCCATGCCAGGTACAAACAACCTAAAATTAAAGCACTGTCAATAATTTACTGATGGGTGTCTTCCGGGTTTCAGTTACACAGAATTTAGTATTATGCTGCAGACAACCAAAAATATGATGTCCACATATGTGGAATTCAGGTTGTAGGAAGTTAAAATAATATAAATGTACAAAATATAAAAAAATAAATTGACACAAAAATTCCAAAAAAAACAGTCCAAAAACAAAATCAATAAAGCAGCAAAGCAAAAAGTAAATAAATAAAATAAATTAAGATAAATAAAACTAAAAAATATGGAGTCCAAGATCTGCCATTCCTGTAATAATATATTTTTTAATATGGTTATCTGAAAATTGCAAGGTAATTATTCCATTTTCTTTAATAAAGTTACATTTTCTTATCATTCAAATATTTTCTCGATATATACTACATTAAACTGCAAAGGCATGAATTATGAACGGTATGTAAGGGTTGATTATAGTAAGGCACAACATTTTATTATCAATAACAGTGTAAACTGATTGAATACTGAAAACATTAACACCGTTAGTAACGGCATTAATCCCCATTTTATTTTTTTAGGTTGTTTACTGAAATATTAAGTTTAGTTGGGTTTCTGTTTGAGTTTTAAGTTTCTTGTGACATGTTTGTTTTTTTGTTTTTCTGCTATGATGTTTTGGGATTCATTATTTCTGTTTTCTTTTTGTTTTGTTTTATGATTGTGTTTTTATGCTTTGTTATGCTGTCCTGATGTCTTTTATTTTCTGAGCTGTTATTTTTTTCTATCTGTTTTGTTGTCCTAAATTCTGTTTTTGCTTTTCTGTTCTCTTTAATTCATGTTGTTTTCTGTTACACTGAGTCTTTTCTTTTATAAAACACAGAATTTCTGGTTTTTGTTCTTGCATTTTGTCCAACATTGTTGTGTTTTGCCCCCTCAGGGCCACCGTACACCTTGCTTATTCCTAAAAATCCTCTCCTTGATTAGCATTGATCCTCTCTCAGACTTGGTTTATACCTGCTTTCTATTTATGTCACGGCTTCATAAATGAATCTTTTTGTTATTGTGTTTTAACCAGAGTGATGAAAGAAGTGTTCTCCTCACGTCCTCCGGGGATGCTAGAGCTTTTCTGCGGAAGAGGACGAGATCCTGACTTTGTTTTTCTCCTTCGGCTGTTATTTCCCTGTAGAGAAGAGCCAAGTGGAGAGAGCTATGAGTGATCGACTCTGCCTTTATTCTTCAAGTTTTCGGGGGATTTGAAGTTATTGAAAGTGTGGGGATGGGTGACAGCTCGGAGATGGTGGGTTGATGTCTATCAGGCATGCGCCGGCCAATCTGCTGTGTGTTTATATGCTGTGTGAGACAGAGGGCGCCGGCTCCACGCTCTCAAATACATGTTATTCTTGTGGCCAATCATTTTTGCTCACATATGACATCTCTCCCAGATTGATTTCATTCAGCTGTAGAGGGCGGCGAGATCAAACAAATGTTGTTGGAAATAGCAGCAGTAGTGCAAGGAGAAGGGAGTTGGGGGGGTCAGAGGTGGGAGGTTGGTTGCTTGAAAGATGAAGTGAGCGATGGAAATGGAGTAAAAGGGAATCAGTCATCCAGTCAGCCCTGTGCCATGTGCTGACATGGTGTAGTGGTGGAAGGTGTTTCTCCATAAACCAGCCCTCCTTTTCACAGCTAGGTGGCTTTTTTTTTTTTTTTTTTTTTTGCAGGGGTGGTGGTGAAGAGGTGGAGGAGGTGCTCCTGTTCCTTCACGATGCCTCTGAGTACCCATGCAAGGAATAATGGATGCGTAATGTGGAACGACAGCTTGCAGAGCACTATCATTAATGTTGTAATTCACTTTTAGTGTTTCTACTATTGCTCTGCAACAGGAGGCACAGATGCCACCTGAATCTGCTCCTTCTACAAGCCAGAGTGCACCCGGTTTTCACCAGCTGTCTGGGAACGCACCCTGCCAGCCCCCCACTTGTGTGGCCAAATATGGGCACAAGCATATTTGCGAGTGTACATGTGTGTGTTCTTGGTTTGCATTTTAAATACGTGTCATGATTCGGAGTTTGAAGCATTTTGATGTTAGTTAGGGGTTAGTTTACAGTTAAGCTTTGGGCTTAAAGGATGATTAATCACTACTGTAAACTGTGTTCTGTTGGATATGGAGGGGTGCACTCTTATAAAACGCATACAATGAGTTTTCACTGAACCAAAACATTTCCGAATCCCAGGAGTGACAGAAAACCCACGTAGAAGTATTTTCTCTGCCAGTAGTGGGCAGACTACCTACAATGCTTATCTCAACCTCGACAACCATAATCCTCATCAGCAGTCAGTAAAAATATAAGCTGTGTTGTCTGTAAACATTTGGTGTTTGCTTTTTTTTTGTTGTGGACTTTCAACTGAAATAGATGGTCAACATCTATTTTAGTTGAAAGCCAGCTTATTATGTTCAGGCTGTGAGGGTTAAAGGGTTCGCATACCCTCACTAGCAGCAAATCATTGTGAAGCAGTGTTTGGACAGAGTCGGCAGGAGAATGTTTTTTCAATCACCAAAAATACTTTCTTTTTTTTTTTCTTTTTTCTTTTTTTTTTTTTTTTTTGTGAAAGCCGTGAAATATTTTCACAGCTTTAACTTGTGGTGAGGCAACTTTGACTAATTTGATGGAACAGAATGTGAAATTTTGACAGCTTTTGTCATAGTTTTGGTTAAACATGCAGCTTTGTTTGCTGTATTTACCATCTTTGGTATGAGAGAGGACCAGCTGACATGCTGCTGCTAGTTTTCTTACCGGGTGATATCTAAGCCTACCACTGTTAACGTTTCAATACACTAAGGTTTCATTCACACCAGTGTTTTTTATATTAAAATCCTAGTGCATTTGCTCGAAAAGTCAGCTTCGTTTGGGGAATCATGAATGCGCAATCGAACTCGGATCGGATCAAAGAAGTGGACTCGGTCCACCCTTCAAAGAAAAGTCTGCTCCAAGTGGAGGAAATATAGGAAGTAGACTACAAAGCAAAGTGCATTGTGGGTTCTGTGCACAGCATTGTGGGAAAACTAAACCAAGATGCAGACGTATGGGACAATAGGTAACTCTGGTCTGGAAAAAAGCCACACAGTTGTACTTGGAGGCACCGAAGACCACTAGGATCTGATGCAGTTTTAGTGTTATGTGGTGGAAATAGAAGTTGTCCTACATTAACCAACAGATGAACGAGTTTTCTTCTTCATTGTTTGTCTCATCTTCTCTTTCAGTAACTCTTAATGCAGCGAGTGTGATACGTTGAATCTTTCATATTTGATATGTGGTCCAGGCAGAGGCACAAACTGGGAAAAGGGTGGCACATGTAAATACAAGAATATAGATATTAGGAAATAATTAACAAAACTAATTAACTATTGCATATATGTATGTATATATATATATATATATATATATATATATATATATATATATATATATATTAACTCCAGTTCTCTTTTGAAAAGGACAATCTCTGGATGTGTTCCTGCTCTAAATGTTGTCAAGGGCAATCAGTTGTTAAGACAAAAGAAAGGATTTTCAGCTATTTTTGTTGCATCATGTGTTTTTATTTACCTTTATTAGTCTCTGCATGTGTGCTTATGTTCTCCACAGCTTACATATTCCTCATTTCCAAGCTACCTTGATGTGCATTCATTCACCCATCTGTTAAATATTTTGTCCCATTGCTTCAAAGTGCAACCTTTTCTTTTTCTGAGGAAAAATGCAAAACAATACGTAAGTAATGATATGGATTTCATGGATACCCAGGCTCTAATTGAAACAGGTGTGATTAGCATATTGTTTGTGTTTCATGCTGCACCGTAGGCCTATTTGTGTTATACGGGGACCTTTATGGAAATGAGCGCTTTGAAAGAAAGGGAAAAAATCAACAGAAATGTAACCTATTTCTTTAAAAGGGGCACAAATTTACTGTGAAGATCATCCTGGCAAAACCACAGAGGGAAATGTCAGAACGGGGGGAGAGAGAAAAAAAAGGTTCAAAGAGAAAATAGCTGACTGACTCTGTAAGTGAAGCTAAGCTCAAAATGAAAAATGTTCATTATATGCCCGTCAAGGTGAAAGGAAGCCATCTCCTCACCGCTGCAGTTAAAATGTCGACCTCTCTTTCTCTGAGGGCGAAAAAGAGGAGAAATGTAAAAAGAGGCGAAAATCCTGCTCTTTGTGTGTGAGTGTGTGTGTGTGTGAGAGACTGATCCGAGCTTCATTCCAGACAAGGGCAGTGATGTTAATGGTCCTGCTCAGTAAAATGACCCTTGCATCCATTTCTTCATACATTTTACAGTGTTCCTGAAGTCCTCATATTTTCCCCATGTCAGCAGTGTTTGTGTATCATCGTCATGCTTGATATGTGTGTGTGTGTGTGTGGCCTCTACGTTGAGAGCAGTGCCCTCTCAGACCTCTGCTTGTCTCTTTGCATGTACCTGCTCATGTTAAGACTGTAAAATTGTACTCAAGATGCATTTTATTCAGCAGTGAGGCAGGACGTTACCGTCGACCTCTCTGGATCGCAGTTGCCGTCCCCGCTGCCTCATTACTGGCAATTTATATAATCTCATGTACCGGAATTGCTCGCTACGTCTTCATGCTACAGATTTTTACTGAAAAATAAAGCAGCAGGTGGGAGCCGAGCAGTTCAGCACAATCTGACCAAATAAAGGAAGAAAATTTTGAGAAATGACCTTTGTGGCCCGACTGCAAAGTGCTAAAGTCTGGTGCCAAGGCACGTTGCAATTTTTATAAGGTTTCAGTGCCAATGTGGTAAATCTCAGCTATGTTATCGATTACGAGCAAACCCTCCACCAGACCATCTTCTCTGCTACAGCAGTGCTGGCTGCGAAAGATCTTTTTAAGAATCTGAGCATCCGCATTAACTCTGCCACATCATTAACGACCTCTTCTGCTGCTGCTGCAAAGGTTTTCCACACTGAACACTTTCTTTGCAATGCATCATTTAGTTGGGAAAATTGGTGAATTTTTTATTCGATAAGTCTGGTGAAATTCGGATTTTGTCCTTTAAATAATGTTTTAAAAAATCCTGTTAAAAGACCAAAACAAACCACCAACAACCAGCCTGATATGTCCTGTTTCTTTTGTGTCACAGAGCTCTATTGTTATCCAAAAACTATTAATTCCACATTTTTGTTTATTTTAACTCGGTCCCACATATGCAGCTCTTACTGAGGCAACGAGTGTGGATTAATACGCAGCTGTGGATATTCCCCTCTCTCAGTAAGGTTTCCAAAAAACCCACACTTCTCAGCTATTTTAAGATGTAATTAAAATGAAAGTGAGAAACTCTGAATTTGTCAGCAGTTTTTGAAAATGTTCATCCTCAGACAAAGTTACTCCACTTATTTTAACACAAAATTAGTAGTCATACCCCAAATTTCTGACATTTCTTGTCTCAAAGAACAAAACATGAGAGGTCTCTCATATAAATCTGGATTTGAGACTTTGATTTTTAGCTGCATATATGCACTTTGAGAGCAGAAATCTTCTCAGATCATTCAACATTTACATGTAGTATTGTTAAATAACTACAATGATTTTTGACAGGCAAATAACGGTTTAGGTTATTTAACTGTACCAACACTGTAAAATCAAACACATTGGTTTTACAAACAATTAAAGAAAACTTAGTGCCTTAAAAAATAGTTTGAGAAAATTAACTTTAATGGAATGGCTGTAAGAATAATTAGAGGTCATGCTTTGTATGATAGTTTCAAGTTTACATTACTTAGATTAATTAACTTAAAATGTTCTTTCGGCTGTCATGCAGCAGGAATTTAATGTAGGTATGTTTTTTTTGTTTGTTTTTTTATGAAACTGATGTTAGACAATGACCTCTCTGGTGCCGCAGCTGCCTGTACTATTGTTTTTAAACACAGGGATGGCAATAATGGAAATAAACACTTTTACTTAATCAATTATTAATATGGCTTGAACAGTGAAGACATGAACATGATCTGTAACTTGAGAACAGTCACATGACGCTGCAAAAATGTATTTAGAGATCATTAATATTCATCATAAATGAATATTCTCAGAGGTAAACTGTGTGTTTTAATGTCTAGAACATGTCGTCTATGCACTGAAACTAAGGTGAAAGGTGGATTGTTGCAGATCTGAGATCAATTTGGAGACCAGTAAATGTTTTTTTTTTTTCTACTTTGGCTCTAGTTTGCTGAGAATTCTTTTTTTTTTATGAGGAACTTTAGAGGTAAAGATTAAAGGTGACAAGATCCTTTTTTGCATTTTATTCTTCCTAAGTAACTTTTATTTGTTTAAAATATAACAATAAGAAGCAAATAGTAAAAACTAAAACTCAAAGGAAGATAATTTTAAAGACATTTAGGTTTTATTATTGAAAAACGGGCAGGAAATATATAGTTTATTTAAACTCATTGACATTCTTGTATACTTTTAGAGTAAAAGAAATTATTGATCAACCAACTTTAAAACTGCTGGGTAATTTAAACTATTATGAAGCTACTCAACTAAAACTACACAGTTTCATACAATGAATTACATCTCATTGGTTCTCTTTAATTTGAAGTCAACAACTTTGTGCACCATTAGCATATTTACATCCTCATATCCCACATTGATTCAGCTTAAGTGCAAAAATTTTTTTTTTCTTAAGATTAGTGTCAATAAAAATTATTATGATTTAGTTATATCTGCTGAACATGTTTTATTAAAACAACAGATGTAATGAAATGTGTAAATATTTCTAAAGGAAACAAGCAGAATTTTTTTCTATCTTTTATTCCTTTGAGTGGTAAAATATAACTTTTTCATGGTTTTCATGTGAATATAGGTGAGTCATATATAAGCATTTAGCTTCCTCGGCCTTTTCAGTCTCAGTAGAATTCATAGTTGGTTGACATAAAATCAGCTTCATTGTTTACATGACTGAATAAACCTGGACCTGAAACCTGGAAATAAATATGTATTCCTCTGCATTGTTACAGAGACCCATAAAAAAACAGTTTTCCACTCCACTATAAAAAATAAAGTTTGCTCAGCAGATTATTTTCTGCATCTCATCAGCAGCAGAGCTTCATTTTACCTCCAACCATCTCTGATAACTCCACTGCTGTCATGGTGTGTGAGGAGCCTGTTTTGACTGTAAATGATACATGAATGGCTAATTTAGGTATGAAATACAGTAAGAGACTGCCATAGGTTCCCAGCAGTGCATTACAGCTACACCGTGTAATATTAAAAGGAAATATGGAGATATTAATTACCACCTCAGCAAAAAAAAAAAAAAAAAAAAAAAAAAAGAGTCTTGCATCCATTTTTTACTGCATCTGGTCACTACAGTCAGTTTCTTGCATTTCACCTTTCCTGAATCTTGAACCCAGGAACAACTCTGCCAGGAAGCCCTCAAAGCAAACGTCTCCCAACAGTCATTCTTTTCTGATATATTGAGGCTTGATGACAGGTTGCTGCATCCCAAGAAAAATAAACATGATGTATGTGGAAAAGCTGCCTGATTACGACTCACTCAATATTCCCTGCATTTAGTCATATAGCTGCAGACCTTTTGTGTTTGTTGTCTTTTATATCTGCATAGATAGCTGCCTATTATTTCTGCTGCATGATGAAAATAATATTCAGGACATCCCAAAAGTGTTACTTCTCAGAAAATGGTGAAAGTTTGATTATAAATTACAAGTTCAAAGCTGTGGTTAAAACCTTTCACCGGTTAAACATAGAGGAAATCCACTCAGCCATGAATGGTGACCAGCAGCTCTGACAGTGACAATAAATGAACAGCTACTCTAACTTTGCCCTAAAAATAACTCCAAGTGAAGCATATGATGGAGAACATGCTAACTTTCTGTTGCCAGGTACATAAAACATGGTGGAAAACATCCTTTCAGCATGAAAGTAAAAATATATATGAAATTAAGTTTGATTTGAGTTCATGAATTAATCATAAAGAACAGGGGTGTCAAACTCTGGTCCTCGAGGGCCGGTATCCTGCAGGTTTTCATTGTTTCCCTGATCTAACACACCTGACTGAAATTAATGAATTATTGTGAAGAAGTCGACAAGAAGCTGTTGGATCCATTTGATTTTATTTGGGTGTGTTGGAGCAAGGAAATAACCAAAAACTGCAGGATAGCAGTCATTGAGGACCAGAGTTTGACACCCCTGATATAGAATATTATATTTGGGCTCAGCAGCCTTATGAAAGTGATGTTGCTAGAGTCGTTTAAAATCAGGAAGCTAAAGTGATGAAAAGGCTTGTTTGAGAGGATACATCTGTAATCAGCTGAACATGTGGTTGCAGGTGATTTCACCATTCGGCTACATTTTATGAGGAATTTTAGCTTTATTTCTACGTTAAAACAGCCACATTGGCCAAGGTTCAAAGCTTTTGTTTTTCCCATCATCCATGATTTATGTCAAATCTCTAGTGATCAAAGGCATGCAGGAAAATCCTAAATTGATTGTTGATTGGAAAAGTACCATTTATTATTTGCTTTTATAAATTCCCCCTTCCATTTTATAGATAACCACTGTAAAAAGTGTAATAAATAGTTAACTACTTCCTAAAATCTAAATCTTTTTTAAGCTATCACTTACATGTGCCACCCTTTTCCCAGTCTGTGCCCGGCCCCCTGGTCAAAAATTCTCTAGATCCATCCCTGCATTAGCTCACATAGTAAGGCGTCTTTGTCTGTGTCTATGTATTATTTATACCACCAACGGACAGAAGCATGCCATTTATGGTTATAACCATCTAACAAAATGTCTTATTTTTTGTTTGTTTGTTTGTTTGTGTAGTTCCAGTCGCCTGCTGTTGTCCTGCGCACACATTGGATTCCACCCTCTGCAGTAGCAACAAGTGATTTCCAACTCCTGCAACTTCTTGCACAGGTAGGATGGGTCACTTATGGAGTAGTATTGATCTTAAACTTTAAAGTGTATGCGGAGTGGATTCAAGTAAGTTAAAGATAATTACATAAAAGAGACTTTTTGACTTTGAAGATAAAACCAACACAGGAAAAGAAAAAAAATGCAAAAAAAGTGAAAATATCCTGGAGAATCATTGGCAAGTTAAGAAAAATCATTACATTTTGTACTTATTATCATGTACATGAGGGGAAAGAAATACAAAAAATAAATAAATAAAAGTTCAGCAACGCATAGGAAGCCCAGTATAAGAACTATACAAACAAAGTAATCTTCTACAGCACATCGCCTCTGTAACTTCTCATTATTTAGCTCATCTTTTAATTAAAAGACGTCTCAGCAGGTTTCTAAATGCTATATTGGCTTAAGTTACAAACCACTGGACAACAAAGAAATCATCATTTTTCTTCTTTTGCCATTTTGTGCAATGAGCCACTGTCTCCACGTCCCTCTGCACAGAGCTGAAAATGCTTCCCCACTCCAGCTTGTGCAACACAGTTAAAAGACATCCGAACAGACTCATTGGAATGATAATCTAGTATGTGTCTGCACTTATAGAGAATATCTCCAAGCATGTCAGACTTGCATCAAAGCCGCTGTTGTAATTTTCTTTTCAAGGGCAACTTGAAAGAGGAGTTGGAAGAAAGTTGCATTAGTTCCTTGTTTTCTCCTACAAGGCACCAGCTTCAAAAGTAACCTCACGCTTTCTGTGGGGAGTGTGGGATGATTCAGCAAGAACCCAGCCGCCCATGTGACTGATTCGCATTTAAACATAAACAGAAATATGGCCGCTCCAGGGAGCCCCGCGGAGGAATGGAAAGTAGCCCCAAATTTCACAGCAGCAAATCAAACGTCTTTTCATTTAACTCTACCTTTCGTTTCCCCCTTTCTTCTATGGCTCCCTGTAGCATTGTTCACACATAACAACACCTACTGATTGGCCTTATTTGAAGCACGTACCCCAACCCAAAAAAAAATGGAGAAGAGGAGATTTTCCCATGTCACAAAGGGATTGAATGTGGTTCTCCAGAAGAGGAGGGCCTGAGAGGATTATATGGCTCAGTGGGCGCTGTATTGTGTGGGGAGTGGATACAGCAGGTACCCACCGAATCCTGGCCAAGAGACAGACACAGTGTTGCTAGGGATAATGTTGCCTCCCAGCAATTAAACTCTGGAGGTTTTGGAGTGGTTTAGGAAGAAGCTTGTTAAATTATCTCATCACTCCCTCCCCACCCCTATTTTTCTCTTGTCTCTCCCTGCTTCTTTTAACCACATTCTGCCCTTTTTATTGTCTCGTTCAATGAAGCCCTGAAAACTATGGGGGAAGTCATTTGCCTGCAGTACTTTGCTACTTAATTGAATTCCTTCCTATTGGTTTTTCAGGTCCTTTTAAACAATATATCAAATGCACACAAATTTAGACTTAAAAGGAAACTGCATGCACAATCTCAGTCTGAGGTGGAGGGATGCTTCAAAAAAATGCCAAAAGCTGCCAGATGATGGCAGCTTTGAATTAAGAACGAAAACCTTAAAGTATAAGAAGACGATGAAAGTCAGAAATGTTCTTTCTGATGTCTGGATGTCACTTTGTAATGACACTTTTCAGTTTAGCTGCAGAATGTAGATGTCAGGTGGAAGGTGAAGGATTAATTGGAAATGCAGGATTCTCTGGAGGTTATCATATAACATAAATGCCTTCTGTTTGATTCATTTTAGTTTAAAGAGCTCTCAAGGAAGTTTTTTGTTTATACTCCACTTATTTGTTTTCATGTCAGCCCACAGTATTAAAACATGTTACTTAGAGAAATGATTGGTTCATGCTTTTAATTGTAATCTTTTCTTAGTTCATTTTATATTGCATAACTTTTGTCAGGTTTGCTGTAGCATGTTTTCTTTTTCCAAGTTAAAAAGTCAGCAAAGTGCTGTAATCTTCTGCATGACTGTGGTTCTAGGAGACACACATAGGGCTGCCCTATGAGCATTTGAATGATGGGTGGGGCTCAACAATCCCCACCCACCATTCAAAATTAAGTGTACTCAAATCAAACTACAAAGAAAGCATTTCATTTAAAATAAATATACTTACACCCCCAAGTGCAGAGGTAGTCATCAGCGTTAATAGTTTTCCATGAGATTAAATAATCTCAAGGTTTTTGTTTGTTTGCTTGTTTGTTTGTTTTTAATACCTATTTTTGGGCCATATAACTGTATTTTTAGTGATGTATAGAGCAGGACATGTCTTAAAAAGATATTTTATCATTAAATTTGATTTCATGTGGACTTTAAAGTCCCACTTTAACCCAAACTACTTACATCGAGTGGAGATACCACCCATCTTCATCCACTCACAATGCAGCAATAAATTACATCTGTGGGCTAAATTATCACTTAAGGAGAAACTAAGTAGTTTCAATGTCATTGCTGAGATTGATTTCTGTTTGTTATTTTTGACTATGTCTGTTCAGCATTTGCTTTGCCTCTTTATGTTTTAACTTTATTGAGGTTGATTTACAAGCTGTCTGTTTGTGCAGAGCACATAATATACAATCCTCCATTTTTTATTTTTTTTGTTTTGTTTTGTTTTTTAATTTTCTCCTCAAACCTCTCACAAAACACCAAACACTGATTTCTTCAGGTTCTTCACCCTCTGAACAGTACTATTCTTCTGCTTGCCTTTCTCACTCATGTGACATTTTTCAGCAGCCCGGCAACCATCCTGTCATAGTTTCTGGCTTTCCTTGTATTGTCAAACTCTCAAGACAGCGTGCTAATGCATGCACGTTATCCACCATGCCTGTTGTATAAGCATAAGTTGTGTGCAGCCATGATAATGTGATATGTAATGTGTGTGTGATAATGAACACATGTAAACTGTGTATACTGTACATACTCACCCTGTCCAACCATATACTATACATATTATTACTTATTATTTGTGTGTGTTCTTTTTTATATCATCTGCATGCTTTTGCTTACTGCACTTGTACCGCTGCAACAAAGCAATTTCCCCACTGAGGGACTAATAAAGGCTTCTTATTTTTTCTGACCCTTGCACAGTAGGATTGTACAAGTAATTAATTGAAATGAGTAGCACAAGCCAAAAAAAGACAAGTCACAAGGCTAGGGTCTATTTCTAGACCAAACAAGCAGCCATTAGCAGTTAGCTGCCATGTACTGCTAAGTGAGCGGATGCCATCCACGTGCACAAGGCTAAACAAGCAGCCACTAGCAGTTAAGCGCCATGTACTGGTAAGTGATCGGATGCCATCCATGTGGACAAGGCTAAACAAGCATCCACTAGCAGTTAGCCACCATGTACTGCTAAGTGAGCGGATGCCATCCACGTGCACAAGGCTAAACAAGCATCCACTAGCAGTTAGCCACCATGTACTGCTAAGTGAGCGGATGCCATCCATGTGCACAAGGCCAAACATGCAGCTGCTAGCAGTTAAGCGCCATGTACTGCTAAGTGAGCGGACGCCATCCATGTGCACAAGGCTAAACAAGCATCCACTAGCAGTTAGCTGCCATGTACTGCTAAGTGAGCGGATGCCATCCATGTGCACAAGGCCAAACATGCAGCTGCTAGCAGTTAAGCGCCATGTACTGCTAAGTGAGCGGACGCCATCCATGTGCACAAGGCTAAACAAGCATCCACTAGCAGTTAGCTGCCATGTACTGCTAAGTGAGCGGATGCCATCCATGTGCACAAGGCCAAACATGCAGCTGCTAGCAGTTAAGCGCCATGTACTGCTAAGTGAGCGGACGCCATCCATGTGCACAAGGCTAAACAAGCATCCACTAGCAGTTAGCTGCCATGTACTGCTAAGTGATCGGATGCCATCCATGTGCACAAGGCCAAACATGCAGCTGCTAGCAGTTAAGCGCCATGTACTGCTAAGTGAGCGGACGCCATCCATGTGCACAAGGCTAAACAAGCAGCTGCTAGCAGTTAGTGCCTTGTACTGGTAAGTGAGCGGACGCCATCCATATGCACAAGGCTAAACATGCAGCTGCTAGCAGTTAGCCACCATGTACTGCTAAGTGAGCGGACGCCATCCATATGCACAAGACTAAGCAAGCAGCTGCTAGCAGTTAGCCACCATGTACTGCTAAGTGAGCGGACGCCATCCATATGCACAAGACTAAGCAAGCAGCTGCTAGCAGTTAGCCACCATGTACTGCTAAGTGAGCGGACGCCATCCATATGCACAAGACTAAGCAAGCAGCTGCTAGCAGTTAGCCACCATGTACTGCTAAGTGAGCGGACGCCACCCATATGCACAAGGCTAAACAAGCAGCTGCTAGCAGTTAGCCACCATGTACTGCTAAGTGAGCAGATGCCATCCATGTGCACAAGGCCAAACAAGCAAGCAGGTGACAACAGTCATTGGTTTTCAAGTTGTTTTCCAACCACCAGCAGATCAACCACTTGGTCCAGTCCAGATAGTACCTACATGCAAGTACTGGCAATTTACATCCATTTACTTGGGCAGAGCGAGTGAGTAACCAATAGTAGCTGTTTACAATGCTGCTACCACCCACCCATGCAGCTGTGGAAGCCCCAGTCAGCCTCACTCTGCAGCTTGTAGTAGCCTCTCACTTCATGCTGAGCAGCAATTTGAGCAGTTTAAAGGCAGCTAAAGGTGTAACAGTACTTTGTTAATACGTTTGCTCACTGAGTAACTGAATATGTGCTTCTACAAACCTTTCGTGCATGAAGTTATTCTACAAGCAACCATTTGTAGTTTGTATTTATCAACCCCCACGCACTTCTCACATTCAGTACAAGCAGAAGTCATTAGCATCTTAGCTTCGGGTAACAATGGAGAGTGTGTGTGCACATTATTGCTTTTCTAGATGTTGAATGCAGATGTTTGTTTGTTTGGTTTTTTTGCCATTTAACAACTTTCCACATCTGCACATATCACCTTCATATTCTGAGTCAGATTATGGCAGGATTTAGAGCAATGTCATTCACATTTTTCTAAATTTTTGCTCTTTTTAAAAACGTCTTGTGATTTTTCCACACCCTTTACTGGCCCACTTGGCAATTTGGCCAATCAGAGGAAACTTACTCAAAATACTCATTTCATCTTCAGGAGACAGAAAAACAAATTGTTCCCTGTCCTGAATTATTTCCAACCTATTAGGAGTTAAGATGGCTTCAAAGCCAAACATAAAGTAATCATTAATGAGTTGGCTGGTTCACTTTAACTACAGTTATGTTATCTTCTTGTACATGTCAGTTTGAGTTATTGCATTTCATGTGGAAATATTTAATTTTCTCACTACTGCACTTGAAAACCCCTATTGATTATTAATAATGAAACCCTTCTTTAATTCTTCATCAATTTATAAAATGCTATTTTTTTATATTGTGACCTAAAGAGATGCAACCACCCTGCAAAACTATTGTTTTTGTTGTTTGTTTTTTTGTTTTGTTTTGTTTTGTTTTGTTTTTTTGCTGTTGGCAGAGTTGAGTTCTATTTCAGCCTGCAGACAGCACACTGCTATTGTCACTGTCTTTATGTAACAGAAGTTATCCTGACTCTCTTCAGCTCACTCCTGATGTACTTTTTCTTTACTTTGCCTTTCACTTCCACCTCTATAAAACTCCTGTCTTGGTTTTGGTTTTATGTGAAAAGCAGCGCTCACTAACTTTGACCCATGTTCTCGTCCTCGGGCAAACAAACAGCCCATTTCAAAGCAGAAAGTCCATGGCTTTCCCTTTCAGAAAAAAAAGTGCTCATTTATTTCCGAATGTGACACTGTGCTTCCTTACACCCTTGGGACTTCTGTGTCCGTAGTTCCAGGTCGGTTCCCAACAGTGCAGTGGTTCTGCGTTAACCTCTTTCCCATATCCCTGCGCACACACATACCTCAAAGTAACCGCGGGTAGCAGCATCGTCGTCCAGGACAAATTGGTAGCAAGCGGCTCATTTACTCGGAGCCGTCATGAATGGACTGTGCCGTGACTGTGTAAACAAGTGCAAAGACTCCCAAGGGCATTCCTGCATAAATAATGACTCCAAGAGATGTTAGCTATTTGTACCACTCACTGGTTGCAGACATGGGTCAGGTAGTCTCCTCTGCGGGGAGTCTTCAGTAAACAACAGCCGCAGTGTCCGCTAATGACTGTGTGGAACGTTTACCTGGTCACAGGTGCAATGACCGGTCTTCCAAGCTGCAGGATGTTGAGAATTCATTTGGCTTGTTTCCATGATTATTTGATAGCTTGATGTCTTTGGACTTAGATGTAAATCATAAAGCTTTGTGCATTATGTCCAAAACTTTTTTGTTTATCACCCATGAAAATGTAAGGTTTTGTGTGAAGTCATTCTGCTGTAGCAGAGGACTCACATCATCTCTGCTCAACGCTGTCTCATCCACAATCTGTTGCTTCAACACACACAAAAAGGCTGATCTATGCTATTCATGCTACTTTGGATGCTCTCTGGACTGTGAGAGCTTAGTGTTATGAATCGTTCTTTTTCCTGAAAAGGTAGTGAAACAGCCATTAGTTAATTTCAATTGTATTACCTTTGTTTGGTCAAATGAGCCAGACTAAAGAATTCAACACTTTAATTTTGACTAGATTGCTCCAAAACATGAGGTGTAAATGCATCCAAGGCAGAAATTTGGTTGCATTTTGATGATGTTCAGGTTGTTTTTCCACCAGATTAAAGTAAAGACTATGAAAGGCTTGTTTTTTTGTTTTCTGAGAAACAGGTCATGTTTGCTTCCATTTTACTTCACTCAGAACACATTATTAAACCAAATTATTGGTTGGATTAAAATCCTGTGATCCTTATTAATAGTGAGTTGAAGAGTAAAAAAGGCACGGTTACCTAAATCAAAAGGGTTTATCTTCTGTCTGAGGGGCATTTACCGCCTGTCAGACTCGGCTTGCCAGGCTTAGCTCTGGATTGTCAGAATTGCCTGAACTTTCATCAAGCTAAGCTTTACCATGAAACAAATGCAACCATGAGGGGCGCTGACATTTAAAGTGCACATTTATTATTCAATCTTTTCCTAACATTAAGCATTTTGCATTCTGGCACGCTTTATCCACAATACTGTTATTTAAACCATGCTTCTTGTTTCAGTTAGCAGCAGTGACATTGAGTAATTTCCAATATTGATATAAAAACCTGAAACCGAAACATAAAACATGGAATTCTTTATTTTTTAAGTGTAAAATTCATCTGTGAATATCATAGCCTATGCATACTCCAAGCAACTTTTGATGTGTCTCATTAATTCTCATTTTTTAAATCTAATTTGACTAAATAGCACTGTAGAAATTGCGCTCAGCAGAGCACAGACCCCTGTCAAGAAGGTGTATTGAGTCATTTGTGTTGAGTCTACTTTAGTGCACTACAGCAATGTGCAGATGTATAATCCCAGAGCTCAAAGTGCCAGGCTTATTTACATTAATATTTTTCATGCTGAGAGAAAATAGTGTTCAAAAACTGTTTTTTCTTACTTTTAACATAAGAATTTTAAAACTGCTGTAAATAATTTGATCTTATTAAAGGTCTTTTTGAGGTATTCAGTCATCTGATATCCACTATAGTTGAAATATCATTGATAGTTAACTTTGCATTTTGAGTCAAATATTACAGTGGCCCAGAAGTGTCACAGGAACACAAAAGCCACAACACAACACAACAAGCCGCAACACTGCACAGTAAGCACTAACACTACATAACTAGCTAAAACACGACACAGTAAGCCATAACACTACACAATTAGCCACAAGACGACACAGTAAGCCATAACACTACACAGTTAGCCACAACACAACACAGTAAGCTATAACACTACACAATTAGCCACAAGACGACACAGTAAGCTATAACACTACACAATTAGCCAGAACCGACACAGTAAGCCATAACACTACACAATTAGCCCCAACACAACACAGTAAGCTATAACACTACACAATTAGCCACAAGACGACACAGTAAGCTATAACACTACACAATTAGCCACAAGACGACACAGTAAGCTATAACACTACACAATTAGCCACAACACAACACAGTAAGCTATAACACTACACAATTAGCCACAACACAACACAGTAAGCTATAACACTACACAATTAGCCACAACACAACACAGTAAGCCATAACACTACACAATTAGCCACAAGACGACACAGTAAGCTATAACACTACACAATTAGCCACAAGACGACACAACAAGCCACAACACTGCACAGTAAGCACTAACACTACATAACTAGCTAAAACACGACACAGTAAGCCATAACACTACACAATTAGCCACAAGACGACACAGTAAGCCATAACACTACACAATTAGCCACAACACAACACAGTAAGCTATAACACTACACAATTAGCCACAACACAATTAGCCACAACACAACACAATTAGCCCCAACACAACACAGTAAGCTATAACACTACACAATTAGCCACAACACAACACAGTAAGCCATAACACTACACAATTAGCCACAAGACGACACAGTAAGCTATAACACTACACAATTAGCCACAACACAACACAGTAAGCTATAACACTACACAATTAGCCACAACACAACACAGTAAGCTATAACACTACACAATTAGCCACAACACAACACAGTAAGCTATAACACTACACAATTAGCCACAAGATGACACAGTAAGCTATAACACTACACAATTAGCCACAAGACGACACAGTAAGCTATAACACTACACAATTAGCCACAACACAACACAGTAAGCCATAACACTACACAATTAGCCACAAGATGACACAGTAAGCTATAACACTACACAATTAGCCACAAGACGACACAGTAAGCTATAACACTACACAATTAGCCACAAGACGACACAGTAAGCTATAACACTACACAATTAGCCACAAGACGACACAGTAAGCTAAACCACTACACAATTAGCCACAACACAACACAGTAAGCTATAACACTACACAATTAGCCACAACACAACACAGTAAGCCATAACACTACACAATTAGCCACAACACAACACAGTAAGCCATAACACTACACAATTAGCCACAACACAACACAGTAAGCTATAACACTACACAATTAGCCACAACACAACACAGTAAGCCATAACACTACACAATTAGCCACAACACAATTAGCCCCAACACAACACAGTAAGCTATAACACTACACAATTAGCCACAAGACGACACAGTAAGCTATAACACTACACAATTAGCCACAACACAACACAGTAAGCTATAACACTACACAATTAGCCACAAGACGACACAGTAAGCTATAACACTACACAATTAGCCACAACACAACACAGTAAGCTATAACACTACACAATTAGCCACAAGACGACACAGTAAGCCACAACACTGCACAATTAGCCACAACACAACACAATTAGCCCCAACACAACACAGTAAGTTATAACACTACACAATTAGCCACAAGACGACACAGTAAGCCACAACACTGCACAATTAGCCACAACACAACACAATTAGCCCCAACACAACACAGTAAGCTATAACACTACACAATTAGCCACAAGACGACACAGTAAGCTATAACACTACACAATTAGCCACAACACAACACAGTAAGCTATAACACTACACAATTAGCCACAAGACGACACAGTAAGCCACAACACTGCACAATTAGCCACAACACAACACAATTAGCCCCAACACAACACAGTAAGCTATAACACTACACAATTAGCCACAAGACGACACAGTAAGCCATAACACTACACAATTAGCCACAACACAACACAATTAGCCCCAACACAACACAATTAGCCCCAACACAACACAATTAGCCCCAACACAACACAGTAAGCCATAACACTACACAATTAGCCCCAACACAACACAGTAAGCTATAACACTACACAATTAGCCACAAGACGACACAGTAAGCCACAACACTGCACAATTAGCCACAACACAACACAAATATTTAACCACACTACACCATTAGCCACAACACAACACAGTAAGCCACAATGCTCCACAATTAGCTGAAACACCTATTCTTTTTTTACTTTCTTCAGAAGTTACACTGCACAGAGTTAGCAACAGCAAAAGTTATGCCACAGGAAGTGACAGGAAATAGAAGTTACTACCTCGAACAGGCAATAACTCTTTATTTACACATCAGAGTTAACAACATTTCTAATAGCTCATACCAAAATGAATAAACTTTATTTACCATTAGAGTTTTATCCACTTCTCCAGCTTTTTCCAAATTACTCTTGCTTTCCATCCATTAGGAGTAAAAACTTTAACTGTTGCCTACTTCCTGTGGTGTAACTTTTGCTGTTGTCCACTTTGTGCTGTATAAGTTCTAGAAAAAAAAATGGTGTAACTTCCATTGCAGCATTTGTGTTGTAGGTAATTGTGTAGTTTTGTGGCCACCGTAAAATATCCTTTTAAAGATATTTTAATATAAAATGCCTCTTTGGTATGCTTTATACTACACATCAGATTTTAATGGAAACATACATGATAATTGGCCAAAATGTTTGTGACATGTTCAGCATCACCAGCACTGGTGAGAATAAATTGATATTTTCCAGCTGACGCTGTTGATCTGCGTACAAATGACGTTTGACAGGTTTCATGTTGCGGTTATGTTAACGTTACCAGTGTCGGGGGGGGGGGGGGGGGGGGGGGGGTTGCACTTAATTGTTCAATCAAACAATTCATTGCTTAATTATTCTGTCAAACTCGGACGATGGAAAAGGTTCAGTTGTCACAAAATGAATGATTCTTGTTTTCATGTTTGATGGCTCAGACACAATGTAATTATGTTATCTATCACACTTTCTAGCCCATCACTCCTGGGATCCTTTGACCCGGTCTTGACAGATTGGACATGCTGGCTTCCTGGTCTGTGTAGATTCAAATCATCGTTTACAGAGGGGCATTGTGCCGTACTGTGATCTCCCCGACTGTCAGCCTTGCAATGCTCCTGATGTGTTTTGTATTTTACACTCGTATTTTCAGCTTTTCCTCTAATTTATAAATCTGTAGCCTGCAAAATGATGTCATTGACTGAGCACCAGAACTTTGCTTAAAGCCCTCACCATTAGTGTCATAACTAAATAGGTAATATCTCTGGGCTATCACAGCACACAGCAGGATGTCCAAAGGAAGTGTGCCATTTTATCCTGATGCAACTGTCTACGGTATTCTTAAAAAGCTAATGAATTAAACTAAATCCTCATCCTTTTTATTATTAAATATTTATTATTATTATTATTATTATTGTTATTATTATTGAATATTTATTATTATTATTATTATTATTATTATAAAAAAAAGAATAAAAAAAAAAGGAAAAAAAACTAAATCCTCATCGGATGTTAGTTATTGCTTTAAAAGATTTTTTTTACTATACATACAGAAAATACATGCTCCGATATAATTAGACTAAACCAGATGCTCTCAGAGACAAAAATGTTCTGTAATGTATGTCCTGTATGTTTATTTCATAACAACAGTTTAGAGTTTTTTTTTTTTTTTTTTTTTCTTTTTTCTTGTTTATTTGTCAGAGTCCACGTACAAAGATATAAACAGAGTAAAGATGCTCTGTACCAGAGTTAGCGTTCTTGCTAATTTCCATCTCACCTCAGTGAGTATTTTTGTAAGGCCTTTTTGGTTTTAATTATTTGATTTCAAATTTTATATCTTGGGTTCTGCAAAATTCCTATTCTGGCCTCCACACAGGCTTCCAGTCAGATTTACAATTAAATTCAAAATCCATATATTTCTAAACATTTCCCAGTACAGCTAAAGCAGTCCTGAAGGCAGTGGACAGACTCAGAGCAAACCGGAACTAAACATTATTTCGGCTTATGTTTCCTCAGGAAAATTCTGCAGGACAAAACCAAATTAACGTTGTGGTCTGACAAGCTGAGGTCCTACCGCACACACGTTGGTGAAGGGGTGGCAATAATGAACACTAAAAAATACAGAACACACAGAGCACACGTGCACTATTACTGCTGCCTATCACAGCAGTTTTAAGGGTGAGGCACTAATAAATGTAAATCATAGTATTTTTAATTATTGTTCATGCACGCAAAACATAACTGCAGGTACTAAATTGTAACCAAATATGTCATCAAAATGTCAACAACAAACAAAGAATGTTCAACAAGGCTAATTGCTAACACGGGTGGAACACATAAAGCTGGTCTTTGGCTAGCATGTTACTAGCATGTCAGTGTTAGGCTGCGCATGACTCACAACTTGAGTGTGTCATTGAGGTGTGAGTCAATCTTTCAGGCGTGGCATACTCAAAATAGTTTTGAAATCTAATTGGCGGACCAGATCTAATAGGCTGGCAGGCCAAATTTGGCCCACAGGCCCTACTTTGAGAACCCCTGCTCTAAGACAGTAACGCAGAGATTTCAAACTACAGTCCTCTGAGTCAGGAAGGCTTTATACTGATGCCTCAAAACAGAACACAAATACATTTACTTGTTTGTTTGTTCATTATTATTATTGGAATCTCAGTAATTGAGTAGATGTGCAAACATATGTTGTTGTTTTTTTGTTTTTGTTTTTATTGGTTTGTTTTTTAATATCACATATTTAATAAAATATTTTTGCTGTTGCTTATCCCAGATTGTGAAGCATCTGCTTCTGCATACCAGACAGGCCACCTCTAAATCTCTTCATAAAGGCTTTTTGACACTTTTGAGATGTTGACATTTTGTTGTTTTTGTATATTTTAACCTTTTTTACTTATTTGATTTTAGGTTTCTCAATGCTTTCTTTATTCACTGTGCTTTTATTCTTCTGTACAGTACTGTGTTTTTGTTTTTGTGTTGTTTTTGTTGCTTTATAAATAAGGTTGGAATGGATTATTTGGATTGTTTTTGGAACTTATTATTGGAAACATTGAACAATTGTGTGTGAAGTAGCAAAAAAAAAAAAAAATCCTAATTTTTTTATTTCTTATTTTTTCTCTCATTTAGCCTTTATTTAACCAGGCAATACAGATTAAGAACAAATTCTTCTATTTATGACCTGGCAAAAGGCATGGCTTTTTAGGGGAAATAAAAAAGGAGGCTATAAAATAAACAATAAAATGACATTTAAACCCTTTTTGCACCGTACCGTATATTATATTTCACAATGCATCAAAATGACAGATCAACAATGGTTCTGAATGAATGAATCAAGCAAAACTGCGCCAGTCAATCCTGAATCCAATGAATTAAAAAAGTTTAAAAACCAATAATTAATCATTAGAGTAGAAGAAAGTGAAATTTTTCCTCTTTGCACATTGAATGCATTTTTTCTGTCCATTCCAGAGGTTTCTGATGGCAGGCTGCTGCAGTATATTTGTAGTTTCAGTCAGTATCTGTTAAGTCGTTCCTGTTTTAGCTTACATTGCCTCTTTTCATTTAGAGCTGCAGTGAAAACAGTTTCCACTGTGTTTGTGATAATTCAGTAAGTTTAACAGTTAGGTCAAGATGAACTGGATCTTTGAACCAGAAGTGACGGTAGATTAGAAGTCAGGTGGAATTTTTCCATCTGTGGGAGTCTTACTCATCACAGTGTGTGTGTGTGTATGTCAAACATTTCTGAGAAATCCATCCAATATTTATTGAGACATTTCTCACACTGCTGAGCCGACTGACCATAATCCCCAGCATCCGCAAGACAGCTGGGCTAAAAACAAAAAAAAAAGAAAAAAATCCTGCCACTGAAGCTCACTCTTCATCTTCAGTTTGCTCAGGAAGCTGCAGTGCACTGACCTGATATCACCTGCAGCTCCATGAGCATTATGTTCTTTTGACTGTTGTTACTGCATGTCAGTGGCTGCCGGGAACTCTGCAGTCAGCTCTATCTTTTTTAGAAAGCCACCCAGGCTGCAAAAGCAGCACCCCCAATTGTGTTGCATAATTGTATGGCATATAGGTTTCTGCTCCAAGCGTGGGTTTGAGGGAGAATGGAAAGCAAGAGGATGTGTTGGTGGAAGAGAGGGGAAGAAATGAAGAGGAAAACAAAGCAACACCCACTCCTCATTAGCTTAAACATTGCGTGTGTCCGTTATCCTGTAAGATAACATTTGAAGAAGGAGGAAAAAAAAAAAGAAATTAAATGGAAGCCTACATCTACTGCGCCACAACATGGGATGGAGACATAAAACAAATCTCCACACTTAGGCTTTGCCATCTGTTCATTTTGGAGAAGAGGATGCCTTTGCAACATTTTCCCCACCTCCCTTAGAGACCATCAAGCACTCTCAGAAGTTTGACAAAGTGACACGCCTGCATGCCAACCCTGTGGCTGCATGTTTTCCTTATCCTCCCTTTCTTTTCTTTTCTTGAATTTCACTTTTTTCCCCAGATAGTTTGTATATCTAAATCCAGTTTTTGATAGCATATGCGAAATACAATGTGACATAATGCAATTTGAGCTCCATGTGAGAAATGGGATTATCTTGGTAATGACTGTTAGCTCTGTGTTACAGTAATCACTTTCTACCAGGAGCAAAGACATGACTCACTCACAACTTGACCTGCTGTCATTATCTATTCACTTTGACACTATTTATGCATTTTGCTTGATATTTTGTTTTCCTTCAGGTGACGTGGAAATGAATTTGGAAATGGAATAAATAATGCGATGATGAAAAAGTGAGTAAGCCCCATGCAAACTGGAACAAGGAGTAAATCCCGCCAGCAGTAAATCTGCCACTGTTTTTATGGCTCTTTTCCCTTTTTAAATACGTTTTAGAGGAAGTGGTCGATCATCTCGGTGGAAGCTTTCTTCCCTGTGCTGTCCACAGCCTGACGAGCTCCACGGTGGTCTGAATGATGACGGATGTGAGACACACTCATTTACCACAAATGGCTACTGAGATGAAGAGCTGCTATTTGCTTTTGCTTTTCATATGGAAGCTCTCAGTTACCAAATTCTACTTTATTTATCAGCTGATAGGTAGCCTGAGTTTGGTTTGATAAGGTAGACTTGATCAGATCCACCTGAACTGAAATATCTTACCAACCAGTCACATGACAGCAACTCAACACATTTAGTCACGTAAACATGGTGAAGATGACGTGCTGAAGTTCAAACTGAGCATCAGAATGAGGAAGAAAGAGGATTTAAGTCACTTTGAATGTGGCATGGTTGTTGGTATTTACTGGGATTTTCACACACAACCATCTCTAGGGTTTACAGAAAATGGTCTGAAAAAGAAAAAATATCCAGTGGGCAGCAGTTGTCTGGAAACAAAATGTCTGGTTGATGTCAGAGGTCAGAGGAGAATGGGCAGACTGGAGATGATAGAAAGGAAACAGGAAGTCAAATCAGCACTAGTTTCAACCATGTAGAATATCATCTCTGAACACACAACACGTCCAGCCTTGAAGCAGATGGGCTACAGCAGCAGAAGACCACACCGGGTGCCTCCTGTCAGCTAAGAACAGGAAACTGAGGCTACAATTCACACACACTCACCAACACTGGACAATAGAAGATGGAGAAACGTTGCTGATCTGATGAGTCTCCATTTCAGCTCCACATTCAGATGCTAGGCTCTGAATTTGGTGGAAACATGAAAACATGGATCCATCCTGACTTGTACTAACAGTTCAGGCTGCTGGTGGTGTAATGGTGTAGGAGATATTTTCTTGACACACTTTGGGTCCCTTAGTACCAACGTTTCCTGTTTTAACCACCACAGCCTACCTGAGTATTGTTGCTGACCATGTCCATCCCTTTATGACCACAGTGTAGCATCTTCTGATGCTACTTACAGCAGGATAATGCACCATGTTACAAAGCTCAAATCATCTCCAACATGAAATGAAATTATTAATAACTAAAATTAGTCCAGTTGGTTATAAATGTGGTCAAATTGCTAATGCTAATTAATAAAAAAAAAGACATCTTTCAACAAAACCAAAGTTCAGATAAGAATACACTTTATTTCAAAACTAAAACATACAGATATGAACAATGCTTGTGTGTGATATGTGACATGTTTTCTTCCAGACTGAGCTCAGTAATCACATCTTCGGGCTGTGCAAATTTGTGGAAATGCAAAAAGTAAATACAGATAAATAAATGAATGAATGAAAATAAAATTAAATATATGAATAAAAATATTTTACTTAAACAGATAAATAAATGAATAAATAAAAAGAATAATAAACTAAATATAAAAATGTCAAAATGAGTTTAAAGTATTTTTGTATCATCTGCTTATAAAAATAAATAATAAATATTTATAATAATGGACAACATCATCCTTTTATTCATACAACTTTTATTGGAAATTACATTCCCTTTTTCTCTTCAGTACCTTTATTGAATGAGACATGTTTCTTTTTACGGACTTCTCCGGAACATTTGAGGTTTCAGGACTGAACATAAACAGGGTTTAAAGTGTTAAAACGCAGCTGATGAAGAAAAGTGGCTTTTGAATCCCATTCCTTCCTGATTGCCAGGGATTAAGTGGAACACGTGTCTCTGTGTTTTGGGCATTGCTCTCTGGGCGTTGCACCCCCCTCCCACCCGGCTCTGCCAGGAGGTGACACATGGCCGGCTATGCATCATTTTATGAGTGTTTGGCTGAAGCCACGTCCTCTCTCCACGGCCCCTCAGTCTGCTTCCACAACCTGTAAAGAGGACATCCATTAGGACAGGTGTAATTTGCCATGCAGTCACGCTTCTTTGCTAACACAATTAGTTAAGCAGTTGTTACATGCACGTGTGTGTTTCTGAATGTCCACTGCAGCTGTCCAGGGAGTTGTTTTTGCTTTATGGTCAATGAACTGAGCTTTACTTCTAGTTCGCTTTCACAATTTCTTAAATGTCTTGGATTGAAAGCTTTAGTTTTCTTCAGTAGAGGCTTGATAGCCAAGTACCTTTTGTTTTTATTCAAATAACTCAGAATTTCTTTAAAAATACAATTACAACTTTTCATTCTTGCTCAGCTTTCGGCTCTGTGACCTTGAGGTGAATGAGAGAATTCTCAGTCATTAAAATCTTTGTTTCCAGTTCAGCAACACGCTGCTCATGTCCATAGTGATATAGACCTAATATTAACTGGGACAGAAGATAGTTGTCTGTCTGTAAAGTCTAATAAAGCAGTTTAATGAAAATACAAGCTCCAGTTAGATTAAATTTGCTCGGTATTTTAAACTAATACCAATTCTGGATGTTCTCTGAATCCCCCTCACCCCTTTAGAAAAGCACAAAATGGTTTAGTCTCAGTGCACTCAGGGTTTGAGCTGAGTGATGGATGGAGTGATGGGACAGCCAGAGAAAGGAAAAAGTTAAATCTCTCCTAAAGAAAGCAAAAGTAGGCTGCCAAAGAAGAAAAGAAAGGAGTGAGAGATAAAACGAAGTGAGGTGAAGCAGCTTCTTTCTGTGTTCTTGAGAAGAGAGGTGAGCAGAAGAGAAGTTGGGATTCATGCCGAGACAACGCAGATTAATAAATATCAGGAATTTAAAAGTATTCGGACCTCGTGCCAAAAAGCAGGTAAACTTTGTATCAGTATTTTATCAATTACACAGTGATCAATAAAGACACATTTGGTATCAATTGATTCCTTATAACTTCAAGTTTATAAAGACGTTACTGCCTTGGCTCTGTCTGGGAAGCTGAATGAATGTTCATGTTAACACCAGCTGATCTACCAGGATTTTACAGAGGCTTAGAATGAACCAGAGAATATTTCAACTTCAAGGCCATAAAAAATGATGAATAAGACAGAGGCTAATTATTATCTGACCTACTATTTGTGCATTTGAGACTAATTTAATCACTTACAAAGACGATATGGTCTTGTCTTATAGTTATTACTTAATTACTTACTTCATTGTATAAACTAGAAAAACTAGAGTACCATCCAGCAAAAAGCTCCTCAGCCTTCATGTTATTGGCTCTAAAGCAGAAGACGTTCACAGTAAAACAGGAGGTTCAACACAGAACATGACTTGGTGGCCATTTACTGGAGAATACATTTTAGCACCATTTATTAACATATTATTTCAACACACTTCCAGCTAATGATGATCTTTTTTCTGCCAGTTAAAATAAAGACGAATTAAATCTGAACATTTGTCTTTTATTAAGCTGGTTTTTCTAAGTGAGTCTCCAAATTCAGCTGAGATCCAAATGAAATCACCTGACATGAACTTGAATGCAGATTAATTTATACATCTGATTAGATGATAAAATCTTTTTTTGTATGTTTTACTTTTGATTGACAACAAAGTGAGAGGAGGATATTTTTTTCAAATTACTATTTTATTTATGTTATTTGGTGTTTCACAGCAGTTATTTGGAAGCAGCAGTGACAGTCTTCTTAGTGTAAGGAAGAATATGGAACATAACGTTGCTCATTTTATACACTCGGGTCTTCTCTGATGTGGGGTCTGTACCCCAGTAGAGCCCTATGTCTAGCAACGCCCCTGCTTGTCTTTGTCACTGGACTTTTGCATGTCATCTGCTCAGACCTCCAGTATTTGTCTTTGTTTTGGCTCATCCGGTGTTGCATCACAGTCCCAGCTCTGCACTGAATGCCACCAAATGAATTTCCTGGATAGCCTCACAGTTTAATTCTGGTTACACAACACTAGATGTCACTCCAATGTTCTGAGATTAGTTTGATGTGACTGCATTTGCCCACGAAACTAGGTGGACATCCCCATTCGCCTTTAGTGCGTTTCCACACATCAGCCTGCGTGCTTTCACATCACATTACATCACATATCCCCATAGTTAACTGTGGATCAAAAGCTTGTGTCATCTAAGTCAAAGATGCTGTCTCAGATAAGCAGATTTAAAGTGTGTGTTATTTGAGCAGAAAACTGAAGAGGGGTTACTGCTGTGGTGTGATCTGGGGTCTCAAGGGGAGGCTCCCGCTTGTCAGAATGTGCTGTTGCAGGATCTTCCTGATGAAGTCATTAAGAAGTCATTAAGAAACCATTAAGAATCATTAAGTCGGCGAGGTGGCACTCCAATGCGCGCACAGCGAAGCACCAGGCATCAGGAAAACTTGTTAATCACGCAGTTTATTTGTTTCCCCAGTGTGAGACTGTAAATACTATGACAGTGTGTTGAAGTGTGCATCCTAATGAAAGTCTGTATTAGCTCCTCTGCCAGTGCGAGCGCCCGTCTCCAGAGGGGCCACTCTCATCATCACACGATGGCTGCCTCCTTGCCAGCTTTACTCTCTAAAGCAATAAACAAGAGCACACGATTCTGATTCTGTTCAGTCATTTTCCCCTTAATCGCCCAGGTGGCTGATTTATAAAACAGCAGAGATATCAGGGAGCGCAGCGCTTTGTTTTTGTCCTTTCTGCTTCCATTTGTCATCTCTGAGCTGGGCACTAATGTATACGCATGGCTCGCTCTGTTGACAAGTGTCTGCACTTGCCATGCATATAGGCACATCCTCTGTGTTTTTCTAGCTGATTGTCTGCAACCACTAGAACCCCAGTGTAGTGACAGGTCGGGAGGAGGAGGGCGCCGCTTGAAAATCCACTGAAGGGCTCTTATCTTACTCATTAGGCCTGGGCGAGATGTCGCCTTCCCCCGTAATTATCTCCATACAGTAAATCTCTCATTAGGAGGTCGCTCTAACGCAAACCCGAGGAGACATGGGACTATCTGAAGGAGGAGGAGGAGGAGGGAGGGATGATGGCTCAGGTGTTGCTTGATGCTGCTATCAGAAAGAGTAGGGCTTTATAGGGTGAGCACTGGAGTCATAACTGTCTTCATTCGATCAGGTGTGGGGAACTTTACTTTTAGAGAAAAAAGCACTAAAATATAGAATTTATTGAAATAGTGATTAATATAATGATAGCTGTATTCAGATAAGTGAAAAACCAACGGGCAGGGGGGCATCCTGCCTCCTGCCAATCATATACATTGAACATTTATGCAGAGCGGTCCCAAAAAGTGGAATAAATTCAGTGAAATAATAATAATGTGTAAAATATCCCATGACATGATGATTTTCATCATGCAGTAATTGATGTTAGTTATGTGAAAACGAAGAAGCTGATTCTGTCTGGTTTGGGTGCACAAGGCTCGTTGTCCATGCTGGAGGGAAGGAGTGAAGGTCCAGAGTGTGAGAAGTCAGCAACAGTTGTCCTTGCCTTCTTCCTGGTTTTGGGTGGAGTCCTGCAGGGAGGGGAATTGGAGCCCCATTTGTTGGCAGCTGTCTCTACAATTATTTATTTATTTATTTATTTATTTATTTACGTGTGTTTAATGTGAACGTATCAAAATGTTTTTCAGTGTGTGAGCAAAATATCATGCAGTGGAAAATTATGAAATAAAAGATTTAAAATACTACTAGAGGCACTTCAAGTTTGGTTTATACCTTTTTTTTTACTTGGTTTGAGCTCCAGTTCTTTAGTGCAATATCCAGCAGAAAGCTTTTTAACTGACCTTTAAGGAATAAGTGATGAGTTCATTAATTCACATGAAAGAGATTTAATATTTCTTACTTTTCTTAGCTTTCTATATTTAGAAGTTGACTGAACTGTCTTCAGCTGATTCACTTTACTAAAACATTTTCTTAGTCTGTCGATTATTCTCACTTCTATTAAATGGAAATGAAATGAGTAATATTGTTATTCCTGGGGAAATTCTACATCACTGATGGCTTTCAGCTGAAATATAATCACATTTTGACTAATGTGGAATGTACCAATCTTAGTCTTGGAGTCATTTTTGGACACAATGGAATTTAAAAACATCACACTTTGGGTAGGAGGGAAAACCAGTGTAACCCAATACTGTATGTTTCAGGTATGTGGGTATAATAAAACACACAAACACCTAATGTGTCATATGTAAGATTCAGGATTGACTCTATTGTCCCACTAGGAAAAATGTGTTTTGGGCTTTCATTCCAGCTGCATGCAATAAGTCATGCAAATTAAAAATTCACATGCACAAACAAAACAAACAAAAACTCAACAGGTAAACAACAGATTCAATAGTGCAATAAATTTAATACACAAAAATAATTAAACCATAAAAATGGTGATAAGAAAATAAATGAAGTCACTTCCTAAATAATATAAATCAATTCTAAAAACAAAACTGTAAAAGAAAAAAAAAACAATAGAAATAAACAGTGGTCAATAAAAACAGGAACATCTGAACTGTGACTTTATCTCTTTGTGTTTGAAGGTTTACCTTAAACAGGAACAAATGATTTTTAAAATCTATTATAGCCTGAATTTATTTATAATTATATGAAAACAGAATGAATATAGTAATAAAAAGAAAAAAGGAATAAAAAATAACTGGAAACAAATAAAATACAATTAATAACAATAAATTAAATATAATAAATTAATAACAAATAATATAAAAATGAATACATAGATCTGAATGAACAAAAGCAAACATATAATAAATGTGTTAAATAAAAAATAAACAAGGGCTAGAGGTGGTTTCACTAATTTGTGTCACCAGAGGTGAAGGGGTTAAACCTGTATTGGGCGAATCTCCAGGTCTCCTCATATATAAAGTCTCTAAAACCTATTGCATCACCATACAGTTTTCTTTTTGTTTTGGTTTTTCATTATTTATTTTTTCATTCATTTTTTACATTTTGTAAAGAGCCAGTAAAAGACTTCAGATTTAAAGAGGCTTTTCTGTCCATTATTTCTTGGGTCAGATGTTAGAGGGTCATGGGAACATAATGTGACCATGAGTCATTGCTCACCCTTGGCTCTGAAACATGTAAAGAAAAATATTAGTGAATTATTCTATATGCAAATCATGTAAACACTATAATCTAGAAAATGTCTTATTTAGATTTAGGTCAGGAACAGGAATGCATGTGCACAGCGTGATGCACTCTCACCTTGACACCCCTTTACCCTTACCAAAAGAATCTTTACAGGCAGAAATTAGTTTGTTCCAGTAACCTTTATACCATCTACAGGATTGAATTTTGATGCCACTGCAAAGCTTTTCTGTGTTTGTTTCAAAGTTTTGGGCCTTTTCCTGCCTCCAGTTCATGTAGTTAAAAAGAAACACGTAGATGTTCCTGAAAACAGCTCAACAGGAGCTCTGACACAATAAATATCCATCATCCTTGCCATGTTCCAGGCTCTCTTCAGCTCTGGGGCCTCTAAATCCTATAACACCCCCACACCCCTGTCTGCTGTGACCAAACATCCAAAATAAACAATAAAAATTCAGGTGTGTTTAACAAAACAAGCTCATGTGATGACGGCACAGTAAACCTTTGCTGCCATTCAGCTGTTTGCCGCCATCAAACATTGACTTCAATGCTCTAAGCATACCTGAAATTCTACATCACAGATGGCTTTCAGCTGGAATATAATTATCTTTTGTGTGTGCCTTTGTCCACACCCCCACTGCTCTTCAACCCAAAAAACACAACCCTCCTACTGACTGTTTGACCCGGGTCAACCAACTTCTCTCAGGGATTAATCCTTGTTGCGTGTAAACACATCAACTGGCAATTAATATGGAGATTCTCCTCCAGATGTGCCTGTAAAAGTGGAGTTTGGACTTGGCAAGCAGCTTTTCTGATCCATATGGGTTAGCCGCTGAAGCAATATTCCACCTGCTCCAGCAGCCATTATTTTTCACACAGGCAAACAAACACCCCAAATGAGAGTCGCAGCATTTGGTTGAGCGGTGCTGATGAGGGTGGGGAGGGGGCACTTCATTCCTGCAGCATTCATATACACCTGGTTAGTATGTGTTTAGACGCAGTGCAGAATCTGTTTCCTCCTTTATGTGTAATTCCAGCCCTCCCACACTTGGAAGTTGATGATGTGAGGGTTTGGTCAACAGCTGCCAACGTCCATCGAGCGATCTGACTTTACTGCAGTAAAGGTATTTTTCAGTGGGCTGGTTAAACTTGACAAACTTTCACTGTTGCATTGTGAAGAAAAAGTGAAGTCTGCAGCGACAAGTTTGGTTGCATGCGGCCTCACCTGCCACCTCACGAGCACGGACAGTCCAGGATTCCTCAAACAAATTGAACTGAATTGTACTAAATTACTCTTTTTTTTCTTATTGATCCAGCTTATTTTCAGGGCATGTAATTTAACACTCCGATTACCAGGACTATATATCATCTTTGTTTATAAAGAGAAAAGGATCAATAAAAAATAATACCGCTTTTGAAAATGAATCAGTGTGAAACATGATGCTGCAGTATTATCATTCAAAAGCAGTGTGGCAACCTGATCTGTGTGAGATGTGCAAAGGTCTTATCTGACTGGCAGCATGGAGGCATAAAATAAAACAAACAGCAAAAAGAACTCACTGAAACAGATAAAACTTGTGGTGCGTGCCAACCAGGAACTTAATTCCTGTGCCGGATGACTGTTGCCTGTTGCTTTGCAGTCCTCTGGCCTCCCCAGTCGGGTGCAGGCAGGTCATAGCTGAGATATCATGTAATTCCTGCTGCATCAACCGGCTGCAGAAAAGAATGATTGCGTGCAAGCTCTGTTAACTTCTGTTCTCATCAGGATTTCCTCAAAAACACTCATTCAGAATTCAGAACTGCAGCAAAAACCACAAGTGCAGCATTGTAATCATCAACATGATAAACTACATGATAGAAATATAAATGCTTGCATATTTTAAAGCTCTCCTCAGTAGACGGCTGGCACTTTTTAATATTTGTACTAAACAATCACAAGACTGGAGGGGGTTTGAATTCCTTTTCATGAATGTGAATGTGTCGCATCTAAATGTTTGCAGTCACATATACAGAGAGATGACGTAATCTCCAAACAAATGCACATCAGCAGCAAACTTTCTTTCTTTGTGGTTTTTTTTATGTAATTTTAGCAAACAAGCCAACGAAAGGAGAAACAATGAACAAAAGAGCATTCTTTTATTACACTTGCTAGAAATGCAATAAAATGTTCCCAGTTTTTAAGCTAGTAAGACTACATTTATACTGCAGGTCCTAATTCTCAAATATGATTCTTTGCAGAAATCTGATTTTTTTTTTCTCTATTTTTTTTTTCTTTTCATTGTTGTTCACATCATTTAAATGCATCTTCCATCACGCTTCAGTGTAAAGTGTACAGAGTAAGACGTGACGTCAAACACAGCGCTCTGTGTTTACAGAGGGAAATATGGATGCTACACTTCTTAGCATGTGCATCAGTTTAAAAGTTACCAGAGCCAAACAAAAGTGTGATATAACATTGCTTACCATGAATATTTGGACTCAGAATTTATTGTCTCGGAGATACAAGAAGCCATAAAGGCATTCCCTACCGGAAAAGCTCCTGGCCCAGATGGATATGGCCCTGAATTTTACAAGGCTTTTGGAAATATGTTAGCACCTCTATTATTGCGAATGATTCACCATACTCACTCAAGCAAATCACTCCCACCTTCCCTAAATGATGCCAATGTTTGTGTTCTCTTAAAAAAGGGAAAAGATGAAACAGATCCTGGCAATTATAGGCCCATTGCCTTACTAAACTATGATCAGAAAATAATCACAAAGATCCTAGCTACACGATTAGGGAAGAGTATAGCAAGCATTATACATTCAGATCAAACGGGTTTCATCCCAGGTAGATATTCTTTCTGCAACGTCCGCAAAACTCTAAACATTCTTTATGCAGACCATAACAATCAAGAAGGGGGGGCAATACTGTCTTTAGATGCTCATAAGGCCTTCGATACGATAGAGTGGCCATACCTTTTTACAACACTAGAAAAATTCGGTTTTAGCAACAGTTTCATTGATTGGGTCAGAATTTTGTATAAGAGTCCCAAGTCCTCCATACTCACAAACGGGAATAAATCCAAACCGTTTTCATTGCAAAGAGGTGTGCGACAGGGAGACCCTTTGTCCCCCTTGCTATTTGACATCGCATTGGAACCACTTGCGATAGGGATCCGAGCGCACCCAAACATCAAGGGCATCAAACTGGGCAAAACAGAGACCCGTGTGACACTATATGCTGATGATCTCCTTATCTGCCTAGCCAACCCTAAAGCCTCCATCCCTGCTCTTCTGGATTATGTTAATTCATTCAGCATCATCTCTGGTTATACAATAAATTGGGGAAAGAGTGAATTTATGCCTCTGGGGGACAACTTGCCTCAGGAATTTCTGGACGCCTTGCCTTTCAAAGTAGCATATGAGTATTTTAACTACCTTGGGCTGAAACTGACAAATAACTCTGCACACCTCTTTAAAGCTAATTTTGCCGATTTGGTGGACAAACTTAAGGCCAATATCAACGCCTGGAGGACATTACCTCTAACCATGATTGGACGAGTTAATGCAATCAAAATGGTTAGTTTACCTAGATTCTTGTATTTGTTTCAGAACTTACCCATCTATTTAAGCACGAGTTTTTTTAAAAAATTGGACTCTATTATACTACCCTTTGTGTGGGGCTATAAGTCACCCAGGATTTCTAAAGCCCACCTGTATAAATCAACAAATGAAGGTGGTCTTGGCCTTCCAAACATCAAGCACTATTATTGGGCAGCTAACTCCAGGGCTCTCACGTATTGGAAACACAGTCTTACAGAGGAGGCGCAGGAAGGTACCCCCTCCTGGTTACAACTTGAAACTCCTGTTACTGGTAATAATGATATATTGCTTTGTGCATGGTTATTTTCCAATCCTACATTAGATAAATCAACACAGAAAGGCTTTGTCCTAAACAACTCCCTGCGCATATTACGTCAGATTAAAATAGCCAATAAACTCCCCAAAGATTCTGTCTATGCTCCCATTTGTCAAAATCCTTCTTTTAAACCTGGGCAGCTGGATGGAACCTTCGCTATTTGGAAAAGAAAAGGTATTGCAACTTTGGCTGACCTGTACATTGATGGTTGCTTTGCCTCATTTGCTCAACTACGCAATAAATATGATATACCTAACTCACATTTTTTCCGTTACCTCCAAATTAGGCACTATGTCAAACAAAGGTTTGACCACTTTGAGACTATCCCAAATTCTCATCCTTTTTATGACAGTCTACTGCTTGCTCCAGACTCAAAACATTTAATAACTAAATTTGTAGAGTGTTTCGCTTCCTCTGTCTCCTCAGAATTCTTGAGGCATGCCTGGGCTAAAGACCTTCACTCTGATGTACCAGCACAGCTCTGGGAAAAAGCCTTAGCACTGGTTCACTCCTGTTCTATTAACACCCGCTATCGACTGATACAGTACAAGGTGATCCATAGATTGCATTATTCAAAGACTAAATTGAACAAAATTTTCCCGTCAATATCCCCCCAGTGTGATAAGTGCTGTTCTGCTGAGGGGTCTTTGGCACATCTTTTCTGGTTCTGCCCCCAACTGTTTGGTTTCTGGTCTGCAATCTTCCACTGGTTTTCCAAATGTTACTCTAGAGACATTTTACCTAATCAAAATCTGGCAATATTTGGATGTTCGACAGAGACGCTATGCTACACGTTGGATATGCAAGCGGCCCTGCACCTTGGAATGGTGGTTGCTAAGAAGCTTGTGTTACTGGCCTGGAAATCCACCACTCCTCCAACCTTTGACCACTGGCTTAAGGAAATGGTGTCTGTGATACAGATGGAGCGGCTTCGTTTAGATAAAGTGGACAAACAAAATAGGCATGAGACTATATGGGGACCATTCTTGGCCCAGTGCCACATTACTACATGATCTGGACCAATGGTCATACTGATCAACCATTCTGCGCTGTATCAATGTATGCATTGTCTGTTGCTTGTCTATTTCATTGTCTGGCAGCTTTTGTTTTTGTTTTTGTTCTTGTGATGGTTTTATTTCTTGTATTGTAAGCTAAAAAATTAATAAATATAATATTTAAAAAAAAACATTGCTTACCATGTCCTGGTACAGCACAGGATTGTGACGTCTGTCTCTGTCCAGTAATGTAAAAGTCAGATTAAATGCAACATGACAGTTAAGATCAGATATGTGTCCTATTTAGCACCACATGACCTGCATTGGATTTTAAAAAATCTGATTTGTGTCATAAAAAGATCCAATATGGGTCAAACGTGTGAAAGAAAATGTCGGATTTGAGTCTTTTTTTTTTCCTGCAGACCTGAGTCTTTTTTTAATTGTGTCAGTTCAATAAGCTTGTTGAATGATAGTAAGTATGTATAAAATCTATATTTTTTTAAGTACTGGCCAAGATAAGAAGTTATTGTGTTAATGCATTGATGCATTGATTGACACCAACTATTATTTTATGGTACATGGTTTGTATGGTACGGACAAACCATGGGTATCAGGGAGGGCGGTATTTACTTGGTATTCACATGTCTTATCAACCAGAGACATATAATAATAATAATAATAATAATAATAATAATAATATTAATAATAATAATAATAATAATAATAATATTAATAATAATAATAATAATAATAATAATAATAATAATAATATTAATAATACTGGTCTAGATTAATTTTGCTTTTCAAGGTATCCAAAGTGCTTTACATTGTATCCATTATTTATTCACTCCTCATTCATACTTGATGCTAATACGTGATGCTAAGCTACTTGTGTAGCCACAGCTGCCCTGGAGCAGACTGATGGACCAGTGAAGTATCACTACATAAACTATAAAGGCCAAAATTCTGTTTCTTTTTGTTTCATGGTTTTAAGTTTTAATATGTAATTAAAAATCTGACTTAAACTTTTGTCTTTAAAAGTAACAAATACTGCAATGCACAAAACTTTTATGATGATTTAATTTTTCACTTTAAATGCAGATTTTATGTGAAAATGTTTAATTCAAATAACTTTTCTAAGGATAAACATGTCAGTACGATGCTTCTGATCGTATGGAACTTTTTCTCCTTCTGCTTATATGTCATAATAAGAGAAAATGTTGAATTGTAGATTAATACTTGCACAAGTTTCAGGTCATTGTTTTTATTCTCCTTCACAATCTAGAGGTTCCAGCAGGGGACACCTTATAGCAGGAAATTCACCATCAGATATTCTTCATGTTAAAATTCGTATTGATTGGTTACCTTATAACAAATGAATCCTAATAATTTCGTCCTTGTCATATATATATTTGACCCATATATCTGTACTGTTTGTTATTATTATTATTATTGCAGCATTATCAGAGGGAACAGTTAGATGAGATAAAAGTGTAATATTTCTGCTTTGAACTTTACTGCAAAATTTCTTCTATTTTGTGTAACCAAACATTGATGTGATCTCCAATTACACCATTTCTTCTTCAGAGATGATGGTCACTCATCCTTTCAGGTTTTTACTCTGGTTCCGACAGCTATACACCAAATTTTGTCATTTTTCCTCAGTTATTTTGTTTGCATCATTTAGACTTGTAATTATATGTTATATCTTTTCATCTGCTGTGCTTGGTTAGAAAATGACAAGCTATTTACTGCTTTAATCAGTTAGGGTTAAATAAATTGTTACTGACTGAAACACATTAATTACTTCAGTGCTTTTCCAATGAGAGGCTCTTATCAGTTTGCGTAGTTAAACCCAGGTGGTCATTTTTGGCATTGTTTGCCAGCTCTGAGTACACTGCCACTGCCATGATTAGTCTTTTCCATATTTTTTATTGTAACAGAACAAAAAATCCTGTTTCATGTCCACACTGAATGTGTTATATATTGGATGTGAATCTCAAGGGATGGCTCACCTGCCATGTTGTAACCCAGCCCACCCACTCAGAACCACCTTGCCCTTTTGCATCTCATTGAAAATAATCTGAATTCTAGTGGTTGTCAACTCCCCTTTGAAAAGTGTTTTCTCCCTGACCTGACCTTGGAGTGAGCTTTCCTAAAAGACAAACTCTGGTAGTGTATTGTTCTCTGTTCCTGATGTGGGAGATCTGAATAGCTGTAAGACCACCTTTGGTGGCAATTTCTCTTCTCACGCTATAGAGAAAATGCATGCATTTGATAGCTAATTTGGAGGGATACATCCAGTCTGGTGCTTGTTTTTTTTTGTTTTCATTTGTTTGTTTCTGGACTATTGCAAAACCAAAAATCACTTAAAGTCGTCTGTTACCGGTGTATTTAACCAGAAATTCAACATCACTGATCTCAGATCTCCATGGATGGTCAGCCCACCCAGCAAGCGACGGAGGCAGCGGAGAGAGAGGAAGCAGACATGTGGATGCTGGTCCGGCACAGATGCTAGGCTACATAAACAACCGTAAAGGCCAGCACTGACGAGCATTGTCTTCTCAAATGCCAGATTCATCCCCATTAAATGCACGAGGAGAAGTAACTACTGGCCAAAAACAACTTCGTATTAGAATTGCAGTGTTTTTTCATCACAGAGACGTAGCTTCCCCCGCCGATTCCCGACACTGTAGTGGAGCTAACGGGCTTCACACGTAAACACAACTCTGTGTTTGCGTGTATTTACATGCAGAACAACCGGTGCAGTAACAACAGGATCATTGATACAATCTGTACCCCTGATTTAGAGGTTGTGGCTGTCTCGTGCAGACTTTTTTTTTCTTCCGAGGGAGTTTACAGTAGTTATTGTGATAGCTGTTTACTGCCCACCAGATGGTACCATTAGCACGCATCATACGTCGCCATCCTCATACTTCTATGTGTCTTTTGCATTACCATGGTTGTTGAGTCAATGCTTGCACTAGTGGGCAGAGCTGAGTTCAGAGTACACTGCTGCGAGTCAACACCAGTTTCAGACACCATTTGGCAGCAGTAATGCATTGTTTAAAAGTTATTTCCAAGGCAAGATAAGGTCAATTTATTTGTATAGCACATTTCATGTACACGACAATTCAAAGTGCTTTACATAAAACATTAAAAGCATTACAGCAGGGTGCAGGAAGCAATAACCAACCATTTCCAACCACCCAACACACCCTAAACACTCACATACAGTCTTTATTCAAAAGCTGGTGCAATTTTTACAGATGTTGTCATCGTCTTCATTCTTCTTCTGTTTTTTTGTTTCCTTCCAGATCCTTTTCTTCTTCTCTGGTTTGTTTCTTTTGCTGGTCGCATGTCAGGTATTCTGCTCAGCACTTGTCCCTTACCCCCATCTACATCCCAAACAAAACTAGTAACAAAAACAATAAAAACTTAGCCTGAAACAAACCTCTCACAGCTGCAAGAACTTTCTGGGATTTATTTTTCAGCCACGTCCTCATGCTGACACTGTTCTCTCCTTCATTAGGACTGTATAGATAATACAGATATCCTGGATCAATAGTGAAGTACAATCACTCCCGAAGAGCTGCAACACCGCCTTCAAGTTGAGGGACAGGGATTGGCCCCTGTGCAGTGCAGCCAGGTCGGCCCTCAAAAGAAGCATCAGGTTGGGCAAGGTGGCCTCAAAGGGGGGATAGAGGACTACTCCACTTAGAATGACTCCGGGGCACATGGCAGGGATTAAATCCAATCACCAACTATAGAAGCCGTAATCAGGTGATTGCTAGGACTGATGCCTAGCTCGCAGAGGATCTGAACTGCTTCTTTGCTCAGTTTGAGTCAAACAGGCCATCAGCACCACACCACTATCACAACTCCCTACCACCAGCACACTGACACTACAAGAGCATGAGTTTTCAGTCCCTGTCACAAAGTAGCATCCCAGACTGCCTTAAAACCTTGACCATTATCCCCGTTCCCAAAAAGACAGAGGTGGACAGTTTCAATGACTACTGAGTCACCTCCTTTTCACTCTTTACACATATGACTGCACTCCGACCCATCTCTCAAACACCATTATAAAATTTGCAGATGACACCATCGTGGTCGGGCTCATCTCAGGGGAGATGAGGTCTACAGACTATCAGTGTGGTGTTCAGAGAACAATCTCCCACTGAACACTACAAAAACTAAAGAAATCTTCCGGGACTTCAGGAAGGGCAGAACTGATCTGGCCCCTCTCTACATCAACGGGGACTGCGTGGAAAGGGTCCACTCCATCTGATTCTTAGGCGTGCAAATCTCCAATGACCTCTCCTGGACTATCAATGCCACAGCCACTGTGAAGAAAGCCCAACAACAACGCCATTTCTTGAGGGTGCTCAGGAGGAACAACCTGGAGGAGAAGCTGCTGGTGTCATTCTACAGAGCCACCACTGAGAGCACCCTGACATACTGCATCACAGCATGGTACACAGGGAGCTCGGCAGCGGATAGGAAAGCGCTGCAGAGTAATCAACACAGCCCAGAGGATCACAAGCTGCTCTCTGTCCAGCCTGGAAGACATCACCAGTTCTCACTACCTCAGCAGAGCTCAGCACATCATCAAAGACTCCTCTAACCCCAGTTACCACCTGTTTGAGCTGTTACCCTCAGGACGGCGTTACAGGCACACAGAGCCCGGACTAGTAGAAAAAGAGACAGTTCCTTTCCCAGAGCAATAACCACATTAAACAATTTAAACAACAAAATGTGCAATAAAACCGGTCCTTCTGTGTAATATTGTCTAAGACTACTGTCTACATTCTCTCCATCTGCACTATTTACTGTTTACATTCTGTTTATTTGCACTATTCCATTGTATTGTGTATACGTTTTTGCACTCATATTTCTCTTTTTTATGATATGTATTTAATGTCTTGTAAATATTGTAAAAGGCAAAATTTTTTTTAGTAGCAGCTGCTCAAATTTCATAGTTATGACAATAAAAGTTATTCGGATTCTGATTAAAATGTATTAGTTTATTCACACTATTATGTTATATGAGAAGATTTACAACAGCTTTAAACAAGAAATCAATACATTGAAACATGGCTTGATATAAACAAGCTGTCATTAATGTTGAATAAAACTAAATTTATGGCATTTGGGAATGTTTAAAAAGATGAGTGCAAAATAAATTAGACTGAATTAGAGCAAATTACTATTTCTTGGTGTGACGATCATTGATCCTGCAGGATTTAGAGACTATTCTGTTTTGCCGATCAAAAGCTTTGAAGTTTACAGACCTTAATATAAAACTACGCAAATGATGTGTAAAGCCAGTCATAACATGCTACCAATAAAGAAGGAGATAAAGAGGGAAATATAACTTCCAATCACTAACTGCACAGGCATCTGTTAAAACTTTCTGCATTTCCAAACTTTAGAATAGTTTTTCAATTTAAATACAACAATGTACAAGCATAATCAGGTTCAAAGAAACTTTTTGATGTATCGGTAGGAACACAAAATGACTTTTGACTAAAAATGTAGAGAAAAGACTAATCTATCTGTATAAAACAATCATATTTGCCTTGTCTGGTTTGTGATTTCCAGAACAGTTTGTAGAGGATTGTGTAGACATTTGATCAACTGAAAGAAAAAAATAAGGTTGATTGAAAACTGAGTGTGAGGGTATATACTTCACCCTACTCCCTTTCAGACATTATGTGTGAGATATGGAAAAACAAAGCTTTTCTTATATATAACCCTTTCTTAAATATTTGACAGGATTTCTTTTGTTCACACGTTTTTGTACATATTGGTTTTTATTATTATTTTCTTAAGTTACTGTTCTATTTGTTTGTTTGTTTTGTAAAAGTCTGAAATTAAGAATTATCCAACAGAATCAAGATTTAAGAATATTTCACATAAGTTTTTAAAATTTCTTAAAAGTTGCAGTTAATAAATTAATTAAATCAATCATTAAACTGAAACATTTACATATACTTAAATAAATAAAAATTACATATATAAATAAATGGTTTATTTATAATTTAGGCAGCACTAAAAAGATCATTTCTCAAAAAATAATTTATTTACACTTAAAAATGTCACCATACTGAGCAAATTATTCATTTGAAATTTGTTTACAAAACACATAAAAATATTTCCTTGAAGGCAAGTGCTGATTTATGGGTAAAGGTCCTATAAAGCTGAGTGTACTTGAGGCTATCAATTGTCAGGACATGCCTAAAGGTTATAGTATTGACCTGAAATTGGCAGATAGTGCCAAATCTGATGCATCTCCTTTAGTCAATGAGAGCAAAAAAGCAAACACTGCATCCATCCCAACCAATATCCTTCATTTGACAGGAAGCTCTGGGATTTGTAGGACATGTGACCTTAATTTCCCACCACCAACATCACCTCCAGCTGCAATAAATTTACTATTAATTGGACTTTGTTGCTGCATATTTGTGTCTAAAATGCTCAGCATAGCATTTTTACAGGCCGGTGGGATACTTTGGCTTAAATTAGACATCAACACTGAAAAACTGAAACAAGATACCAGGCTGATAGCTGTTTCAGAAAAGCTCTAAGCCTCCTACTCACCACCACATGGGGTCTGTCCTCTAGCTCAGCCCGGATGGACTAGCGGTCCCCTGATGGTTGCATCCTTTCTCCTGAGGTCTGCCGTGTGCCGATGGGTACAAGAGAGAGATGCACTAGCAGACGCTGGCCACAGTTGCTCTGCCTGGCATGAGCATCGTGTTGGCTCCGACCAGACCAGAGTCTTCCAAGAGCTCTGTCTTTTCCGGCCGGCCTGGGCACCCGCATGGGGCCTGGCATGCTGAGCGTGAGCTTGGCATCCCGGACAAACAACAGGGGGTGGAGGCATCCTCGCTCTTTCTCTCTCCTGATGATCTGCTCCAAGGACGATTTCCTTCTCTCAAAACTGGCTGCTGTTTTGCACACAACAACAGCAGCATTTACAGACCATCCAAAGGAAGAGAATAGAACAAAAAGGAACTGAGGGAATAGGTTTGCTTGACTCATATTGTATAGAATCGCATCCAGGCTAATTAAATTGTATTTCTGTGTAGATGCGGGTACACTAACATGTACAAAATGGAGGCATTATGCATTTGAATCATTGATAGAGTCTTGACCCCTATGCTTAAAGATGGAAATGGAGTAGTTTGTCTTTGTAATTGTTAAAAATTAAATATACACTGAGAACTGGTTTATCCCAGTGGAAATGGCACTACAAGAGTAATCGGATTGAATAAACCTATTGAGCTACTTTGCTTCACTGGGTTTTTAAAGCTGAAATCTTCATTCAAATTGTTTATTTATGTAAGGGTAGTGGGGTTGTGCTCAGATGAAACAGCTACTATGTTTCAGCCTAGTAATTCTTCAGTTAGCATTGTATTCAGCAGAAATTAGTGGCACCAGTGCTTAGTTCAATAGAAAGGCTTGGCTATCATTAGTATAAGTAGCTGTTTTTTATGATAGCAACTAGCAACAGCCATGCTGTAGCCATTGTTAGCAGTAACAAAGGTTAGCAGTGGATTTTTTGTAGAATCAGCAGTTAGCCAACATCAGGGCTTAGCTGTCAGTATCTTTACACTGTAGCAGAAACTAGCTTTAGCAGTGCTGTAGTCATTGTGGTTAGCACATCTGCACTGGGTTTTGGCTGTCACTGAAGGCAGTGGTTAGCTTAATAGCATGGCTTAGCTTTCATAGCTGTTCCTTTCATAGCAGTAATTAACAGAAAGAGTGCTATAGCCATTGTTATCAATTATTAGTAGTAGCAGTGGCTAGCACAGTAGCAGTGGTTTTTGGTAGTTAGAAGAAGCAGTGGTTAGCTGCAGTAGGGGGTAGCACAGTAGTGGTTGATAGTAGCTACTTAGTAGAATCAGTGGTTAGCAGTAATTAACAGAAGTAGTTGCACAGTGGCAATAGTTTGCAGCGGTAAGCAGTAATTTGTGGTCGTGTTAGCATGTCAGCTGTTAGCAGTATTTCGTCAGTTCTTTTTTTTTTTCAACAGTGATTTTACTTTACGTTTTGTTTTGTTTGGTTTTTGGTTGTTTTTGGCTCTCGCATGAAGATTAATCATTATATATTTGATACCCAATTTTTGAGGTTTGGTAAAATAAACACTGAGTAGAAAACACAAAAATAAAAAACAAGTGAGATAGAAATCAAATTCAGTACATGTGGTCGATATAGATAATAAAACAACATTTTTTATTCATGAATAGAAAAAGCCCATTATGTTTCAGGGAAAATATAATTTACAAACAAAAGAAACTACGCAATTTCCCACAATTCAGTTGTAATGTATATTAAATACAGGAAGTAGCCGGGACAAAATGGGATTTTGTATAAAATTGAGTCAATTTTCCATTTAATTGTCAGTTTGTTTCACTTTGCTTTAAATTATTTTGTTTCTGTTGTGCTATTGTTGACTTGTTACTGCAATGAATAGAAATACAGTTTATTTATTCAGAAGTTTGTAGAATGACATGCAAGTATAAAGTTCATATAAATATTGCTTAGCACCTTGTAATTTTGGTGTTTTTGAGAAAATAGCTAGAAAAAATCATTCATTACAACTACTGTATCTTCAGCAAAGTTATTGATAACAAACATACATCCAATGATTCTGTACTGGTAGACTTTAAATCATCCAGCCAATGAGAAGTTTGCCAGATAGATTACAGAAAATTGTAAGTTGGAAAAATATACTTTTGAAATAATTCACAGCTTTCCTTCATTTTTAAAACATTAACATGTTGCATATTTAATCTTGTAATTAGTGGCCAAAATTAAATCTATGAAGTATCAGGAGTGGAAGTGGCAGCTACTGAATCATTAATACTAACCAAGTGCACTTTGAAATGCAAGATTTTTACAGCTTCTATTGGTATATTATTTCTATGATTCAGAAATATTAATAATTCAATTTTTCACATTTAGATATTGCAATCATGTAGCAGCTGGATAAGCATGTGAGCAGACTTTGCATGAACTGTTTATGTAGTCAAGTCCTCCCAAACTTTATGCATCAGCTTTTGAGTTTACATCTGTTCTCTTATTAAACTTTTTGGACAAAATGTCAAATCAAATGTAGATAATCTTACTGTTTTTGTTTTGATTTTTTTTTCCTGCCTGAAGGGATAAAAACTACTGACATCAATTTAAAAGTTTTCCTGCAGTTCTCCGAATGTGCTCTCTTGTTTAGGTTTCACATTTTGAAACTTAGAAGCTGCAAAAGGTCAGAAGTGACCAGCAATGTGAAATCATCCTATTATTCAGAGTTGTGTAAACACATAATTCTTTCATTTGAATTACATTTCAATCACTTTTTGCAGCACTTCCATATTGATTTCACACTGTGGCTAATGAGCTGGAAGCTACTTCCTTTACTTCTCCCAGCACAGTGACTGACCAACGGGAGATTTGAATCCTAACAATGTCCTTCAGGCATCACATGACCAGAGTGAGCATCTCATTTCCATACAGAGCTCTGCGGTTGGCTAGTTCCTGGCCGCCCCAGCTGATGAAAATAAAGGAAACTGTATTTTAAAGCAGCGCCCTTCTTGCAACCCCCATAATTCATGCTGTTTATGATGTAAATATTTCAACCAGGTGAGATGACCCCCCTGCGTGGCAAAGGCCATTAATAATCATAAAAATACGAACCGCCCTCTTGGTGATTAATTGCACGTGTTTTGCATAATGCTTTGTTTGCGGTGAGCTTTAAGCAATTTACTATCCGCCAAGAAAACTGTCAAAGTAACCAAGGCTACTTCAAAGTGATTCTTGTCCAGGTATCTGCAGTTAGTCCATAAAGGCTGAAAGAAGGTCCATGGCTGATACTGAGTCCAAAACAGTGCATCAGTAAAAGTAAATATTACTAAAAGGGTTGATTCTTTAAAAAGAAACTTAAGGTAAATTGACACTTTCATTTCTGTTCACATATCAAACATAAAATGGTGTTCAAGTGGTTTCAATGAAGGAAAATAAATATTTTAAAAAGTTTTGAACAGAAGAGCTGCAAACACACCTGATCCATCACTTTATTTAAAACCTGTTGGCATAAACTGATCCCCCCCCCCCACAGCACTCCTGAGTTTGCTTTAATATTTAGTCTTAATTTTCATGATATGGATTTGTCTGCGACTGCCTTGACTTAATAAGAGGGTAAAAATGATCTGCCAAATGTTGGCCAAATAAACCTGGTGGCTTGGCAACTTCTACACTTCCTGCTGGCTTGGCCGAGGACAGTTTGTTAACTGGATCATTCATATTAATTTATTCAGCATTTCATTTTTACATAGAACAGATGGATCACCTCATCTTCCGCTATACTGTGAGATTTTTTTCTTTTTTTTTTTTACCCAGACATATGCATTAGAGTTCATAACTGGAAAAAGTTTGTTCAGTTTGTCAAAATTTTAGTTTTATTGGAAAAGAAGAAATATATGAGTGAACCTACCTTGAAAGCAAATTGTCTCCACAAATTGTGCCAACGCTAAACAGCCAAAGTAAATGGTAAGGATTTATTTTCTTTTCATGTGACATGTAAAAATGATCATTTTGAGAGTTTTGTTGTGCTTACAGGAACAGTAAAAGTAAACCTTCCAACCTGTTCTAGATAATAGTAGCAGCACTAAAAAGGTGCAGCAGCCGCCACCGGCTGACTTGTTCATTTTCTTTAATACTATTGCTAAAAACACACAATCAAAGAATGACTGACATTCTCTTGCCTGGTGAGACGTTTCCTCTTCATGGGCCAATTTCTCTGTTCTCTGTGGTTCAGTCAGACGTGATATTGTGCAGACGTGAGAGAAATTTTATTTTTGGTCCGTTTAGAGCCCTGGACTACACCTCTTTTATTTTATATTTCTTGGGAAGTATAAAGATTAAATGAACATTACAAAAAACGGTTATTCAAGACATTGAATGAGTTTGGTGTGGAAGAACTTGACTTCCTGATAGAAGACTTTTGGGATGAATTAGAGTCGGGACGACATACAAGGTCTTGTCCACCATCAGGGTATCTGAAGGAATGGCCCTAAATTTCCATAAACAAACTCCTAAACCTTGTAAAAAGCCTTCTCAGAACAGCTGAAGCTCTTTATATATGCGTGTGTGTGTATACATATATATATATATATATAAAATCTATAATTAATTAGATTTTAGGTTTCCCAAATTTCCCTGAGGGCTCTCCGAAGGGATTAATAAAGTATTTCTATTCTATATATATACATATATATATTAGGGCTGGGCGATATGGCCTAAAAATAAAATTTTTATAACCATTTTTTATAACCTAATCCAAATTAAGATTTTAATTGATTTTTTTTATCTTTCCTTTAACAAAACATAAATAAACATATTAAAAAACATTAATTTATTTATATAAATGAATGCCAGCTAAAATAAAGCATAGTAGTTGTAGGACCAAAGAAGCGCTTGGATTTGACTGGACAACATCATGGCTTATGTTTTTTTCTTGGTTTGGGATCATTCTCACAGCAATCCTGAAGTAAAGACGGCAACAAGAAGAGAAGTTGAAGAGTGCAAGGACAGCTGCTTGCTTGACAAAAGCACATTTGTATGAACAAAGGTGCATCTGAATGCAGACGAACCCTCTGAAGGTGAAGCAGAACCCATTTGTAGGCAAGCAAGGAGTTTTTTAAAGAGAAGGCAGAGTGTAGCAGTGAGTGTCTGAGCTTCTAAATTTTAAAAAAGAAATGCTTTCATAGCTATTGCAGTACCATCAATCCTACACATTAAAGATACGACAAATACTTAAATGTATCACTTTAAATCAGGAAAAATAAGTTACATCATAAGCCTGAAGTCACTGCTTTCACTTGTTGCTTATATTGAAAGCTCTGCATCCTTTATCGTAGCTTTTGCTGTCACTTCAGGTGATGCTGTATTGTTTTATGGCACAAAAGCAGAAGCGAGTATTATTCTCACAGTCAGAGTGAATATCAGATATAAGAAAGCCAAGTCAGTGTCTGTGTCCTTGTGTCAAACAATCCTTCCAAGTTATCTCAGAAGAAACCAAAGAGAAAACAGTGTTGTTTTAGATGGGCTGCTTGCTTGATATGGCATGTGTGACCAATTAAAAGGCACAGCTGTTTTTGTTTCCATCTGTTTGAAGCAGCTCTGTATTACAGGCTGTGTTTGGTTGGGATGTGTCATTCTAACATTGAATCACCAAGCCCCTCATTTGTTCTCATCAGCTGAGTTGCTATCGGATTCATCCTCATCCATCTTCTGTCCTCATGTTCTTTTTGTTTTCTGTCTTAACTTAGACAATTAAAAGAATAAAATAAGTCTTTAGAAAGACATTTTTGTTTGCTGTGTAACTGTTTTAACAGACAAAAAAGTAGTAAACCGTTTATACCTAAACTCCTCTTTTGCATTAATTTGCTGTCTATTCCCTCTCTGTCATTGTTTGATCAGGATAAAAGGTTTAAAAATAACATTTAGATATTTGTTTGGGGTTAGAAATCGTCCTTTTTTGACTCTTATCAAACACAAACAAACCAACTCTTCCTGGGTAATGCAGCATGAATTTAACAGTTTTCATTTTGTTACTGTTTCATGTTTATCTGTGCAACCAGACCGGACCGTTCCCACCGTAGTGCACCACATATTCATTAGCCCAAACTTAAAATCGCCCATTAGTCATTTCATTAAGCTTATTTTATAAATGTAATATAAGGATACGAATAATAAAGAAAGTTAGAGGAAACCTGTGGAACAGTTGTTACTGTGTAGTTATTTCCTTCATGAGTTACTGACATGCAGCACATAACACCATGGAAGTGTTATATTAAGAATTCCTGCTTCTGAGAATATTCTCAGTAGTTTTAGATGCAGTTCAAAATTAAATTAAAAATGAAAAAATGTTTTATTAATCCCAGAGAGAAATTATAGTTCATAATAATAGATAATATAATTAACACAGCTGATGATAAATCAACATTTTGTTATTAAGTTGTATCTATATATTTGGTGCTAATGTTAGTTTCACAAAATATTTATTGATTTTTAATAATTTTTATAAATATGTTATTTATTATTTAATCAAAAATTTATATCATAATTGCAGACAACATTTAGTGAATATCAGCTAATAATTTCCTGTTTTATTATAGTTATGGTGAAATATACCAAAGTATTTTTCAACATGCACTAATGAAGCTGTTTCTTGAATTTATGCTAGCTATTCCACTAAAACTTTCCTGTTATTGAAATATTTAAAGAAACAATTAAATAGTTGTAAGTAAAAATGTATTAATCTGATCTGATGCATTTACATGCTCTGCAGAAATATGATCATCAAAAGAACGTTTTTCAGCCTGGATTTTCAGTTACTGGATTTTGATATACGTACAAAGCGACATGAGAATCAAACTTCCGCTTATTTTTAAAACATCTGATCTTATTTTGCTTTGCATAGTGATGCCTACAGTCTTAGCTTTAGCTGTCCTAATGTGGGAGCTAACATGCTGCAAAATGGGCTACATGCTGCTGCTTCATTTACACCATTTACAGTCACTTTAATAATCAATAATGATCAAAGCAGAGCCAAAACGTTTTTCAGTCTCTGTGGGATTAAATGGGATCATACCTTCTAAATAGTGCAATCTGTTTTTAAAATCTATAATTAATTAGATTTTAGGTTTCAAAACTCGCTTTTATTTTAAAGTGTGGTGTTATGTGACAAATTCCCCGGTTGTAAGTGGCAGTGTGTTTCAAACACAGAACTTCCACCCTGGGAACTGGTGTTTGAGTTCCATAAAACATGGTCCTGAAGATTAAAGGTCCTATATTATTCTAAATTCACTTTCTAAAGGTTTTCTAACAGTCATATGTGTCCTCATAGCCTGTGTATGAGGCCCAAAAATGAGAAAATTCTGTCTCCTCTCTTACTTGCTTGCTCCACTTTTTAGTGAATGTGTGCTCAAACAGGTGAGTCTGAGATCTTTCCTTTTGTGACCTCATGAAGGTAAATAACCACTTCCCCAAATAGTGGATACTGTCATTACCCACCCCCTGGCTAGCTGAGCCTGCTCTCAAAGATCACAGAGAGTTCACCTGCAAAAGCCAGATCCTCTCGCAGAGAGGGGTGGAAAGGCACCACTCGTGAACATTTAAAGGTTCAGACCAAGCGGTAAAATGTGAAGCCTATGTGAAAGTGCAAAGAATTGCAGTTCACCCCTCATTCGCTAGGGGCTGGCCCCAAAACAGAATCAATCCCCATAGACTGCCATGTTAAAAAGACCAACTTCACAGCAGAAATTAACAAGCCTGGTACAAAAAAACATTTTAGGATTAATAGGTAAAGTTTAATATTCATGACAGCTGTGAACAGGGTGAATTTTTTTTCTAACTCATCTGTTTGGATGTTATTTAATCTTGAAATTCGGCATAATTAGGGGAGCTTCCTTTTGATTGACATGTATCCAAAATCCGTGTCAAGAAGGGAAATTGCAGCACAACCGTGGTTTTTAGCCGGTTAACAGCACGCCTTAGCTTAGCCTGCCTACTTCCATTAGCTGCCGTTAGCTCCGGGTTAGCTCTGTTAGCTCTTAGCTAAAGGCAGCTCAGAGTTTGATGGGTGTCAATCATCCACCTCCACCTTCACAGTCTCCCTCTCAGCTCCACCTCTTTGCTCAATTTTGGATTTTCCGGGAAAGACAACACGCGTGACGCTGCCAAGATGGCGATGGTGGTAACCGCCCAATGAGCTTCAGTTCAGCTCTTCAGAAACTTACGGGTGATGTCACGAAGGCTCCGTCCATCTTTTATATACAGTCTATGGTTCAGACACAGAAACAGCCCGTTCTCGGCTGACAGAAACTAAGAACCAAGGCTGAATTCGGTATACTACACTTTGAAAACAACGTTGTTGTACCTCTGATACTAATGGGACTCTTAAAATAAAAACTGAGAAGTAGTTGAACATGCATATACTTGAGTTGGTTTAACTCAGCACAGAATAAACCTCACCACATTTTGTGTTTTACATCGTGTCCTCAGATCAATTTATTTAACAGAAGATGTGCAAAATGAATATAAATTCAGTAACATTATCTGTGGGTGCCCTGAACACAACAAAGACGACTCTTCTTGCTTTAATGGGTAAACATTAAAGTAATCCAAACATTATACCAGAATTTACAGGCTGCCGTATTAATTATCTCAAAATACGCTAATTTCTCTCCTCATAAGCACTGAAGCAATTAGTAGATTGTGTTTTCCAGTTAAATAATGCATGTATAAGTTTTATATGGTGTTAAGACAAATAACATCTGCATTAGGAAGATTTGATGCTTTCAGTTTGCATTATTAATGTAAATTAAGTAAAGTTGGGCTTTTGGACTATTAATAATATTTAAAATAATTAATAATATGTCCCTTTTATTTCAGTGCTGTATTTCCTGACCTATTTTTTCCTCCACATTTTGCAGACAAAACATAATTGCAAGCGTAATCGACAGATGAATCAATAGCTCAGATCACCACTATTTGGAGAATCACGTAGCTGTATATTGATAGGCTGAGCCTCAGGTTGATGGAGTCACCAGCATCTCAGAACAGACAGAGACAGACAAAACTGGCCAAACAAAAGGCTCCTCTAGTGGAACATTGCAAGTGCTAGAAGTCAATAGTCTTATTTGATGTAGATTCCTTTGAGGCTGAACTAACTCACAGCCTCAGTGAAGGTTGGCTGTGGATATAAACTGCTGCCCCCTCCCCGTTTTCACTTTCTCTGGGCAAAGACAGCACATCTCAGAGCCTCATGAAACAGGTGCTGGCAATCTAGTCCCGACCTGCAAGACATGATGTTTGATTGGAGAGGAGCTGGATCAGATTGTCCTCCTTCCTATTGAGCCACAAACAGCTGACATTTTCACAGTATTTAATAAAAGCCACTTTTGATTAGTGAGGCCTTACTGCAATCTTTTTATTTATTCTCGGTGGCAGAAAAGCATTAATTCACAGTAATTAATGAACAAGTGGTGGAGGGCCTGGGAACAGCTGCCTCCTCTGGGAGGCTGGAGGAAGGGACTCTTTCCTTTGCCCTGATTAGATGCACTCCATTTCCAAGCTCCCCATGACACCTACTGTCTAATGATAGCGGCTGCTGTAGCTGTATACCTGCAGCTTTATGTTTTACTGGAAAGAGCGGGTGCTGTATTGGCTCTCTGAATGCTTCTGTTGTGCGACAGATTCTTTTGGGAGTGACACGCTTCTCTGGCCTCAAGACTCATCAGTCATACTAATAAGGCTGTGAAGTTAAGGAAAAACAAAAAAACAATCATATACAGTATATACAAAACTGCATGGACTACCCTTCAAATTTAGAAGTGATAACGTGAAAACTGAGATGAAAACCAACGTCATCTTGTTATTTTCCTACAACACAGATGCGTTAGTTAAGTTGCCACCTGTCATACGTTGTACACCTTCAATTTGAAGCTTTTCTTTCTTTTTTTTAAGTTCAGAGTCATTTTGTTGCTTTCCCTTCTCATTTCCTCTGTCTTTCCTCTGTCTTTGGCTGTCACTTGATTTTAGTCAGAAGGATGAACTGGTCTCTTTTATCCACACTTGATCTTTCTCTCTTTTATCACCACGTCTTGATTTTTTTCCCCCTTTCCCCATGACATCCCACTTCCTTCCAGTTGGCTGGCCATAGAGCTTTGGTTTATGAAAACAGTTTAGACTTGAAAGGCAAGATCGAGGTGGCAATAGGGAGGGGGGTTGGTATGGAGGTTCCGCTAGCCCATAGGTCAGACTTCCTTTTTATATTGCTTGTCACTGTGCAAGCCAGGCATCAGTGTTTGGCTTCGGAAAAGCTACTAATTGTCTGCTTCACATAGATACCAGCTAAAGGCTTAAATTTAGACTTGCTTACAAGCCAAAGTAGGTCTTTCCTCCCAGAAGGATGCAATGGTGAAAATAAAGCCAGTGGAAATCATTATAGTTTCCATTGCGTCCTGCTTCACTCATTAGCTGCTTCACTGCTAATGGGTGAGACTGCAACACAGCCTTCACAAGCTAATGTCTTACAACTGGTTATTCACATTAATATTACAAGTATTTTGGATAAACAGTTTAATGGTTTAGTCTATGAAATGTCACATTTTTTGTAAGCCTTTGCATATGTAAACCTTATTTACAATCAATTCTAGTCCATCATGTAATATTTACTATTTGCTATATCTGTTTGGGCTTTGTTAACTGAATAATATTTCAGCCTTTGCAGAGTTTCTCCATACTGAAATACACATGTGCCTCAAAGTAGGGCATGCTTACCATAGCATTAGCTACACCCACTAATCCTTTTAGAGAGCTGGCTGGCATTGGACGAGAGGTGGGGTACAGCCTACAGGTCACTTTTCAGTTGAGAGAGTCAACCATTCATGCTCATATCCACACCAACAGCCAGTTTAAAAACCTCTAATGAAGCAGTGAGAGGAAGAAGAGCATAGCCATGCAGGCATACTGTACTTTACAAAGTATGGACCCTGCCAGCCCTGCAGTTCAAAGTCAGATCATTTTTTACTTTGCACAACAAAAGAACTCAAACCATGTCATTATATTAAAGCATGAAGACCTTTGGTATCAGTTCCACACATGGACAGATTGTAATTGGTTTAATAGCTGAGAATCTGTAGAAAATGCACACAATATCCTCCGTTTTTGGCTCTACATTCTGACAATTATCAGATTGATTATGCAGCTGTACTTTACCACTGATATGGATATATTTGAGTCTCTAAATTGTTCCCCAAAATATTAACAATTGTAACCAGTCTGAGTAACATTTGCTTAAGTCTACAACTTTAAAATCAGTTAGCATTTGAGAAAGATGAAGCTTTATATTTGTAAGGTATCAAGTTTCTTTAAGATGACTCTATGGTCTTGATGTTGTTTGCCACAGATGAGGCAGGGAAGTCAGACGGGACTGAAGGAAATGTCTGCCACATTGCTGGTTTAATCTTTTCATACTACTCTACAGTCTTTTAGCGCACACTTTTCTCTAAAGTGACTTTAATCTAAGAGTAAGGACATACTTCAGGTTCTTTTTTCATTGATGGTAACAGAATTAATTTCTTTTTCAGACTCATTGTTTAAACTATCAGTAGAAATGTCCTCCAACTGGCTATCATGAGTTGTTTTTAGTCAAAACAGTTTGACAATTTGCTAGTTTGATCAATAGTGGATCATTTTAGGTGGTAAAACTGGTCTTTAGTGAAGAATTTGGAACCCTTTATTGGTGTTTTGAATAATTATAATAAAAATCAAAGCTCCAGTTTAATTAAACTTTATTAGTATTGCACCAGTACACAACAAAGTCATGTCAAGGCACAGACAGTCCAATTCAATACAATTCATGGTTCATGATCCAGTTAAAACCAATCCGTTGCGTGATCCACATTATTCTAATTGATGATAACTGTTCATATATTTATCAATTTTGGTCATCATCTATGTTTTAGATGTTTTCCTACTCCAACACACCTGATTCGGATTAATGGAACACATCATAAATTGCTTTGCAAGTCTGATAATGGGCCATTAATTTTCTTCTGGTGCATTAAAGTTCAGAAGCATCTAAAACATGCAAGGGTGGTGGTCCTTGATATAAGCCAATATTTAAAGAAATATCTGTCTAGTTGAGGAAATGAGAACCAAAACTGTGTCTGATATTCAAGTAAATATTCAACATTATCTTATAAAGACTGCAGAATTTTGGTTTTATTACTTTAAAGAAACACCCCTGAACTGGCAAACTTTCATATTGTGCCACCCCCTAACAACGGCTAATTTAGCATCCGTTTTGCATCCTCTCGCTACTCTGAGCTCTCTCCTGTCAGTAAAAGTCAGATCTATGTTGATTCTTGTCTTATCTTTTGTTATAAAAGTTTCTTTCTTTAAATCTCCTCCCCTGATAATAACCTCATTGGGTTTCTTAGCTGAGTCAGACATTCTGTGCATTCAAAACAGCCAGTGTGTTGATATCCGTTTGCTAGCATGTGACATGGTGCTGTAAAGCTTGATGCAGTTTTGGGCAGGAAATGAATGTTGTGAAGTGTATTTTTTCAGCCTTGGGACTCTTCAGGGCAGCAAAGGCTCCAGGAATATATATAATAAATATCAGTGTGTCATCAAAGCAGGTCAGAAGCACAGAGTTTTAAGGTCTGAAACATATGTAGTGTTGCTTTAAATAGAACAATTTCTGTTCAGAGACAGCATCTGTTCTCTTTGCAGCTCTAAAATGGCACAGGTTGGATAAATCAAACTCTGGTTGTAGACCCAGCCTTGCATTTTTATTTCCCATCCAATGTCCTTCGGTACACTTTAGCCCCATTTATGCTCCCTTTATGTACGTTAAAGGTACATCAATGCCAAACGTCACAGCCCCCATACGCCCATGCATCCTTTATGCTGGAATGGTTGTTAGCTAGTACATCTACTACAGGGCAGAGTTCACCTCCAGGTTCTGACATTAGTTTCAGAGAATAACAAACACTGAGATGGTAGAAGAATAAGAATAAGATTGACCCCAAAAAAAAAAAAAAACTGTCTAAATGCATATTTAGTATTTAGTTGATGAAGGAAGGGGCACAATTAATTGGTCCCAATCTAAAACTTCACCTCTAGGTGTCACTAAGTCCAACACACATGTGTCTTATCTTAGTGCTTGGACTTACAACTTCTTTAATAACTGTTGGTCATTGCTTTAATGCTATTGCTCTACAAATAACTATAGCAATAAAAACCTCTGCAGTAGTTAATAAACAAGATTAAGTATACTACGTCCAATCCATTGATGTAGTTTTCAGTTTTTTAAAAAATAAATCCCCCATCTGTACCAAATTTTAATGTATCCTCTCTTTCTTCATGCTTCAACTCTTACATCTAGTTTCATGAAATTTGGCTTGTTAGATCTTACAGGGTCTATCTAAGACGCAAACTTACAATTGATCATATATCCCCACCTCTATAGAAGAACAAAGTTAAACCTTCCTGGTGTAGCGTTGTTTTTTTTATACACAGTCGTCATTATGATGTCTGGAGTTAATAAGACCTTGTGAGAAGACAAATAAAAAGAAATCAAACACACCAGGGAACCTGGTGATATATTAACAAAACTTGTCATTCATATCCTACTTGGCTCTGTAGTTCTCATGCCATCTCAACACTTTTTTTATCAGAAGAGTGAATCAGAAGCAGCTGGTTCAATTTTCACCTGAGACACACAGTCAATCACTCAACACTGTTTGGATGACATTTCCCATGATTAGTATTTGTAGATACATATGTAGTGATGCCACATGCAAGTTTTAGATATTACATTTAATATTATACCCCCGATTAGATTGTATGCATGATCAAGTTGTGATGGTGTCACGTTGGAAATGGACAGAATTTTTTATTCAACCTTCTGTTCTAATTTGTATGAATGTATGAGTAATGAGGAGAGCAGAGCGGCTGTCTATTGAACCTTGTATTTATGGGCCCAATGCATTAGAAAGTGCAATTCCTGAATGACAGAGAAACCCATTAAAGTAGTAATAAAATTGCAAATGCCTCCCTTCTCTGTTTTCCTGCCTTTCAGTATGGGCAGCAGAACACGTCGCACTCACCAACTGTGTGCGAGCCTCTGGCGAACACATACATAGCAATATGATACAGAACACATTTCCCAATCCAATTCCTGCCCGCTGCGTTGGTGAAACACTTGGTGAGATCCATCTTTTTCAATTACGCTGAGAGAGGACAGGCATTCCTCTAAGCCTGGAGGGAGAGGGAGTTTTTAAGGACAGGTCTCATCTCCTGATCTCAGGTTGCATTGAAATGTATTGGTGCCATTGGATATTAAAAGAGAATCTGCTGGATTAATCAGCGAGGGGCTCGCCAAGGGATCGTCTTCTAGAGATGCGCACTCACTTACAAGACAGACTGCTACACATTTGAAAACACATCGTTTAGAAAACAGGGCATGTTAGATCTGAGGGTTTATCTGAGGTGCAGAAATATTTCTTAAAACCCCAGTTTCTTACACTTTGGGTGTAGTTTCTCCCTAAAATCCAGACTCAATCCTCCACCAAAATTTCTAACAGTTGTATTGATGTACTTGAAAAATTATTACTGCAACAAACCTCATGCATGTCACTTTTATATTTCCACCCTGGATGTGATTTTCAGTCGACACTGCAGCGGTTAGAGTTTGGAGGTTTTTGCTTGAGGCAAAAAAAAAAAAAAAGTAAAAGCCAGGTTGAATCTTGTGAGGAAATGACAAAAGAACTGCCTCCTGAAGAGTCAAAAAGACACTTTTGAACCATCCATCTAGAGCTTTGGTTTGCAACTTTTGCTCCTGACAGAAAATGCTGGTAATTCACACAACCACTTGTCAGCATAGGTACTGCACAACAAATGACATCCTCTCTCAGGAAAAAGATTGATCAGGTTTTTAAAATGTAACTTTGGTGTAAAAGTTTTTGAGTAAGGTTTGTAAACAGTTCTCTGAGCCACTTCATTGGGGATGAAAGGAATGTTTCCAGATTTGTAAGTGAAACTTGCACAATCAGGCATCAATCCAATTTGTATCCTTTGCAGCCACATTATCTGTCTCCTCCAATGGGATTCTAAGATGTTCCAAGGCCAAATAAGATATTTCTATATCTGGAGTTCTAGGCATCTGCCTTGGGTGTCGTCCTGTTTGAATGTGGCCAGAATTTCTTGAAGGTGTCCTAGTCAGATGCCCAGGTCTACATTAGATTAAGTCAAAGTCAGAGTTTCTACCCCTGTTCTCAACCCCAACCAACTTGTAAGATAAGCTCATTTTCACCCATCTCATTTTTTATTTTCACCTGCAAAGCTCAATGCGTGCAAAGCAATGAAACATTGTAGTTTGCTCTCTGGTATTAGCAGGAATGATGGCCGTAGCAAGAAAAGTAAGACCCAAGCTGTTAAAGAATGCAATTAGGTGAGAAGGAAATGGAGAACAACTGAAGACAAATAGAGAAAAATAAGTATTTTCACCTGAAGGCGCAAATAAAGATTCACAAGTAACTCGCTAATAGTGTTGTCCAGCGGCAGTGTGAGGTTGCAGCAGTGGATTGTGCCCCCAGCCAGGCCCCCCTCACAGTGCACTATAATCAGGTCGGTATGTGATCATGACATCTGGTGTGTGATCACTCAAAAACCCTATTGTGAATACGGATTGGAAACACCAGGACCTTTATGAGGAATGGAAAGGGAAGGGTCCCTCTTCCTTAACCTGCTTTCTTCATCATACACAGTGACTGCCCAGCAGGAGGGCTCTGGAGAGAGTGGGTGGGCCACGCCAGCGGCTGCAAGCATTTGATGCCCGCCCCACCTTCCTCATGAGTCACAGCTGCTCATTTGTTTTGCTTTATGTTGCACGTCACGAGTGCTGCGGCAGCCTTTCTGATCACCTTAAACATGCACGCTGGTGTGTGAAACCACGCTGGCAAGAAGCCAGTCGCATCCTCGGGTCCTAATCAGGGAGCCCGGCAGCATCACTCCTCCTCCTCCTCCAAGTCCTCGCTCCCCTGACCGACCAGAGGAAGGGAATTACATTTCCCCTGGGTGGCCTAGCACTGGGAAACAAGCCCCCACTGGCCTCATGTTGTGGAAAGGGGGGAAGATGAAGATAGCCTGTGGGGTTGATTGAAAAAGTGAGAAAATCTTCCCCAAATAAGGGAGGTGACCTAGCCCAGATTGTTTGCCAGATTAAAAGTCTAAGATTGTGATACTTTTCATTTGTCAGAGTATGGTGATTGATTTGTGCTCTAAAGCCTTTTTAAGTGTAGTAGCATCATAGTGGTCACGAAGGGCTGTGTCTCTGGCAATGACATCAAGAACTCTAAGGTGGAGATCCAGAGGGGGCTCACATCTGCACCATTTTCATATTCACACTAATATTAAGTAATGAAATGATTAGGCCCTTCATTATTGAATTCATGAGCAGATCATTTCTAAGAGCAGTCATTTTACATGCCCTCTGTCAAGCTCATGTCTTTTGAATTAATTGCTTTGTAAAGAAATTCCACCCATATTATAACCATGTTTTATTGAATATTTGCATGAATATTATTGATTCTTGTCTTACAGAGAGAGGGTAAATTTGTGATGAACAGGGGCATGTAAAATACCTCCCATATCTCATCAACATCACTATCTACATCGTGTTATTCCTCTAAATCTTTTGTGAAGACTCCATAAAGAGTGTTTGCCATTTAAATAGGCCAATTCTGACCTCGTGAAGGTCATTGTCTGTCTTTGTTGTAAAACTTTATGGGATGAAGAAATCCCAACTGAGAGGAGACCTTGCTCTATAAATGCTTGATACCCGTCTGCTTCATACAAGAGAAAGAAAGAGAGACACCAAGGCTCAGACGGTAAGAGTCTCATCTGCGATATTTGCTGATGAGATTGACTGACATGGAGTTGAATATTCCAGATGATGCTGCCAGATGCACCAATCAAGCTGATTCCCCATTGTTTTTGCTTTGAAATAGCAGGGATGAGAGTGCAAGAGGCTTTTGTTTTCTCCACACTCATCGCTGGTCTGTTCTTTATGATCCCGATGTCCCAAGTCTGTTCCAAACAGAGCGATTGTCTGTGGAAACAAAACCTTGCTCCCAAGCGATGGCTTTCATTGAACCATGGACACTGTGAAAATATGTACTCCTGTATTCAGGCATGGGAAAGGGCAACCATCAACAATACCTTTGCCTTTTTCCATTCCTTGCACATATCAAAAGACAATGTATTTTTAAAAAAAAAAAATGCAGCGTAGTTGCCAGGGACTTCACACCAATTTCACTTTTTCTTTTTTTCTTTTTTTGTTGTGGCTTTTGTGTCCTTCCTTATAAAGCATAACAATGGTTTATTGTGTCTGTCTCACAAGCTGGGAGTCTAAGAGGAAGAGTAATATGACATACAGGTTGGGGCATATGCTGGCACAGACATGGCCCTAAACTTCCTCTCCATCATTCTCTCCATTTACCCACCACTGAGGCACATCTGGGTCCAGGTGGCATCCGTACATGTTGTCAGCATGTTGTGGTAACTACCTTAATGGCTTGAGTCATTTTAACTGACAAGATGGGAAAACAGACATGGCAGAGTCTCTTTCAGCCTCTTTATCTTGTGTTTACCCACCACTGTTCCACCGATAACAAAGAGCCCCCATACCTCAATGGCCTACAAAAGCCCCGACTAAGCTGACGAGGTCTTCTGGGCTTTCAAACAACACATTGACACATGTGGCCAGCTTGTGTAAGCAGACACAATAATAGAAATGAACAGCAGGCAAATTTACATTGTTCATTTTCACAGTAAATTTAGATTCAGTTTTAGTTCATCGTACAATTCATTGATCTGAATCATGAGTTTTAGTCCAGATTTATAATAAATACTACTAAATAAGTAATCTAAACCAGTCCACCAAAGGCAACAATGATACTCTCAACAATTACAATTACAATTCATAAATTTCTTCATCTTCACTGGATCAATATAACAGTAAATAATAGTCAAATTTAGCCCCATATCCACAATACGGCAGCCATACCATCATTCTGCTGTCATGATAATGGGCAGGTAAGGTAAGGTTAAAAAAAAACGATGATACACACACACATATATATATGTATGTACTAATTTCCACCATGCCATAACATCAGCTATGTACCATTGCATACATTTTCCAGTAAATACTTCTATGATAATAATTTAATCTGAATTTTACTATTTGCTTGTGAGATATATTAAACTATATTATTCACCATTATTAAACCATTATTACACCATAAAGTCTGCCCATACCCAGCCGTCTCACCAGGAGCAACTCAGAGGTCTAGAACTCAAGCTGTGCATCAAGGTGAGCCCAATTGTATCTAGACCGTAACCTTGTGCACCAGCACAGGCTCTTTTCCCATCAAAGATGTGCTATTCCACGTCCCTAAAACCAGCTTCAGTAGTCGAGGATCACAGTCTGTAGCCTTTTCAGGCTGTGGACCACAAGCCACAGGCACCAAGGCTCGACCATCAGGCACTCACCAGTGACCTCCTCCCCCAGACCTGGATCCAAGAGGGTGCACCAGTTTTTCCTATACTGGACAAGGGAGCTAATACATTCGGGTGCCAGTCCAGCAAGGTCTTTGAATCACTCTTAGTCTGACCCCACACCTGAGATCACTTTTCCTTGGGAAACTCTATCAGGGACTAAAGTCCTAGTCAACAGAGCCCTCAAGTACTTAAACCCCTCCACCACAGGAAAATGGTGATTCATGGAGGGGTTAAATACACCATGTATTTTTTAAATCTATATTTAAATTACCACAGCTGTTGTTTTAGGAGCAAAATGTAATTTCTGTTTGGCTTTGAAATACATTTCATTTTTATTCCCTATACGGACGTCTCATATGAATTATATTTGTTACTACGGAGACGAAAAGGCCCCAGTGAGTACTCTGATAATTGCAAATATTTGCAGAAATTACCTTGATATATGAAATTAAATAAAATACAATGAAAAATGAATACATAAATATCTGAAGGGAAATTATAATAACAGTATGTATCATGTACATCAGCTATATCTGGAAGCTTAGCCAGCATTCTAATTATTAACAGAAAAATGTTGAAGAAAAAAAAAAACTCCCTAAGCTGTTCGCATGCAAGCTGTTTGTTGTTGAGAGAGTGGGAAAATACACCAGTGTAGTTGTAATCACACACACTGAGCTGATAATGTATGTGTGGTGTTATGTGCACACACAACACATGAATTTAGCTAGAGGAGCAACAATAAAACTAACTAGTCACTATTACAGAATCACAAGTTGTATAATATGAGGATCCTTTCATTTTTAGATAACTGCTTGCTTTCCATCATCAATGGCACAACTCGGGTTTCTAGAAGTCAGCCTTACGTGCAGGAAAACTTCCACCAGGCCTATCATTCCCCTGCAAGGTTTAAAGTAGATTTGATGAACGGTTGTTGAAGAACACACAAGATTACTGCATTTCTTACAGAGATTACTACAAGTCATTAAATCATCCTCACGTACGACAAGTATTCCACATAAGAATGAGGGCATATTTAAAGATTTAAAGATAGCATTTCCATTTCATCTATATCTTTTTGTGATAACAAAAAGCTCTTTAGTTCTACAATGCCCTGCAGGGCAATCAGGAAGACCGGCGCACCCTTTGGCATGCTGCTGCTATTCAACATAAATAAGGATTAAACATTTAAATATGGCCTACATTGTACATGTGCCTATTTAACAATAGAATCAAACTAGCATGTACAAAATAACAGAAATTATAAGCCCATGTGGATGCATTACATGGCAATACAAAGCAGATTTAGGATACATACACAGGTTATGCCTACAGTCTTTAAAATAAGGGATAAAAGTTAGCTCTGCACAAATCCTAATGAGCTGGACTCCCAAGATGAACTCACGAATATTTAATTGACAGCACAGTCAGCTTGTTGCTTGCACACACACACACACAAACAGACACACACACAAACAGACACACGCGCAGAGGCACAGACGCATCAAATAAATTGGCCTATGCCTCCGTAGAGCTTTGAGTGTTGTATAAGAGCTTCCAGGTACATTCTTAAAACATTTTTTTTTCAGATAAACAGTTGGGGATTAGTCCTTGTTTGTATGACATGTGGATACGTGATGACCCAGAGGAGTTGGGGATATTATCTGGATAAGGGAGGGACTGCGAACCACCATAAGTCATTGTGAGACATGCACTTATGTTTAATTAACGCTGAGTTCAAGAACTGCAGGCTTCATCCGTTACACAGACGGGCAGACGGAAGCTCCTTTAATTGGGGATAAGAGAAGAGAAAGGGGGGGAAAAATACAATTGAGCTGAATAGATGGGTCATGCATTAAGGTCAACATTTTTCATAGAAACCTCCGATCCTCTTGCCCGTACAGCATGATTAACTTTGTCACAGCTTCATTTTCCATTCGTGCAGGATGAGATAATGAGTTTTAGAGTTGAAGCTATTACTCACATTTTCTTAATTTCCGCTTCAGTTCAAAACAAGATATTGTCGCAATCTGTTAACGCTGAAAATTACTCAGGCCAAGAATTTGGACATTGATGTGACCAGAGGATGGACGAGGTTACTCAGGTAATCAGAGAGCTGTTGTGAATTTATAGTCCTCTCAGAGTGTTTCTTAGCATTATGCTGCCACAGAGCCAGAGCCAATCTGCATTAATACAGATTGATGCTGGCATCAGTTTATTTGACCCCAACGCTTACATTTCCTTCTATAGATTGCTGTTATTTATCTAAACATCTATCAGTGTTAATTTGTCAGATGCTTTAAGTGGTTTTACAGGAAATTTAACATTAGAACAGCAGCTGCATGAAACTGCTTCCTGTATTTTCCCGACTGCATCATGTGCTTTCAAAGTATCTTCACATCCATAAGTTGTCTTGGAGGACGAAGGCCGTGACTGTGACTGTCTATAGCTGTTGCTTGTTTGTGGATCTTTCTGTCTTTAGTTTTGTCTTGACTCCGCCATCATGAAAGGTTTGACCTCTTTACATCCAAAAGCTGTCGTGTTGCTTTCGCAGCATGTTTTAGGTCATTGTCCTTCTTGTTCTGTTAAGTCCAATCAGGTTTGCTGTATTTGGCTGAATCTGAGCAGACAATACATCCCTGCACACTGCAGAATCCATCCAGCTGCTTCTGTCTTTCTGTCACATCATCAATAAACACTATTGACCCAGTGCTGTTGGAAAGCTGCATGTCCATGTCATCACACCCCCTGCATGTGCTTTACAGGTGATGATGTGGCTGCAGAACATGGGCCAATTCAAACTAACTACAGATGTTTTTTCTCCCCATCATTCTGGTACAAGTCGATCCTGGTTTCATCGTCCAAAGTGCTTCAACTGTTCTAGCTTTTTAATATATTTACGTCTAATCTGGACTTTTGGTTTATAGTGGCTTGTGAGCAGTTTGGATATTGTGATGAACTTGCTGGATTTCCTTTAAACCTTCTCTCCATGGTACACTTGGATTTAGAGGTTTTCCTCCTAGAGAGTATTCTTCATGCAGCTGGACGTTGTGAAGGGTTTAAGGGTTTGTTTTTTCATTAATCATTGGAAGGTTCCTGAAATCATCCACCACTCTGGTCTTCTGCTTGGCTCTTTATATGCTGCAAAACTCACTCTTGCATTGTTTTCTTTACTTAGTTTTTGCCTGCATTGAATTAAATTTTTTTACCTCCAGAATTGAGTTTCTGCCTTTTAAACTGAATAAATATCAACATACACTCTCAGACCACTTTATCAGGTCCACCTTGCTAGTTCCAGCTGGGATTTTGCTCCATATTGACATGACAGCATCACACAGTTGCTGCAGGTTTGTCGGCTGCATCCATGATGAGAATCTCCCGTTCCACCACATCCCAAAGCTGCTCTGTTGGATTGAGATCTGGTGACTGTGGAGACCGTTGGAGTCCAGTGAACTCATTGTCATGTTGGAGATGATCTGAGCTTTGTGACATGGATCATTATCCTGCTGGAAGTAGCATCAGAAGATGTTACACTGTGGTCATGAAGGGATGGACATGGTCAGCTACAATACTCAGGTAGGCTGTGGTGGTTAAACCAGGAAACGCTGGTGCTAAGAGGCCCAAAGTGGGCCAGGAAAATATCCCCCACACCATTACACCAGCAGCAGTCAATCAAAAAATTTATACAATAAAAACTAGATATTACGACTGAAACTAATGTGTGAAGCAAAATGGTGCTGAGCAAAAGCATGGCATAAAAACATATGAATAACTCAGTTGCATTAAGTGCTGCAGGATGAACCAGCATTCAAAACAGCTGAACTCTCCGTATGGAATGCAGCCATTCATAACACTTCGATGCTTCCTCCTGCTATGACATGCCAACAAAAGTAATCTGTTATGAACCCAAATTAAGAGTTTACTATAAAATATTTTTAAAAATACAAGTATCCTACTGATCAGGTGGTAAATATAGAAAAAATCCCTACCTCCTTTAAAGGTTTGAGGGGAAAAAAAGAGTATGTTTGACAGAAATGGAGATTAAGTAAAAACATGAGTCCTCTGCACAGCCCTTGTTTTAACTTGTCATCTCTGATTTACTCGTGCAGATGGAATATTAAGTATGTTCTTTTAAACACAAGTGGGGGAAAAAACTGTAAAGAAAGGGAATTAATCCGCTTGGCTTTATTTTGATAATGTTTTAGAGCTACGCCTGCCCAAATCCATCGGCAGAGCTGCTCTACTTTCTCCTCCACAGACGAGCCAATTCTTAATCCCAATTCATCTAATTGTACCTCAGAGTGCTAATAAATATTGTTATGAATTATTCAGGCTCTGAGTGGGCTGATGACACAGAAACGGGTGCAGTGAGCAGAATTCAAAGCACTTCAGATTGGAAATGGGGAAAGTGCACTAAATTCTCTCTGAATTTGAATTAATGAAAGTTACATGGCAAATGAATAGTGTAGGGACCTTCTCTGTATGATTATTGTACTAATGGGGATATTAGTGCAACTGTCCAAGGCAAAATATTGCAAGTTCATAGAATGCAAGCTGATATAAAAGGTAAGTGGCATTAAACCATCATGCTGTTAGTGATAATAAACAGCCCTGCATTAATATGCCCATTATACATGAAAGTTTGTGCACTTAACAACTGACATTGTCTGAACCCAGAGCGCTGCCTTGGTGTTTATGTGACAGAGAATGGTTTAATAATCTATTCACGGCCCACCCGGCACTCCTTTTTATGTCGTTTAAGTGCTGCTTTTAATGCATTCATCTCTTAATTTGCCAACCAGATCCTGTATGTTTTCAAATGTCACCCATGTTCTGCACAGCTGGAGGTTTTACAACTCGTTTCATGGCTGCGGGTCCACAGGGAACGACCAGGGATTAGGCTCTGTGGCAACGATGCGCCGAGCCTGTCTCGTCGCGGTACTGTTCCACCGCTGAGCTCCACTAATGGCCAAGGCTCAGACCGGGCCTCATTAGGGCGAACTGACACCAGGAAACAGGGACTCGCGGTAGGCGTGATTAGATTAAAAGTTCAGACAAGCCTTTGGTCTGTGTAATTTGCGAGGCTTCGGTGATACACAAATAAACAAAATGCAAGAGCACTTCAGAAACAGCCCCCTTAATTAGCTCATTGAGACTTGGGTAAGCAATATCAACGCTGTGGCCTTGGGCTGTGGAAGTATAGCTGCTGGAATGTAGCTGGGGAGGGCGTTAAGGGACAGTAGAATTGTTCACTACAGTTGGGTTTTCATGAGTGTTATTTTTCGGCCGCTGAAACAAGTAGGAGGTCATTGAAATCAGCAGCTCAGGTCCAAGCTGCTGATTTGTTCCACAGCTGTTTGGCTGGTCTCTGTACCTTGACTAATGAGTTGTGGAACAGGCTGATATCTCGCCAGTCGGTGACATCCTCACTCCGACCAGTCGACTGTTTCAAAGTGTTTTCCGACTAAAATACCACCTGCCCCGCTCAGCTGTTGCTACAAACAGCTGCCTTCCCAACATGTGGACGGCAACGGCTCTGTATGCAGATTCAACTTTTCATCAGACCGCCACCAGTCGCCAGGATTTCTCTACCTGAAATCACTCGCTACGCATCTAGTCTGCCATGTTTACTTCACACAGCAGTTTTCAAGCTGAAGGAAGAAATAGAAGATGATTTAGCCAAAACAACACAACACCCATGGGTTGAAGAAATATATGTAAATATATTTTTTTTATTGCAAGATTGATTTATTCTGGTTATTTCCATTTAGTTTGAGGCCAAATCTGACTAACAAGTTCTTCCTGTTGGCACTTAAAGATTGTCTGGGATTTTTCATGTCACACAGGGGCAGTCATGATGGAATAGCCATGAGAAAAAAGAGCCTGATTCAGCACTGGTTGCTGTGGTGACTAAAGCCTCGGTGGAGGGCAGCATTCAGTGCAGATGGAGGCAGATGAGACGGAGAGCCTTGCTGTTTAATGGAAAATCCAAACGGACTTTACTCAAATAAAAAAAAAGTTTTAGAAACTAACTGGTCACAGTAAACTGAAACAATCTGAGTTTGTAGAACTTAAATAAATTAATAAATCTGAGAATGAGTACATGAAATTGTTCAGGAAACTTAATTTGATCAAATTCATGTAAATTGGAAGTGATGCTTCACAAGATAATTTTAAGTTCACCTCACTGAGATGAGCTGATTAACTTAAACTTGTTGTGGATGTGTTGCTATGATAATGAAGACATGAACGTTAACTTGAGAACAGTCACACACTGTCACAATGAATTTAGAAATTATAAATTTTCATCATCAATCCACATTCCATCATGGAAACTGTACTTTTAATTCTATAATATGTGGTTTGTACACTGGAACTATGGTGAAAAGTGGTTTATTGCTGATATGAGGTTAGGATGTTGACCAATAAATATTTAGCAGAGAACAGGTATCAGAGGAGGAGCTTTGGAGGAAGAGATCATCAAGGATGGCATAAGATAAAAGTACAGATGAAAGTACAGATGGACACTGACCACAAAAAAAGAAAAAAAAAGTCATACACACGCGCCTGCGAGTTACGGGAACACCCGGTTAAGACGATGGCAACTTTTCACGAAGAAACATGACAATGGTGCAAACTGTACTATCTGTAAAGACCTATGAAATGCTAGACCTATATCCTTACGCGGAGGAGGCCACAGCCTAATCACTACTTTGCTCCGTGTTCATTACGTAGAGGAAAGAAGTTGCCGAGGTGACTGCGCAGCCGCGATCTTTTTCATTTTATTTTAAAAGATAATTCCAGTCTTAAATCGATGGAGTAACTTCCAGCTTTCTGTGGACGAGAGTGCGACACTAACGAACTGTAAGTTTGCCTCCTCCTTGTGAAAATAATCCCCGTTTTTCGTTTGTCTGTATTAGCAGTTCGTTAATTATCGTCGAGCTCAAGTGTAGCTACAGGTGTGTACTTCGTGGAAACGTTCGTGTAGTCAGACACGCTGAGAATAAGATGCATTCTGAGCGTGGGGTTGGACATTGCTCATTTATTACATGTTGGGCAACTTTTAAAAAAGTTTTAAGTTATACTGGTTACTCTTCTCAAAGAGTAGGCTAATCGAGTTAGTAACGGGGTTGCAGTATTATAAAACTAACTAGTTACAAAGAAAAGTAATTATATGCATTACTTAAAAAGTTCCATTTAATAGAACTTTAAATTAAACTGCATGTTAACTGATTTATAATAAGACTGAAGATATGGTTAATGAGGTAAATGTTAAGTTGGATCCATTCATCGGTAGGCAACTAAAATGGTTTATGGTTTGGTTTATACTGGTGAGTGCCTGATGGTCGAGCCTTGGTGCCTGTGGCTTGTGGTCCACAGCCTGAAAAAGCTACAGACTGTGTGATCCTCGACTACTGAAGCTGGTTTTTAGGGATGTGGAATCTTTCTTTGATGGGGAAAGAGCCTTGTGAGGTACGGTCTAGATACAATTGGGCTCACCTTGATGCACAGCTTGAGTTCTAGACCTCTGAGTTGCTCCTGGTGAGACGGCTGGGTATGGGCAGACTTTATGGTGTAATAATGGTTTAATAATGGTGAATAATATAGTTTAATATATCTCACAAGCAAATAGTAAAATTCAGATTAAATTATTATCATAGAAGTATTTACTGGAAAATGTATGCAATGGTACATAGCTGATGTTATGGCATGGTGGAAATTAGTATATATATATATATATATATATATATATATATATATATATTATATATATATATATAGATAGATAGATCAAAGTAAATGAGATAAGCTCAAATATCTATTTGCAGATGCATTTGCAGATAATTGTGACTTTGGTCGAATAAGTGTAAACCAATGCAAACCAAGCTGGTCACCATCTTTTTTTTTTTTTGTTTTTCTTTCTGGCAGCATCTGTACTTTTTTATCGTCTTTGATAAAGTATAGTAATATGTTCCTTCTGTCGGGAGCGCCATCAGTAAACATTATTATAGAAGCTGCATGATAACTAATCTGACTGATGGATCATGCATGAGCAATGATGACACATAAGTGATGGATAGTGTTAATATAACCCATGGAAACATTTTTTTCCATCTAAAAAAGACAGCAACACTTATTTTCTGTCCACCAGTTAACTTCCATTTATCATCACATTTGTCAAAATATGTGTGCTAGATGTATTTTTACCTCTTTTTTCACCCTCATGGGTCGATAAAGTTTCCCGTGTGGTGATTTGCAGCCGATAGGTAATCAGATTAAAGTGACTTTCCAAACCTTTAATATTCAGGCTTTGAAATTGTCATTTCAGGCCAGCTGTCAGGGGGAGGAGAAGGGAAGGGAGGCGGTTCAAGCAGTTCCTCCAGGTGGTGTGTGTGTGTTGTCACGGCTACACCTCTGCAGTATGCCAGGTGATGGAGAAAGTTGATGCATTCTTAATAGAAGATGTGCTGTTTCTATTTTCTCAGCTGTTCAAAAGGTCAGTGAACATTTTGAGATTGGAAACAAGAGTCCAACTAGTTGTTATTCTGAAGTGTCAGAATCCCACAGCATCACCACAGTCATGGTTGATGTGATGTGTGTGAGGTTTGAGGTGTGATAACACACCTGTGTTGATAATCAGTATTAAATTTTATAGAGTTGTTCATCCCAAACAGTTTTGGTTTCGTTAGATTTCATAAGAGAAAAATCAAATTAAAGAAATGAATTAAATGAAAAGGAAAACTTAACAGTTGGTGGTTATTTAAGGAACTATTTAAGTAACGTGAAATATTAAATGCCCAAATCATCTTCATAACACATCAAAATTGGATTTAACCAGGTCAAAAATCTCATTGTAATTTTTCTTACAAATATTGTGACTTTTATCTTCTAAATTCCAGCTTCCGTTCACACAGAAATATATTTTTAAAAGAGTTTGATGAGCTTGCATGACATGGCATCTATATATAAACTGCACAATATTCTAACAAGGACGTAAAGCTGAGATATGAACGGCTTCATTTGCCAACTATAAGATCCAACCTGCAGCCAAAACACTGAAGTTTCCTCTAGAACAGTTTCTACTTTGTCCTTGTAGTAAAAACTGAACAGTCTGATGTAATTTATCCTATTTCCACCATGGCTCCTCATCTCTCTCTACATGATTTCTGTTTGCACAAAGCAGAGTGTCACCCTCATGTGCACATGCAGACACATGCATGCACGCTCAGATAAGCACGCTCCACCCAGCGGAGAATACATGCCGGACAATTTATGGCTTCATACACCTAAAAATCAGACAAATATCCTGTTTTGTTGTTTTTTCTTTTTGTTTTTTTTTTTACTTTCCTAGGGAGGTGAAGATGGAGGAGGAATTTTGTGAGGAAAAAAAAGTCTCCAACAAAAAAAATACTGAAAGTTTAAACCAGTCAAAAAGTTTTGAACTTGACAGAAACATACTGTAGGTTATTTCTGTTTAGCTGTGCAAGCAGATTATTTTCACCAAGTGCATCTGAACTTCTTAAACTACTCAGTTAACATCAACAAAACCTAAGCTGCGTTATACTAATGATTTTATTGAATTTATTAATTTTTATTTTGTTTTATTTTATTTCCCAAACCAAGTTTGGTATCTAAACTCAAACTCAGCGATAATTAAAGATAAAATGACTTTAACTGATCTATTGCCAGACATTATAATCCTCAACAACAGTTGTGTCTGGAAATCTATTTTCTTTGTGGTATTTTGCAGTTTCCAGGTTGATCATCTTGGTAAATTTCTAGACGTTACTACATTCGGCTGCGTTTTTGATTCTAAAATCTTTGACTCCCTCCAGGCCCCATCCAGCCTCTTTACGCATATTAATCTATTTGAAAGTGGAAATGTTTTAGAAACACTTATTTGAGTTGTGTTATGAGACATCCTCTAATAATTTATGGAGAGTTTGTTGTATTTTTGTAACCTTCAGAACAGCTCGAATGTACACAAAGTTGACATGTCTGAGATATGAAACGATGCCAGTCATCTCATTCCAACACAGCTTCTGCCGTTTGCTGACACATCAAGCTCTAACTGATAAAAACAAAGAGATTAAGGGTAATCCTTAAAATTTGCATCTTCGCTGCAGAGTCTCTGCACAGCTTTTTGAGTCAGTAAATTATAGGTCTGCTCATTAAAATTTACAAAGCCTTCAAAAAAGGAAATGTTTACTCTTCAAAAATGGACCCAGCATAAATGATCATCATGTAACAGATGTCTTCAGTTTTATTATTTTGTTTGTGAAATTTCTCATTTCTTCATATCTTAAGAAGAATGAGGAGCTGATGTATTTGAGTCCAGCTTTTTGATTTTCTGTTAAAACCTAATTATCACATTGACACCAACGTCAAAATTTTTGAAACCCTTTCAGCACATTCGCGCTACTCGCACATACTCGCTTTGTTAGGAGCCGTGGGCGCCATGGAGACGCCTTTTAGTGTCATCTTGCAAAGCCCAGGGTCGCCTCAGAGTCTTCAATAATAGGAGTTCTTCAAAGTCTGAAATCTGTCAGGAAGCAACATCCAAATTTTCTCAGCTGTTATTGTACTACTGTGGGACACATTGCTATGGCAACCCAGACGTAGAAATCAAGGTTTTCTTGCTAATGTGGTTGACAAGGGCTTGTGAAACAAAAAGGTCCCATACAAGACACAAACTTTATTTTATACACCCAGTATGGTACTAATGTAGATTACCTCCCTGCACACTGAAAACCGCTAAACGGATACCTTGATGATAATTTGATGCCAAGGGGCTCCCAATCGATTGTCCTATGTGACGAGCTGGGTATGGTAACTTGTTGCGGGTTTACAGGAAGTAATGCAACAGTTTCGTACTCGGTGAGGCTCAAGGGTTTGTGGAGAAAAGAAGAAAATCTGTAAGGCTGAAAATGAGACAGGTCAGAGCATTTTCTGTTCCTTTAAGATTCCCATCTTCTGGCTTCTGCCACCCACAGTGCTAAATCAAGGGCCGGGTCGAGCTCACTTCTGCTTTGAGTGATGGAGGGGTGGGCTGTGAAGCGCTTCAGGCCCCCACAGCACGTCTGGTCCAAAGGCCATGCCTGCTCCAATGCTTGCCTCCACACCTCCCAAAACATCCACTCTGCCCACCAAACAAAACCTAAAAGTAACATTACACAACACATAAACATGGCATGCTTGCACAGGGGGGGGGCATTCTGTTTACAGTCGACATATACAGCATATATTTTCTCATAGGATGTGTGAGTGCATACTCATCTCAGGAAGTACAGAGTAGGAGGACAGGCCCCGGCATTTCATCTGCTTGCCTCTTCCTGTCACTGTGCGCTGGCGTGGTGGATTCAGGCCTTGTGTTTGGCACAAAGGCCTCCTACATGCCTGGGAGCCATCTCCTACAGGCCGGTTCTTACCCAGCAGGTTTCCTCCCACCAGGATGCAGGTCTGAATCATTAGCTCTTACTGAGGCTTTTCCAGTGTCAGAGATAAATCTGGCCAACGGAGAACACTGAGGTCGATGTCACTTTTTTCCCTGAATTTTGCTCTGCTCATGTTGCAGATTGCTTGCAAAAATATAGTTTTCTCAAAGTCAAGCCTGCTCTTCATAAAAGAATAATAAGAATAACAATACTTTAGATGAACTTTAATGGGCAGAACCTACCTTAATTTTTCTTTTAATTGAGAGCATTTTTCTAAGGTTCTAAAGAAATAAGACTTCTTGATTTCTCTTCCTATATTCTCATCTGGGCTTAGGGGTATTTTCGTAAATGAGGTTTCTAGCTTCTGCTTCCGATTCCTGCACCCCCCCCCCGCCAAAAAAAAAAAAAAAAAAAAAAAACTAATGGGATTATTTCATAGCCTGGTTTTGACCTCTGAACCATCATCCACGTCTCTGCTTTTTTCCAGTAATTGAAATAGGTCTGCTGTTGTGCCCACAGGCCTTCCTCACAACACACTCTGACTTGTCATGGAAGGAAAAGCACATTTATTATTGTCTTTAAGATAAATGTTCCTCAAAAGGACCGCAGCAACTTCAACACCCCCCCAATTAAAAAAATCAAGTTTAAAGGCAAAGTCCAAAACAAAACTGGTGTTATTGAGTCGATTATTTTCTCCATCTGCTTTTCTTCCCTCCACTGATGAGCCAAACTCCCGTCTGCTGCCTTGCCCCCCCGAGACTTTCATTTTACTCAACTGACCTTCAAAGAAAAGCTGGTGGCATGCCAAGATTAGCGTAATTAGAGGACAGTGGGTTGTTGTGTCAGGGTTCAGAGTCGGTTCAAGGAGCATCAGTAGCTGGAAGTATTCAGTAAGAGCAAAAGTTTAGCTTTTTATGATTTTCTTTTGAACAAATTCCTTTAATTTTCAAATTAAGTTGATCAATTGTTACTCATTGACTAAAATAAATAAATAAAAATGAAAAAAATCAACTTTTTATCACGTCTTTCTGTGCATCTTCTCAACCATTAGCATAGAACCGGGAAGGGACGGTATGGACATATTTCCTACTAATATCCTGCTAGTCCTGTTGTCACTATCATTTTCCATCGTACAAGAGATTAGTACCTTTTTAAATCTCACCAGTTAAACAGTTATGACTGGCTCTTTACACATGTTTCTTGCTGACGTGATCAGCTGTCTCTGCTGTCACTCACTGTGTTCAAACAGCTAGCGCTTCTAGCTAGTCCTAGCTAGTTGCCGAGAACAGGACTAACGACTGCATTCATTCAGACTGAATGGAGGGGAAAAAGGAAAGTAGTGGATTTTAGAGTGAGTCAACATCTTCCACAGAGAAATAATTTTCTCAGCTGCTATTGACTTATTAATAATAATGATGATCACTAAGCTAAGTTTCATTAGCATGCATCAATACGAGGTTTTTCGCGGACATTTCCAGGAATTTAAATCAACTGGTATTTATTTACTGTGCATTCCCAACGCAATGTTGTGAAAAATGTGTAATCAGGTTGATACCACTTGTTGACACGGTGGTCAGACCCACTGTGGCGCTCAGCTCCTTAAAATCGTGCTTCTTTAACTTTTTCCTACGTTCCAGCCTATATTCAGCTCTGCCAACTACGTGGGCTATTTTTCGAGACACTGTGTTGTTTCGATTTTCCGGCTTAATGTCCCGGTGAATGTCGTCCTCGCATGGACCTCATCAGTCCACTTCTCGTAGCTCCATTTGTCAAACCATCAAAACACAGAGGAAAATAAACATGCTTGTAGCCACAAACCAGTTTATATGCAGAGCCCCCATGTATTTTGGGACATATGAAAGTCCTACCTCGCTATAAGGTGCTCTTTTAGGGCAAGTTTGGAGGTGAAGGAAAGTATTATTATTTTTTTTATCAGGGTAGTGTCGGTGGAAATGTGTCGAGGTTTTTGAAAAATGGAAAAATTTCCCCTGGTGGGAAAAAGGGGCTTTTGCGTTATTTTGTCAGGTGACAGAATCAAAGCTGCCAAGTAGTTCATGAAGAAGAGAAAATGAAGTGGAGACAGAGTTGTGACTATATAAGTCATTAAAATTTAATCAAAACCATAATTTGACATTCTGAAGTCTTTACCTGACCTTCGCATAATATTGTACAAACTAGAAAAGACATTTTTATTTGGTGCAGATCCTTAAAAAATGGACCATATTAATTTAACATGTTTAATTAAAATTAAAATAATAATGATGTAAAAATGAACATCTCTTGTATCACAAATTCTATGCAACTGCAACAAGTCAAATTGATCCCACATTTTCTTTTCCTAAACAATTACGACTATAAGGATGATGATGATGATCTGTGTTTATCACTATTTGCTGTTCTGTTAATTGGAACATTTTCCTTCAAAGCTTCATTAAGCTGAGTATAAGTAGTGGAATTTTGGTCCCTGAATAGAATATTTTGCATTATAAAAGTCTCTTTATTCAGTTTTCCTATCAGCTCAATAACATGATATTGCAAATAAACGTCTGTCATGAGTTAAAAAATATATCCCGTCATCCACGGGCCTCTATTGGACACTTATATGCCACTACCAATATCGGAATTAAACCTACACTCTTGTTCTCAACAACTCCAATGGAAGGATGCACATTGGAAGCATGGCACCTCTCGGGTGTCATAACGAGTCCGGACACAATCGATAAACTTCCACAGTATGATTGATGAAGACCCGGAGCTGCCTGGAGGACCTCACTTTCTGATCCACTTATAGTAAGACACACTTTAGCGCATCTTCTTTAACGCAAGAAAGAAAACAAGGCAGGCCTCTCTGGGGAGTGTTGTCTAATTCTTTTCCATTGTGCATGGTTGGGCGTGGTGGCGTCCTACTGGCCCATTCCAGTCACCATCAACTAAGTGTTGTACTCTGGGGCCTCAAGACCTGACTTAATCAGACCAGTTATACATAAATAGCACGTCAGCCATATGGTTCCACCACTTACTCGTAGCTTCAGCTACTTGCTAGAAACCATCTTCAGTCCTCTTCCTCCTCCTACGGGGTTTAAAATAAATAATTAACAGCTGCATTATACAGTAAAGGTAGAGCCGGCCTACTGTATAGCCTGATCATACCGTATGTGGTTCATACATGGTGCAACAGCCTGAGGCGATGCAGCGTTCACCATATACACCAGCCTCTAGGTCACCCAATTCACAACATGTAATTTAGTCACATGAGCACTTGTATGTCAGGCAGGTTGGACGAGGGAGGAAAGAAAAGAAGAAGAAGAAAAAAAAAGTATTGGCTCTGCTGGTTGTGGAGCTGAAGGGAAGGAAATCTATAAATGCTGCCGTATATTGTGTCAGAAGCAGCGTAATTGTAGCCCATTAAATCAGCAGGGTGTCCGGTGGGCCAGCTCTGATGAAACGGCGCTCAGCAGCTGCCTCCACCAGCCACAGCAGGGTCAGCAGGCTGGGGACCACCAAGATGATTTAAGGCCCGAGTCACTGGTTAATAGTTAATGAGAGCGAGTCGTTCAGCGGCTCTGGATGGTTTCCAAGTTCCGGCCAGCTCAGGGGGCAGCCGCCTCGTAGCCACCGAAGGCTGGAATTGAGAGGCAACAGAGAGGTCTAATTATTTTGTTAAATAAAGCTTCCCTCCTCTTCATCTTCTGCAGATAGCTATGCACACAATAAGGCAGAAAATAAACACAAAAGATACACCTACACGCTTCTGTGATCGTGTCCCTGCTTAATCTCCCACCCCTGTCCCACTACCGGATTTACAGCCGTTACTGTCACCTCTGCAACTTGTTCCCTCTGATTTTTTTTTTTTTCCTTTTTTTTGTTCCGTTGTTCATCATTTTTCCATTTTTCAGGCCTGCATGCGTCAAGCCATAATTCAGGATTGCAGGATACCTTGTCATTCAGCCATTTCCTGAGGGGAAAAAATAAAGGTGCTGTTTTTTAAGCAAGCGGAGGGGGGATAAAAACCTGAGGCTTCTGCACACAGACAAGGGTGCATCTGTTGTGCCCCACCATCCATAAATACACCTGCAAGGAGTGATAAGTCAAGAGGGAATCAAGGGCACATTAGTCTGCAGAGAAAAAAACCAGACCTATAGTAGGAAGTCATTATTACCACAGGTGTTTTGCTAATGCATAAAGTGGCTATTATCTGAGCACGGCTGCCACACTTTTCTCTTTGGTTCCGAGGTGTTTATTGGTTTATTAGGATCCACGCTGACTTCACTGTACCAATTTAATGCAATGGAATTGAAATGGAGCAAGATATTAACGCCGTCTGCAGGAGCAGTGAGAATTGTGTCACGTAGCCTGTTAATGTTGTTTCATTATGAGAGGATTTAAACGACTGTGTGCCCTGCAGAGGTGACAGTGAATTATATCTGGACAAATTCCCACTCTCCGGTGAGTGGAGATTGTGTGCATGTTTGCCTTTCGTTACGTCCCGCATGCATCTATGCATACAGCACCGTGCAACCCGGCTTTGTGTGTCTGTACGTCGCTAGCTGTGAGAAAAGACAGAGATTGGCCGAGAGCTGTAGAGAAACTCTCCAGGGTTTACAGGGAATGCTCATTAAGGCCTCCTATAGCACAGCCAGCTCATTCCTCACAGTCCCAGCGGCCGGCTCTACTACGCTCTGCTTCCTCACCATATCCTCTCCCCTCTTTATCTGCTCTCCTCTATTTCTGTCTTCCTTTCTTTCCGTCTCCTTCCCCATCTGTGTCTCCACCGCCTCCTTTTCACATGGTCTTCCACCTGCCATTTGGAAGCTCAAAAAGCAGCTGTTTTGGCTTGAAGTTGACAGTTTGCATGTATGTAGAGTATGTTACTAAATTGAAAAATGTTGTCTTTATAGTCTGCCTTAAATCAAAGGTGTCTTTTACCTTTGCTTAATTGGTCTGTCCATCCCTTCCTGGGGTCTGTTTTACATATAGACAGCAACAGGAAGCAGCTGGATTTAGATTTATGCATCAGAATGACGTGGGAGTGTTTGCTCAGCGTTTATGCACACCTCTTGGTATTGAGGGGTCTTTTTGAGTGGTGGAGGTGGAGGTGTTGAACAGGTGGAGCTGTCACTGATGAGCCCAGCACTGATTCTCTAGGGGCCCGCAGCTCACATGAGCAGTTTTATATTTAACTCACCCATTTTGAGTCTTCACCCCTTAGCTAGTTATGCAACTATGGTTTTGATACTCAGTTTCCTACTTTATTTTCTGAGTTTGGAGCTTATTTTACTGTATTATTGTCCAAATGGTTCACAAGGAGCTTTAACCCTTCAAACTTCAAGCTGTTTGTTTTGTTCATTTATTTATTTGTTTTTTTGTTCTCCTTTTTGGACAGCCTGTTTTTTTTTTTTTTTGTAAAAATGCCTGTAGAAGCTGAACTCTTTTAATCCTAGTAAACATCCAGACATTATGTTGTCAGTTGTCAGATTATGAGGCTAAAAAGATGTAAAATGAATGTAATAATAGATTTAGCAGCATAAAGGCCAAACAGAGCAAGAAAACAGAATTTATTACTAACAAAACTTTGTAGAAATAAAACACAGATCAACAGTGACCAAGCCTTTTCTCATCTGCACATCATTCTCTGAAGCGTTAACTTTCAGGAGAAAAAAATATTGGTATTGAAACAAACACACAACGATTTACATATTTACACTTTTTTCCTCATTTCCAGTTATTTCTGGTCAGCTGTTTTTTGGTGCCACCGTGCATCAGAAACATCTTTTTGGCTTTATTCCAGCCATAGAGGAGCATTGTTTTTCTTCTTTTCAGACACACATAGAACTTCCTGCTCACTTGTTGATCTTTGGCTGCTCCTGATTGGACGTTACCGTCAATGTGATTGGTGAAAAGTTTGACAGGAAGTTCATCATAACTTCTGGATCAAAATAGAGCAACATAGAAGTGATGGTGATCTTTTTTTGGATGAGGAAAATGTGATAAATAATGGTGTTATTGTGGATTATTGTGGATTTACCATATAGTCTCTGATTAAACTTTACATTTTGCAGCTGGATTTTAAACCTCCTGGACGGGATATAAATGCCTGGAAGACTTCGATAGATCACCTAAAGGGTAAGCGATCATCACTGTTTACACCACAGAGTTACACACTACTGTTCCTGTGAAACATTTGACAATGTAAGCGATAGCGCTCAGAGGAAACAACATTTTTAACAGTTTTAAGGGTCAAGGGATAACGCTAGTTATTTTAACATGATTAGTTCATAAAAATGCCGTCATGAGACCAAAACCAACATTTATTTTCTGCTTTGTGTTGAGTTTTAGTCCAATAGCTATTTAAATACACAAACAAGCATTTGCATAACTATTTCTGATAAATTTTTTAACTTTCAGTGTAAATTGTTGAACCTATTACCTCCCGCATGCACACCTCTTATTGCATTACAGAGGACAGCCTGCAGACTGGGCGTATGTGTGTGCAGAGGTGGGTGTATTTGCGTGCTGGTGTGTACAGATGAGTGTCAGTGACGTTATCTGTCATGCAGACAGGCATCCCGCTGTCGGCTTGATTACCGTTGGCCAGCCAAACGCTTGACCCTCAAGCGGTCTAGGCCCAGGCGGTGGCAGCGGTGGGAGCATTATCCACCTCCACCCCTGCCTGTGTGTAATGGTCCCACCATGTGATCGATGGCCTGTGTACCTGTGGAGCCCAGCAGCTTCAAAGCCAGACACACACATACATAAACACACTCTTATACACCAAGCACTCCTCAGGAAACACCTCGAAGTCTCGCCCTGACACAGAGATCCATTATACAGGCTTGACTAGATGTATGGCATATTCATCATCTTGTCCAAATAAACTGCGTCTCACTGCTGAATCACCTGAATTCACACTTCCTTTGTGCATTTTTTGCAAAGGCTTTGAAAAACATCATTGTGTACAGATTATGAGAAGAATCCCAGCATTATAAATGTCCCTGGTGGAATCAGTCATAGCCTGACATATTGTCTTTACGGTACAGACTACGGCTGCAGGATGTCCATTAATTCCTGACAACTAAGTGGATCCAGTGAAGCGTTTTAAAGGAATGCACTGGATCTGCTTTAGCTGTTGGCATCAGGTGGCTGAAAAACACCCCAACAATAGAATTAAATGCAAGAAAATAAACTGATTTATCTTCAGGAGTGGATACAGGAGTGAGTGAAGGATGGGTGATTCACTGCAGGATGAAGGAGCTGCTTCCCCGCTCAACATCCCTTGTTCCTGATTAGCAAGTTAGCTGCTCTTGTTAGCCATTTTCACGGATACAACTATTCAGATTAAAAGCCTGATCAGAATAAAAATGCCTCATGTAAACACAGCAATCAGATTATTCTGATATGATCAGACTTGTACTGATCAAAATATCTAATCCAGACAGATTGTTAGGCTGATTTTTGTTCATATCAGTGTGCATGAAAACATATTCCAAAATTTAGGTAGAAATGATCCTCACTGGATAATGCCACACTTTACCACTTGTATTACACTGTTATCTTTACTCAATTTTAATTTTATTGAAAGAAAGAAAGAAAGAAAGAAAGAAAGAAAGAAAGAAAGAAAGAAAGAAAGAAAGAAAGAAAAAAAATTCACTTGATTGAAGACATGACGGGACAAATACATACTATCACTGAAACAAATCTAAGTAAAAGTATTGCTTGAGATTTTATAGGAACTTACTAAGGAAGGAAAAACTAAAATCTGTAAGATGGCAAAAAATATGCACACAGTGATGGAAACCACTGTTCCTCCTGCTGTTTGCAGAAAATCAGACAATTCTGTGCATTAAAAAGCAATTAATTTAGTTCCAACATGATGCATGTAAATGCACCATAATCAGAATAACTTTTTCAGTGCAAATCTAAGCTAAATTGTAACCCGATTGAGGAAATTTTGTGCATGTAAATATGGCTACTTGCAAACCTAATAACGTTGTTGTTACATGTTGCTGTTGGCTTCGTATCTTATCATCCTGCTACATAGTTTGTGTTACGTGGAGCCATGCTATGGGTTATGAAAAACTATAAAAGTATGAAGTGGCACAAGTGTTGAGTCAGTCTGACTGAGATGAGCTGAAGTCTCAGCTGCAGTGCAGAACTGTAAAGACACCAGAGAGCAATACTTTTTTATTTAACATTTTATTCTGTTAACCCATAACAGCCCGACGTGACATATAGGTTACATACAGTTTCTGAGACATTTTGCTTCAATTTATGGTATAAACTTTGCTCAAAATCCTTGTCTTCTGTCCCCTAATAGATACCCAGAAGCAGAAAACCACATTATAATATTTTTAATGGTAATAAATGGTAGATATTCCTCCCAAAAAAAAAATGGTAATTTTTTTGTTACATTTTGTTAAAGGGCCAAATAAAAACCTCATATACAAAAATTGGACTTTTCTTACCATTGGTAAGGGGTCAGGCCTTAATGGGTTACAGTTTGATAATAAACAGAAAGCTAAACTGCTTCAACATCAAGTTTGTTACTCATTTAACTTCTGCTTGTGCAGCTGGCTTTTTCCTCAAAGACTTACATTCCTATTTAACTAGTATGATTAGTATGCTAGTCATCGTTTTTGGATACGACTGGATGGAAATCAAGTCACTTGCAGCTTACTGATGTCATTTCCTGTTTCTAGATATAAAACATTTGTATTAGCACCTTTAAAACAAAAACACAGATTTTTTTTTAATTGTTCTAGCTGCCACACTGGAGCAACTTCCTTATGCCTGATTAAAAAAAAAAAGGTCATAAAAGCAAACAAAGACAGTCTCTGGACTTATTCTCAGACTCATCAATACAGCAAGCCTAGTTTGTATCTACATCACACAGGAGGAATAATTTCAGTGTTTTCAGTGATCTAAAAGCAGCCTGGCCTGGGTACCAGCGGGTAACCAGAAAAACATTACCAAGGAAAAGGGATATCAAAAAGATTTCTATCTTCAACCTTACATCTGTTATATTAGTGGGCAAACAAACACTAATAAGACGTTTGCAGCTCACTTACAGATACAAAACAATGACATATCGTCACATACTTGAGCTCCATTTATGTACAGCATAAAGCAAAGCATCTGAGATCTTCTCCAACTTTTACCATCTGTTGTGGCTCAAAAGCTGCAACATAAAAATGGAGACTGCACATGAATCTGTAAAACGGGTTTAATTGGACTTTTAAAAACACAATGGTGTTAAATGTAGGGAGTGTGGCAAACATGAGCTGCAACAGCAAAAAAATGAACTTGCAAACCTCAGCAGGTAAGCCTTTTATCTCTGTAGGTCGAGCCAGTTAAGACGAAGAGAACAGAGAAGCCTTCATACCACCCAAAAGCCACTTGCAGTAATGCAGTATGTAACAAGCGGTTGCATAACACCTTTGCCTTGATTTTTTTTTCTGTATTTTTAAACAACCTTGTTGGACTGCACATCAGCACGTCTTGTATTCATATATGAAAACAGCAAAGCAATAAAAGCCAGCCATTTTAATGCATTTAAATTTCTTTAGTTGCGCTTCCCACACTTTCTTTCCTTCAGGCTCTCATTTGTATTCCTCATCACATGAAAGAGATTCTCGTGATGGTGCTTCATCTTGATCACACCTCAATATGTAGAATAGGAATCCTAAAAAGGCTCTTCATATGGCACCTTGTACTTATACCTATATATTTATTTATATTCCCTACGTGCACCTGTCCTGTTCCTGCTCATCTCTTCTATAAACAAAATCCCTCCCGCTTGATCTTTTCAAACCCCTCCATTTGTCCTTTTGAGAGCCAAGGTTACCATGTCCATCGCTCCCTCCTGCCGCAGCAGAGATCTGTCAACAAACTTCTGAGGACTTTCTCACTTGGCAAACTTAAAGAGGCGTGGGGGGTGGAGGGGGGTTGTCCCAGGAGGTAATCAAGCTCCTCCTGCAACCGGTATCTTTAAACAGAATAGATAAAGGAGGAGCGGGTCATGCAGGAGAGCTCAGGTACTCGGCAGGAAAAGTTCAGCGTATTGATGTGCTGCAAAGGGCCGGTGCTTCACAGACAGACCGCAGGCTTGATACCTGCACAGGTAGCCCAAAGGGAGCCGCGTTGGCGCCCAGAGAAATTGACTTCCTGCAAAAAGATTACTTCCTCTATCTTTCTTTTTTCTTCTCCTCACAAACCTTCTCTCACTACTCTTAACTTTTGTGAGAGAAGAAGAAAGGAAGTTGGATAAATGACTGTCTTCTTCACTGGAGACTAATGATCCACTGGTGTGTCTCAGTCTTGGCCCTGAAAGTAGAGAAGAGCTTTGATGATGGAGCATTGCGGCTGACAGATAGAAGCTGGATCCCCTCCTCCCCTCCCTTCAGATGCTCCCCATCTCTCATAATACTTAGTTATGTGCTCCACTGTTATTGCTATGGTAACCCATTGTTATTTTATTTAATCTTTGCCATAAAGGTTCAAACTGAAGGCAGAGAAACCTGGCACAATTCGAGGTCTCCTCTCACTCCGTTTCTCTTAGTCTGCCTCCTCTGTCTTTTTGTCTCCATTCACCACTTTTTTTTCTGTCTGGATCCATTCATCTTTCTGAGGAATGTGTTCAGATCTTTTCTATCTCTGCTTACTGTGTTTTGTGTAGCATGCATTTCCTCTTTCTCACTTCTTCTCTTAAAGTCTTTGGATAAACACACGCGTTTTCCCAACGTTTTCTCTTATCGGACGTCTGTGAACTCAGCTGTGCAATGAAAAGTCAAAATATTGACTGCAACATGTATAAAACTCAGACCTTTCACTGATCTTTATATTCTCTGCACTGACCTCCTTACCTTTCTCCCTGTTTGACTTTGAATCTAATAAAGCAGTTTCTGCTTTAAAGCAAGCTTTGTTCGAATCGTTATTTGGTAAATAGCCGCTCCGAGCTGTTAATAAGAACTAGAAGTCTGAGAAAACATGACTGTTTTTGAGCCCTTTTGCTCTCTCCCCCGATTCTTCACTTTTTTCCATTCAAGCACAATTTGATTTGACTTGATTTGATTTGAGCCCTGCCAGTTTCAGTTTGAATAAGGTAACCAGGAGTTATTTGCTCGGAGAGACAAGGGGCCTCGCTGGACGGAAGGTCTGATGAATTTTCACGCTGCTTAAAAATTCCAGCTTTGCTTTATTCAAATGTAACATATGATGACAAAGACCTGGTGTTTGATAAGGTGTATGAGATGTAAATGTCGACTGGAGCCTCCCCACTTATCTGCCCTGCCGAGGAAGGTGCCCAGCATCGCAATCATCCCATCTGAATGGATTCAGAGTGTGCTCCTTGATGTGAATGAGTGCTGCTCCATTGCTTTGACGGGGGAGCCGTACAGTAACATCCCCCGGGGGCTCCGTGGATCAGATAGAGCAGACTGGGAGATGTGCTCCGCCACCTCTCAGGGAGCTGAGGTGTAAAGTCATTTTTCTGGGCCTCCATTTTTTTCCCCCTTCAAATCGTAGATTTTAACTTTAGTCATGCTAAATTTATACCCGAGTTCACCAGCATCTCCCCAAATAACGAAAATCCACAATAAAAGAGACAAAGGTTTCAGATGGGATTTTTTTTAATCCAACCTTTGCACTTGACTGCTTGAAGTGTTTGCAATTCACTTATTTGAAATTACTCCACTCCATGTATCATAAGCCACTCTGGATAAGAGTGTCAGCCCAAAGTCTAAGATGTAAATATATGTAAATGTTTAAACTCCCATGAGCAATCAACCTGTTGTTATTGCAGTGTGCAATAAGAAGAAAATCTGGGGGCATCTCAGACATACGCTCAAGGCATCTTTTAGTGTTTTTTTTTTTTTTTTTTTTCAGAGAGCTGCAGTTGTTTTTATAAACAAATCTACAGATGGAGATTGGAGACTTGGAGGTTAGACAAAAAGACCAACCCTGTGATCATGATGTTTATTAGAGTTTTCTTTTTGTTTTTCAATCTCTGCTTGATAAGATTTGGGCACCATTGTTACTTATATTTAGGAATCAAAAATGACTTGGTTAGAATTAGGAAGGGATTATGATCTTGCCTTAAATGCATCATTTCAAAAGATTAAATATACACTGAATTGCTAAAGCTTAATTAGCTATGCTTCCTCACTGGTTCTACACAGTGCCTATGGCTTAGCCCAAGTTGGGGATCCATCCATTATGAGTGTCTATACCTCGTTGGCTAGGTTTCACATACAGAAAAATCCATTAACAATTAAGAAATACGTATTTAAAACAGGAAAAAAGATCAAATTTTTACAAGAAGGAAATTAGAAATAATTGAAGACAAAAATTGAGACCTTCCCATGTCTGTGTCTTTTTGTGGTAATAGGAGCAAAATGCAACTTAGCACATCTTAGAGGTTGGTTTCTATGCTTTTGTTTTGTGTGAACCCAGAGGTGGATGAGATGGTGAAATGAACTAAATCAATACAATGAATTGCAATTAGTAAACAGAATCTGGTTACAGAGGTAAAAGCTTGATTGTTGGGTTAGCATTATAGGCTAACCTTTGCATCAGCCTAGCAAGTTAGGATAGAAGGAGACATTGTGTGACACATGGGTTTAGAATCTTGTAACCCAAATATAAATACTGAAAACAAGTCAGTCTGTGTGGAGGAGATGGAGGGGAGCGAAAAGAGCACACCTGGGGCGCTGCAAACACAGCCATCAGTCTTTCACAGATTAGCTGAAAAGCTGTGAGCCAAACTTGTGATGTAACCAAGAAATGTCAAACGGTATAAATCCCAAGTTCCATCATGATACAGTATTGATTCACTGGATAGCGATCCAACGTTGGCCAAAAACACATGCTGCCATAAAATGGTTTTGATAGGATTCAGGATGCATCGAGTTGATTTTGCACAATCACTTCCATTCATACCAAACCAAATAAAAAAAAAATTGCAACTTCAAGCTAATGCTGGTCAAGCTAACAGCTGTGCAGTTAGCTTGACCAGCATTCTGATGACGACGAATATAACCTGTTCAGAATCAGTTGCGTTTCTGTACGTAGTGTAATAAACCGCAACCACCTGAACCACAGTAACGATGAATGAAAATTTAGCTACTGAGAACGTTGCCACTAATTTGCCATCGCCTGTTCTCTCTGAGACAAGTCTGAATCCAGCTTTCTGACCCGTTACCTACCCTAAAATGTGACAGCAAATTCTGCACTTCCATCATAATGAGCACCAGCTGATCAGAGTCTTCTGGTCACAAGGAACGTGTCCTTGTGAGATACCAACAAATACCTATGCAGATTTTTTTTCTGCAGTGCAGCTTTCATGTAATATGATTGAAACTGGGACCCATTAAGAATAAGAAAGGAAATCACATTTCATGTACAAGACAATTCAAAGAACTGTACATAAAGCATTAAAAGCATAACAGGGTGCATAATAAGCATTAAAAAGTACAATAAAACAAACTTTTTAAAAAGAAATAAAAAATTAGATGAAGACAGATAAAGCTACAATAGAAGAAGATAAAATGCAAGAACATGGCTGCAGTTAGCCACAGTGTGAGGATTCATGCAGTAACTCTCTGCACATACAGTAGCTCATGGTCCACTGCATGCTTTGCCTGTGGTCATGCCTGTGGATGGTCATGCATCTGTTGGAGGGCAAGCTCAGTTTAAATTCTTTGTGCATGTGTGATTGGGAGAATGTGTGTATAGGTTTGTATTTGTCACTGTGTATTTGCATGTGAGTATTTGCTGCTCACTGCCGGCTTGTCTCCTGCCCCCCCAAGAGGGTCATTCAGCCCCTCTCTCAGCCTCTAATCCCGTCTGTCCAGAGGAGATAGAGGGGAGCGGACAGCCGCAGCACACCCGGGGCGCCACAAACACAATCACCAGCCTTTCACAGACACTTAACGGAGCTTTGCGCTTGTTCAACAAGGCAAAACGCGGCAGGAGGGATCAATTTAATACAAGGCCTGACTCAAATGGAAAGAGGGTAAATAAATGAGCAATGACAGCGAGGACTGTTGCACAATTTGTGTAGTGCCTGTCCACTTTCCCTCAGTCTCTTCTTCTCTCTTGCTCTTCGGTGTAGCATCTATATGGTTCCATTTCCTCCCTTCGTGGCATATGGGAATGAGCTGGAGAGGAGCAACCCTGGCTCCTCTCTCATCAGGCTGTGTTATTTTAATAAATCACTTCTGCCATTGCTTGCTACATTAATTCCCCGGGCCCAGAGGGCTGTGTTGCCACTAGCAGCGATCTGCATGAGGCGCTAAATGATGTGGGGGATCCCCTGGTGTGAGAACAGAGGCTTTGTGAATCTTCCCTCCATCGCAGGCTCGTCGGTTTGGCTCTCACCCTGGGCTAGCCCTGCTCTCAGCAGACATAATCAGAAAGGAGCCACGGCTTCATTGTACCACACATACCAATGAGACCTGATATACCCAAGAGAGAAGTCACCTGGCACCTGACTTTGCAGATTCCAGCTCTTACTTCATCACTCTAGGGCTTTATTATAGGTGTTTAAAGACTGTCCTGAAGAGTGTATCTTTTTTTATGTAATCTAAAGACAATAAAGACAGCAGTTTCACCTAAGTCTTTCTAAAAAAATGTCTGTTTGCAGAAAAGTTCCTCTTCTCAGAAAAAAATCCTATCACGTCTTGAAAAGGTCTATTTTTTTCTGCCTCTTGTCCAAAATGACATACCCAAAAATAAATTAAATATATTTTAACTACAAGTGTTGCATGTATAATGTATACACATAATCTAGATTACTACAGAAGTGTCAGAGTCAAGATTTGTTTTACTGTTTCATAGTAAATTTACCTGGAACACAGTAGAAAGTGTAAATAATTATCTCCTAAAAAAAAAAACATTATTTTCATTGAAAACCAGGTGATGGCAGTCTAGTCAGTAATTTCTGAGTGAAGCTGAGCAGTTTGTTACTGCTTGACGTTGAAGGTGGACACCTCTATCAATGCCTTATGTTCACCTTAGAAACACCATGAGGATCCAGGAGAAAGTGAAGCCCAAGATAATTTATGATAGGAAGAGTGAATTCTTTACTATAAACATGGAAACCAGCAGGACCTTCTTGAGTATTGTTTTTTTTAAGAGCTGGAATCAAACATTTTACCACAAAACATCAAAAGTAAGACATGATTTCTGATTCTGGCTGCTAGCTCCCAGAATCTTTGTCCCACAGTGATGAGACAGACATCTTTGTAATCAGCAGTCTCTGTTTTTATATGTCCCCTTGTTTGTGTGGTTTGCTTAAAGTGGAGAAATTAGCAGAAGCTGTAAATTGGACAGTGGAGCTCCATGGATTTCATGGTTTTGTTACTATATAATTGCTTGTGGTTTGAACTGTTTGGTTTGGATACCAATGCTTGGTAGAGTCTCTTTTAGCTAACTTCCTCCTCGTCTCCCCCGATTCCTGCTTCTTAGTGCGTACAAACATCTGCACTGCACATATCTCTTGCTGCCCTCTGTCAAGAAGAGATTAACTGAGATGATCACAACCCAAAGAAAAAGCTATGTGTCTGCAGGTGGCGGCGTGCAGAAACACCACATAGATGTAGCTGCTTTACACGACCGCTTGATTGAATTCAGCACAGTGTGACTGCACAGAGGCAGGAGGTACGAGCAGCAGACACCAAAGTAGTAACGGTAGCAGGAGTAGTGGATATGGCAATGAGTGTTATAAGACGCCGTTATTTCTCTTCCAACATTCTTTCACTGTTTTTCCGTTTGTTTTCTTTTCTTTAGACATTACATCTTGTCAAACAGAGGTGAGGTTGCCATTGGTATGCACAGACAACACTGGTAGATCCACCACCTGGAATACCGCTGGGAGATTATACTCTTCCTGCTCCACACAGCGGGGATTCGGCCACCGTAAATAGAGCGCTTGGGAGTGTGCTGTGTGCCCGGAATGACAGAGCACTGCAGCGGGCTGAACACAGCAGCCAGACACAGAGTACAAACTCAAGGACTGCTGCAAATACAGTAATCTCTCATGCTTTCGTTTGTGGTTTTTACGTTTCCCTGCAGGGACTCAGAAATCGTCGTGGTGCAGATCCATCTAGCTGATTGTCATTGTGTAGCGGGCAGTGTTGGTCCATGTGGGACACGAGTTACAAACAACTCTGCTGGACATATTTCGAATGGAAATGTCACTGGAGATGCCACTAAAGAAAAGGGACCCTGGTGTCTATATAATGTCATTTTTAAAGCCACTTTGACAAGTTTTTATTAAAAAAAAAAAAAATTATTTGTTTGCAATTTACTCAGTAATTCATATAAAATGAGATCATTAGGCAGAAAAGAAAAGCAAGAGTATATCTAAAGGGTTAAAGTATGAAGAATGAGAGCCAAAAACCAACATGTAGGGAGGTAATTTGAACGGGTGTAAAGACTTTCTGTTGCTATGGTACGCGATGAGACATAGTGGAAACAGATCCAGCACAGTGCAAAGTGAAATTCAAGATGAGAAGTCCTATGACATGTAACAACAAGCCCAGCCACCTTTTACATTATGAACGAGTAATTAATGCAAATGCATACCCAAACTTTTTTGAGAAGTTTAATTAAAGCATTTCATGGTCATTTTCAGTTTCCATCATCAACCTTTTCACTTCTTTTTTTTTTCTTCTTCCTCTTCTTCTTAACACACACTAATTTTCATTTGTCTTACGTGTGCTTACCCTGACCCACTATAACTGCATCTGTGCATTTGACTTAATATGGGCACAGAGGGCTGTCTTAATTAATAAGCAGGCATCCACCAAACTAATCTGCCTGTGTTGTGAAGTCTGTCCTTTCCATTAAGTGGGACTCACATTATCTCCTAATCAAATTAGTCACTTAATTGTGGTCCTCCCTTGATGGATCCCATGAAAAAAGGAGTGGCGTGTTTGCTGGAGGGGGATGTGTGAAGATGGAACACGGGTGTTTCATTACGATATGAGTTTTTTAATAACCAAAGCATTCACTGTCATCATCTTGCTTTGAACTTTGGCAAAAGGGTGAAGTTGAAGTTGATATTTTTATGCTCTGACACAGTTGAGTGTCTTGCGGATGTGTTGGGTGTTAAGTACCAGGATCACCCAACAGAGGATTGACCCCTGTCATCCGCTGATCACTAGTCTGCTTTCCTAATCACTTCCCCTCATCGTCTGTGGGATTGCCTGATCTTAGTCGATGCATTAGTTCCTTCATCCTTGGTAGAACTGCTCCTCCATGAGAATTAAAGTGGGGTAAAACTCAGATGACCAAAGACTTTGGTCCATGTGATTGGCTCCAGGGAGCTCACATTTAAAAGAGGAGCCTCTGAGGAGTTGTAGCAGCCAGCATCCTTATGGGGGGGGACCCCCGAGTCCTGACAAATGGAAACGTGTGTGGTCGTTTGTCCTGCTGATTGAGTTTTATCCCCTGCCCTTTCACAACAGCCAGACAATAAACAGAGCCACATCCAAGCGTGACAGGTTAACCTAACAGTAATAGAATACTCTTAATAGTCTGGCCGGAGCCAAAGTCCACGGCATGCAGGGTCGGCCAAATAGCCTGGCTCCCGCCATGGTGAGAGTGCTGTGGATGGGGGGGGGGGGTGCAGCACCAGCTCTCACTGCTGTTGTCAGGCAGGAGCAAGGACAAAGAGGGCAACTTGATGGCTTAATGGGTGGTTTGATGGCTTCATAGGGTGAAATTGAAGTTGTTGAGGGCAACTAAACACATGAAAGCTAGGAGATTGGGGGGGGGCATCATATGGCAACAGAAATTAACTGTATACTGTATAAGCCTGTAACACTTGTATATTTTACTGGGATCCGTGAGGTGTTGCATTGTCTCACTGCGCCTATCCTGATTTTATCTGGGATGTTGTGACACAGGGATGCCTATACAGCAAAGAAAATAAACACAATCAAACTGAGCAAACTGTCAAAAGAGATTTAGATGATGTTGTCATGACGCTGACATGAACGTGGCTGTTTTCTGGCAGATAATCCCCACAAAGAGAATCCTCGGGGCTACAAGCACCCGTGCAAGGCAACGCTTCAGACTGTGTTTGTTTCTGTAGTACCTCTGCTTGCGGTTTGTCATGTCTGACTTGGGCTTTAATTAGGCCTGCGAATTGAAGCGGCAGCAGCAGGGCCGGGAGCCCTCTGTCCACAGCTCAGCCGTCCTCCACGGCACCTCCTCGGAGGACCTCTCTGCTCTGTGTGGTTAAGATAATAGAGGCTCGCTCAGAAGATGTTAATTGAGGGGAGATAAAGTGCAGAAGTGGCTGCAGGGATGCAGCGTGCGGGGGTGGAGGGAGAAGGGGAGGGGAGTACCTGATTAGAGGCTGAGGTGTTTGACTTACAGCTCTCCATCTGACGAACACACGGTAAGATTCTAAAGCAGAAATTGGAGCATGCATAAAAAATAACAAACAGACATCTAAGACAGTTATTAACCTCTTGTTGACGAGACCCCCTGTAGGGGGGGCAGCATTGAGATACATGCAATAAAGAAAATCGTAGCACATACTAGGAAGCACTGATCCTAATACGTAGCATACCAAAATGACAGAGAGAAACTAAGCTAAAAGACTCTACCAAGCACTGATTTCCAACTGAAACAAAATTCAAACCTCAAGCAGTTATGTTAATTTAACAAAAACATGAGAACAGCATTGTACACTTTAGAGCTTCTGCTAATTTATCCACTTCAAGCAAACAAGGTGTCATATGAAAGCATCACGGTGGGACAAAAACTCTGGGCAATAGCAGTCAGTATCATAAATCATGTCTTACGTTTGCTGTTTTGTGGTGAAAAGTTTTATTCCAGCACTAAAAACCTGCTAAAGTGTTGTCCTATGACTCTGCCTTTGTTTGAAATTAATTGTGAAGGTCCTGCCAGTTTCCATGGAGATGAAGGGGGTTTTATAGTGAAGTATTCTCTCTTCCTGTTGGGCTTCACTTCCTCCGGATCCTTATGGTAAGGTGAATTTGGGGGCTACCCCTGGATTCCCCTGACCATTGATTGAGGTGTCCATCAACATCAAGCAGCAACAAACTGCTCAGCTTCAATTTTTTTTAGCTTCTACTTTTGTGCGTTTTTATCTGACATTACTCATTTCTAAATTAATTGGGCTGCTACCCTCTGAAACTTATGTGTTTTTCTTTTAGGAGATAAATATGTACAGTTTCCACTGTTTTCCAGGGGAATATACTCTGACAAAGAAACATATATCTCGATTTTGATGCTTCTGTAGTAATCTAAGATGTCTTAGCTTTCTTTTGACACCAAGATTAAACATAGAGCTCTTGTAGCTGTGAAAATATACTTCATTAATTTTGGGTATGTCATTTTGGACAGGAGGCATAAAAAATGGACCTCGTCAAGAAGAGGTTAAGGTTCCTCCTCGGGATGCTGTCTGCAGGACCCGATAAGGTCAAGAGGAATGATAAATTTTACCTCGCAGTAGTCACCAAACTCCAAACTCTGCTCGGACCAAAAAGGCAGGAGTGACTAAAGCCACAGCGATAGTGGCATATGTCTGGAGCAAGGAGAAACTTAAAGAGTGAGAAAACAGACCCTTCATCAGCTCGAGAGGGGATGGAGGGAATGAGGAAGAGGAGGGGAGGTGGGAAAAAAAGAAAAGCAGAAAACAGTGGCAGCAGCCTCTGTAATTGCCTCAATGCCACTGGGATTGCTTTCATTCAATTGAAGCATTCTCTTTCACTGTACATTGGAGGTGGAGATGGAGGTGGAGATGGAAAGAGGGGGGGGGGGATCCGACGGTGTCCTCCCTCTCTTCCAGTAACATACAGCGATGGGGGCGATGGCACCCCTGTAGTGCCTGAATCTCTGGCATCAGTGTGAACAGCAGAGAGAGAGAGAGAGAGAGAGAGAGGTGTAGCGGTAAGGAGGTAGGTGGACCACAGATCATCCTTGTCAGATGTGACTCTGTGTCCAAGTGCAGCCCCGCATGTGAGTGCGGTTTTTAAAATTTCCCAAAAACAGCCCACCTCCCCATCCCCTTCGTAGTAACACACACACACACACACCACCAGTGCCCAAACACATTGCTCGAGGAATCCTTTATTTCTTTATTTGGGCTCCTGTTGGTGCGTGCATTAGATGCTCAGCTCCCTCCTCCTCCCTTTTCTTCTTCTCCTCCTCCTCCTTGTCCTGCTCTTCTCTCCTCCTCCTCTCTGCTCTCGCTTTGCCGCTCTCACAGCCTAGTTTTCTTTTTTTTCCTCTTCAATCTTGTGCAGGTTGTATCTGACGGAGGGACCGGTGCCGCGCTCCCATCCCCGCGCTCCTTCAACAACAACACTGTGAGTATTCTCATGCTAATTTGGCTTCTCCAGCCTTCCCCTAACATCGGTTAGTCTATCCCCACACCCCCTCTTCCTCCTCCTCCTCCTCCTCCTTTCTTTTTTTCATTCTTTGCCTCTTTTATGTTCTCATCCGACGCTCCGAACGCAGCAGCAGTAGCGCGGGAACGCAGGGAAAGAAGTGAAGACAAAAAGGAATGAGAGAGCATGCACTGAAATGGAGAGAAGAGAGAAGAGGGGAGGGGAAAAAGATGATAGCTGCTTGCCGCTACGAGCAAACCCGTTCTGCTTTCGGAGGTGTTTCTCTTGGAGGATGGTGGAATTGCCGATGGGATGTAGGGGGGCGGGTCTTGGTTTTGTGAGTAGATAGTTGTGCGAGAATGATAGGGGATGTTGTTGACAAGCACAGAGTGGCTCATCAGACAGCCGGGCAGCTGGAACCGGGGTTCTCTCTGTTGACTAAACTTCTGATTCATCCGTCACCTCTCCTCCCCTACCTCCTTGCTTTTTTTATTTTTTTTTTTTTTATGACATTGCTCTTATTTCATCATATTGGAAAGGGGACTTTTGTACCGCGCAGCTATTTCTCATGATGATGTGAGATGTACCGCTTGTGCAGATGGGAGATGAATCATAGATTGATGTTTCTCTCGGTGCATCCTTTTGCCCAATATGTGCTGAGCATATGCGCGTGCCATTCATAATATGCATGCAGCGTAGTTTTAATGACTCCAGCAGCAGCTGCACAAATAACATTTTTTCTTTTCCATTCAACATTTGTAATCACATGTGCATCTCAGTAATGAGTGCACTGTGTGGGTATTTTTTTATATATTTATTGTGTTTTTGTGTGTATGTGCATGTAAAGGGGGGTCAGAAAGTCAGTGTCCATTCCTACTCGCTGCCCTTTGATCAAAGAGCCTCATTTAGTCCGCCCACGGCATGTGTCTGAGCCATATGAGGGAGTGGGTGTACTTTATGTGTGTGTTGGTGGGGGGAAGCTGAGATGGATAGGCCTTCTGCCCTGACTGCAACGCCGTGGCTAATGGGCACACAGGTCAGCAGGGGTGGACGTGCATCCGGTTGTGTAGCTATGTCACCCAGACCTAAAATGCTTCTGAGACCTTCACTGGGGGGGGGACACAAATCTTTACAGGAGAAAGAAGAAGAAGAAAAAAATAAAACATATTGGGCCAACAAAACGCTCACAAACACACTTTGGCAGATTCATTTGGCAGAGTAAAAAGGATTGATCTGAGCATGGCAATTAGGCAAATTTCAGAACTAAGCATCTGGCGAGGCGAGAACGCTTCGCCTGGCAGAGGATTACCATTTTAGTTCCATTTTCAGCCCAGAATGTGTTATTTCTCAGCACTCCACGGCAACTGCAGCTCACGCAAAAAAAAACACACAAAAAAAACAAACCTAACGACAGGCATCGTTGTGCAGCTTTTTTTTTTATATATATATTTATTAATTTCCTCTACCTGTTAAGTTAGAGCAGCGCTTTGATTAATGATGATTAGGTTTAATATGTGCGTTACTTGCTGTGGCGGCCAACCTCGCTTTTCCACGGCCTTTATGAAAATAAATCGGGATGATAGCAGCCTGCCGATGCGCATGCTTTCTAAAGTAGGCTGAAATAAATGAGAACCATTCCCCCAATTACGGAAGATTAGGTTACCCTCCACCAATCTGAATCCTTAAATCCCTTCTGTTTTTACAGCTCTGCCTGGCAAATGTAATTCAGCCTTGAGACCTGGGCAGAATAGCAATAAAAGAAGGTAGAAAGTTTAGCAGTGAAACCCAGGCAGTAAAAATATCCATTGGGAGAGAGCTAAAGCACATGATAATTGACACTGCACTGTGTTGCAGTTGGCTGTAATTAACTGTGTAACAGAGGTTGTCAGTTGGAAAGAGAGAGAAAGCCCCGACTATCTCAGTGCATTTAACACACTTGAAAGTGCAACATTTATCGTGTCTTTCCAGCTTTCACCGAGGGTGCATTCCAGGTTAGCATGGGCCCTCTTGGCCGTATTTATTCAGATCCTTTACTACAGGCCCACTCTGACATTATCCACTGCTTCGTTTCTCCTTTGTACAACAGTTTTGAACACATGAAAAATCAAAAGGAGCCATTGTTTCTGGGGCGAGCGGAAAAGGCTTATCTATTTTTAGTGTGCTTTTCCTCGTTGTTGCCTGGGCCACGATTCATGCTTATGTCTGGAGATTTTGTGCCATAAAGTATGTTGTGCTTCGCAGCCAGGCGCTGGCTGGTGACAACTCTCACCCACACATTAGTGATCTATGAGCCATATAGCACAGACCCCCTGCTGCCTCGCCAGCCGCTTTTTCAAGCGCACAGGACCACAGCAGTGTCATTCTCTGTGTGTGATAGCACCCATATGTGCAGGGGAGCACCTGTATTAACAAAATGTGCCAGCCCCTTTATTTCTCATCACTTATCACAAGCCGCTACATGCTGTACCGAAAAGAGGAAAAAAGCTCATAAAGATAAAAATCACATTTCACTAGAGGGTGCTTGTGTGACAGTGATATATGCTGTGAGCATCCTGGCACCTCATTGAGAAGAGAGTGAGTTCTGGGTGGGTAAATCAATTTGTGCAGAGGCCGTTGGTGCTAGTATTGGTTTCGTGATATGATCTTTGTTGTCCATTTTTAGAGGTCAGCGTGAGCGCAATGACAAGGGCAGAAGAATCTGACCGCTTTCTCTCTTGTTTCTAGGCTGGTAAACGATCTCCCCCAAGAGGATTGTGGGTAAAGTAAGTCTTAATAAAAAAGGTATGTGTGTTTTTATGTTTGTTTTTATCCCCCCTCTTGGTTTAGACACTATGGATTCTCTATTAAGAATGTACGCTCATCCATTACCACGCGCGTCTTGATAGAGTGTCCACAGCCAGAGGCGAGCACAGTCTGTGCATTAATCGCTATAATTACTCAGCGAGGGTGACAGTGATTCTGGAGGTGTGTCTGAGTACATATACCAGTGGAGGACTGGGGTCGGGCGGTGGTGGACCAGTCAATAGGCGAATATGACTTCGTCTAAGATGTCTGGTCAGGAAGTAATGAATAGATGGCTTCAAGATTTGTCAGCAAGTCCAGCAATGTCCTCATAACCAGGGGCACATAAGCCGGCTCTGCATCGTGTGATCTTAAGCACCTTTGTATGGTCGCTGTCATGGTTTTCAGTTCGGAATAATTAAGAGAATATTTATAAAATTAAGATAATGAAACTCCTTTTTCGTTCTTCTTCTGCTGTGGAATACTGGATACCTAGAACTTGTCCTTATCAGAACTGATTATAACTTATCAAAGACTTTAGAGAACTGATTTAGCTTTTTTGGGGGGTCAGGGTCAGTCTGAGTCAGTTACAAGGGTGACAGGAAAATAACAACAGGTCTATGACGTGATTAAAAGTGGAGCTTAAAGAGTAACTGCGTCAGATCTGTAATAAATGTCTTTTAGCTTTTGGATGAGTTAACTTTCCTTGTTCCAAAGTGGGGCAGGGGAGATCTGAGCTAAATAAAGATGACAATGCTAATCTGCCAGGTGCTAAAGTCTTACAAGTGTACAGAGTTAATTTTACATTAGACTGTATCGCTAACATGGAAAACACACCAGTTTTCGTATTTATCAGCTGAAAGCAGGGGCAGGTCTAAAACTTTTTGATGGGAGGGAGCAATGCAGGGGGGCACAGACTGGAAAAGCGGTGGCATATGCAAGGTTCGAGACACTAAGGCTTAAAGTAGTATACTTTCTGGTTATATAAAATTTTTTCCCATTAGATTCTTGATGTTTCTTAAATTAACAGAATAGCTTTAATCTGTCAGTGTTGTGTTTGTTTAATATGCAAAATTTTCCGAACGACGTGGGTGATCCGTTCCGTTTACTTCATCACTGTGGACAGCAGCATTGTTTGTTGTATGCTGCTCAAACACAGACAACTTAATTTGCTTCTTTTTGTGATTGTAAAAAAGAAGTTTCCATCCATATGTGAAATGATTCTGGTAGTAGCAGAATGTTTGTTTTTGACAGAAACCATTTTGACTGCATTGCTGTGCATTAATATATATATGCATGTGCAAAGTTGTGGTGCACACCTGAAAATAAGGCTCCTCCAAAAACTACTGTGTAATTCAAGCACTGGCCACGTATAAATAAGATGTTAAAAAAATATTATTGGATGTTTGATTTTTAAAAAAAAAATGCTTTCCTTTTTGCACCCAGTGATCACTTTAGTTTTAAAATTCAAATCATTATTTACTAAAATACATCTTATTTATTTTTTTATTTGCTTATTTAGTTATTTTTAAGGTCTCATTTAATGGTGCCGCTCTGAGTCAGTAACAGGTGTGACTGGGAAATAACAGCAGGTATGCGACGTTTAAAAGTGGAGCGTAGAAAGTAGAAGTTCTCTTCATAGTGGGGCAGGGTAGCTATGAGCTAGCTAGCAGCAATGATGCTAACTTTAATGTCTCATATGTTAAAGTTTACATTAAACTCTACTAACGCTGAAAACTAACTAGCTTTTGTCTTTTTCTGCCTCTGGGTATAGAATTTTTATTGGGGTGGCCATGCAGGGGCACAAACTTGTGGAATAAAGGTGGCACATGTAAATTGTAAAAGATTTAAACTTATTGTTGAAACTAAAGTGGTTATCTAATTTAAAAAGTAAAGCAAATTTTGTAAAAGGGAACAGTAATGTATGGCTATAATCACTGCTTCACAAGCCGTTATACCTTACTGATAAAGAGAAAAACTCATGATAAACCAATTCCTTTATGTTTCTTCTGCATTATTGGCTGTTTCAGTCTGCAAAGTTGTTGCATCTGGTGGTTTAATGACTTTTATAATCTCTTCATGAAATATAAACAGTTTGGACTGACAAATACATGACAAGGCGATTTGTAGGGGGGAAATATTAAAACCAGCATGTAGGTTGTTGGTATGAATGCTGCATTATGATCAGGAATATCGTAATGTTGATGTAAGACATCATAGAGACGTATATTACATGCTGCATCCACTTGCACTGCGGTTTACCCAGGTAAAGGTCAGTTTATAAGGAATATTTGTTAGATATGATCTTATGTTCTTGGGGTGGCTCCCCTCCCCACATAGCAAATCCCAAAGTGAGCCCTGCTCATAACCATGTCAAAGAGACGACTGACCGAGTGTATTAACATAGCAGACCTAGTCTGGAGGTGTTTTTGTTAAACAGCTGAAACCTGCATTTCTGTTAAATTACTTTTGGTGGAAGTTAGAACTCAAAGTTTCCTCTCAATTATTTGAAGGTGACATCACTCTTTGACTGACTTCCGATCTCTGATAAGTGCAGTGAACAAATCACCACAGCAACGACTGCTTAGCAACAAAAACGATGCCATCAGAAGCAGAAAAGAAAACAAAGAAAACACAACAAGAAAATGGAGATAACAGAATCATCGCTCCCTGTGTCAGTAAATAATTACGGTGGATTTGTTTTATTGCACAAACTGCCAGGGACGTCAACCTCCGACGGGGGGGGTCCCGGCGTAGGACATGCTCGTAAAGAGGAAGAGATGAATGGTCAAATCAAACGTGTCAAGTCAGGGATATGAAAAAGGAGGAAGGGGGGGTTTTGGAGGCTGAGCAAGCTGCAGCTCTGAGGGCTCTGTACTGTATTGTCTGTACAAGGGCAGCAGAGTTACTCTTTGTGTTGCCGTTTCTGGAATGTGTCTTCTAACACTGTCAATGTTCCAGCTAATCAGAGCGGCATTGTTGGTCATAATAAGTGAATGGAGTTTAATAGGTGAATGTGTGCCACTTCCCTTCTTATCTCACAGTGACTTTCACTTGCACCGCCTGCAGCAAGTAATCATGAGAAATATGACTCAGAGCCACCGTTTTTAATTAAGGACAGTTTTAAGCATCATGGGGGGAAAGGGAAAAAAAGGGAGGGGGTTGCATTTGAATATGCTTAAAGACTCTTCTCGTGCACGCACACACACATGCGTGCAGTCGTTTTCTTTGGGTTTTTTTCTCATTAATCACACAAGAATGTCTTGATACTAGCATAGAGGAGGGGAAACCAAGCTGGAGCAGCAGAGTGGCATATTTAAACATCTCAGTGCTGATGTGTGCAAAGCAGAATGTGTGTCTGCAGGGGAGGCTTTGAAATTTCATCCTCTCCATCCCTTTTAACTTGGCGGAGGGGATGTGTGTGTCTCACTCCAGTTGGCCAATGGCTGTTAGGAAGCTCCTGAATATCCCCACAACCACCACCCCTCTAACCATTCACACAAATGCACACACTCCTTGCTATCTTGCTCCTCCCCCCCTCCTCCTCCTCCACTCCACAGACCTGCATTGTGTCAGATAGTTTAATGTGAAATTGCTTTTCTTTCAAATTTCCCCCTGGAAACGCAGGTCGTCGCAAAATGTTACATCTCATAATGGCGTGTTATTGTTGTTCTTTCATACGAGTCCTTGGCTTCTGAGCAGAGGATTTTTCAGCACTGAGCTGAGGTCGCGCTCGACTATTTTTTCTTTTTCTTTTTTTACCCCCCCCCCCCCCCCCCCCCACCCCCTCCGCCGCCACTTTACGGCATCTCGGATTCTGCACCGACTACTTCTTCCTCTGCTGCGCCCACAGTAACCTCGTTGAAAAATTTATCACCACCTCGCTCTGTGATTACGCTATGCATTAGCGGGGCTCAAATTTAATTTGTTGGCGGGTCTTCGCGGCGGTGCTACAGGCCTGGCCTATCAGAGACACTTTGTAAAGGCCCTGAAAGAGTCTCCCGGGGTGATCCTATCAGTCAGACACACTGTCAGCAGACACACTCAGTTAGTCAGCATCGAGTCAGAAATGTGGCCCAGCCAAGCCACACGCCATCGTTGGCTGCTCCGCTGGGCCGCTGCTGTGGGCATCAAGCTCCCCCGCCTGCCAATCAAAGCTCCAGCAAGGATGCTGACCTTTGTCCCCCTGCTGAAATGAATGCTCTTCAACAGGTGATCCGGCGACACCCTTGCCTTGGCACTCTGAAGTTTAAATATAGCTTAGTTTTCTTTCTTTTTTCATCCTCCCTCTCTTTACATCATCCTGTTAAGGAACTGCTGTGTGTTTGTCACTAACTCTCCAGGATGTACTGACATTATTTCATATTTTTAGACTTAATTCAGCACAGTGTCAATCCTCTGACAATCGCCTCAGTAATAATCAGCTGTCGTAAAGTGGCTATTACTGTCTTCCACTGCTGTGATTTACATTAATACCTGGTAGTTAATGTCATGTTTCTTTATTGAGAGAATGTGGGACATTAAATTCAACGTGTTGCCTCTGCAGCCATTATTCCCTCTTTTGCTCTTCGTTATTTTTTTTCTCTATTTCTCTCAGACACCAATCAAAATAACTTGATCTGAGGGCACTCAAAGCTGCTTTTATCACCGCTAGCTGAATGAGAAGGTCAATTTTCAAGGCGTTTTGTAGGGGGGAAATGTTAAAACCAGCTAGTTATAAAGAAAACCAAGAGGGCCTCTTGCTTTCTACAGCTCTAATTGGGATCCATTTTCATTTCATATGGTTTTAAATGTCAAGAACAGAGCAGACGCAGAGTGTTTTGAGTTTGCTCAGGAAGGCCTCTGTCCCTGGCTCACACAGGTTGAAAGCATATTGGTTTGTTATAAAAAGACATGTAAGAAGCTGCTTTATTCTGAAGCCAAGTTAGAAAAGTAAAAAAAAAAAAAAAGATGTACTGCTTTTGACCTCATCCTTGCTCCACTGGGAACATAATGTCAGAAGTTGCCTGCGCCTTTCTCCATCTGACAGAAACAAATCCTCAGGAAGGACGCATTCCTCCGCCTGTAGAGGATTTACACTCTCCTGATGCTTGTGCTTCCTTTCACTGTCCAAAGAGGAAGAGTCCAGACTCCCAGTTCCGCAAATTTATGAATGGAGATGTTTTTTACGTATATATTTTATGTACTGCTTGGGCAGATATTAACAGCAGAGTTTATCCAAGCATTGCCATACATCCTGAAGTTGTTGCCTTAGGTTGAAAATATCAGATTTTCACATGCTACAAATGGAAACAGAAAAATTGAGATTATTTTTCTGTTTTGTTTATATTTTGGTCAATTTTCCAAAAATTTTTTATGAACTGCAAAAGAATCTCAAACGGCAAAACCTTTGGAAAAAAAACTATTTTTCTCCTACTGTACTTTGTTCCAGAATAGCCTGCTTAAAAGTTTCTCCATAAGTTTTCTTCCATGCTGGGTTTTCCTTAGCGTTCTATAGCATCCAGAGATTGATGTCAGTGTGGATCTGTTATGCTGGGGAGTTTTGGATAGGCTTTGACAACCTCTGCATGAACACAATACTACAAGTTCAAATGCATTTTTTAAGCATAGGAGGCATTGTTCTCCTGTGAAACCCTACTAAAATTGGTACAAGATGACTGAATCTCAATCAGGTTCTTCTTTTGCCTATACACTGGAAAATAAGCTTTTTTATGTGGTCCAAGCTTCTCCTTTTGTTCATTCAGTTTTCAGACTTTAACAGTCAGCCATGTGACCACAGAAATATATGTTGAGAGTTTGTCACATCACAGAAGGACTTGTTGTTAAGCAGTCAGCCAAACAGGAATGATTAAAACAGCCAGCAAGTGTGTAATATTGGGTTTGAGAGTCATAACAGAAGGAGCAGTGCTTTCTGCTCTGAGATACCGGGGGTGTGTCTGCTGAGTATGCTGATTGACAGGTCTCCGATCGGCTTAAATGGGCCGTGCTAACGGGGCAAACAGAGCCGAGTTGGCTTTAACCAAGCTGCTTACATGTGAAATCACAAATGCACACTTCAAATAGTAAATGTTTCATTCCAGCTGTGAACTGAGTTAGTGAAGTTGATTAACTTTGTAATTTGCAGCTACTTGTGGGCATGTCTTCTTGATGATGCATTTGGTGTGAGCATGCCAGTGACAGTCATTCCAGCTGGTGAAAGTTTCTAAAACTACTGCACCAAATCAATCCCAGTGGCCGCTGAGCATACACTGAACACAGTATCTACTTTAACTTTGATTCTGAGTTTCTCTTTTTCAGTAAAGAACATATGCATGACTGTTAACTTGGCCCCTCGTAACACTGAGCGTAAATCTGACTCTGATGTAGCTATTGCAACATCTGGTGATTCAGCTTTTCTCTCACAAAAATCAATCCATTTCTTCTTTATCTCATTATATCTCTGCAATTTAAGTAAGCAAAGTTCTCCAAAGTCTGGCATCCAGGGAACATGTATTTCGTGATAAAGATTGTGTTGGCTGGCTAGATGTCTGTTACACAGCTAGTTGGCATGGTTGGCTAGTCAAAGGCTAATGAATTGCTTTAGTCATTTTTGTAATTTTGAAGATTGGCTGCTTTTTTTTTTTTTGTCTCAGCTGTATTTTTATTGGGTGTTGTATGAAGTACACTACCGTTCAAAAGTTTGGGGTCACTTTTCCATGGAATTCAATAGGGAAGTGACCCCAGACTTTTGAACGGTAGTGTATAAATGAGTAGAGCAGTGGAGAGTGTTAAGAACACACTTAGTTTAGAACAGGATAAGCTTTGCTGACATGTTAGCTAACGCTAAAAGCTACTCAGTAAGCAGGCCACCAAAGGAGGGAATTTCCTACCATCTAAAACTCATCAGACCTAAAAACATTCATAGATCCATACATTTAAACATTTAGTGACAGTAATAAGATGGATATTAGGACCCTGTCACTTTAAATGGACTTTTTTTGAACTGCAAAACATCTTCTAGCATTAAGATCAGACAGACTATCATAAACAACCCAGTAACTGTGTGATGGTTTCAATATCTACAATATAGCTTTGGTATCTCCCACCATGAAACCTTTTGTTGAATTGTTTTAAATGAATGTGCTATTCTGGTGGTCCTCTCTTGATTAGCAATTATCTTTAACTCTACTGGATTAATTAATTAAACAACAACAAAAAAGAAAACAACAAAACAAGAACTGGAAAACTATGAGATCAAAAAAGCTAACTGTCCAGTAAATCAGTGATCTATTTTGTTTATTTGTGTGTGTGTGTGTGTGTGCGTGTGTGTGTGTGTGTGTGTAGGCAAGGCAAGGCAGTTTATTTGTATAGCACATTTCATGTACAGGACAATTCAAAGTGCTTTACATAAAACAAAGGCATTACAAATATTTAGAAATAGTAAAAGGCATCAACACATAATCACAATAAAATAATAAATTATATTAAAATGATTAAAAGCAAGATAAGTAAAAAAGTTACCGTGCAGATTTCATGCATAGGCGCATGAGAAAAGAAATGTTTTTAACCTGGATTTAAAAATGTCTACATTTGGTGAAAGTTTAATCTCCACTGGCAGTTTGTTCCATTTGTTTGCAGCATAACAGCTAAATGCTGCTTCTCCATGTTTAGTCTGGACTCTGGTCTGGACTAGTTGACCAGAGCTCTGCTAGGTTTATATTCTCTGAACATATCACAGATGTATTCTGGTTCTAAACCATTCTGGGATTTGTAAACAATCAGAAGGGTTTTAAAATCTATTCTGTGACTGACTGGAAGCCAGTGTAAAGACTTTAAAACTGGTGTGACTTAGGGCTGGGCAATTAATCGAATTTTAATCGCAATTACGATCTGGGTTTTGAACGATCATAAAAATGAAATGGTCCGATTATTTTTTGTCCTTCGATTTGTGCTGTTTTCAAATCGAGCGCAGCTGTCATTGCAGCTCTTTGCTGCAGACTCCTCCCACTGCTGCAGACTCCTCCCACAGCCCTGACCACATTAGTTTCAATCAGAACGAGTTGCAGACACCTGGACACACGGCGGCGTAGCTCCTTCTCCATCATTTTCTACGTGAAAATCGCTGCCCTCCTCCAGCCAGCGACAGGCGACAGTCGTGCATGTAAAATGTTGCGTTCATGCACACAGACGTGCACACGGGGGCTTGCAACGCAACACAAAAAAAATAGAAAAATGTTCAATTTTTGTGAGTCGCAACTAAATAATCCACCAGCTCCCAGAGTCACAGAGAGACAAACGTTATAAACAGAACTTTTTTCTCAATTAACACAGTGAACAATCTGGGATTTCAGAAACTCATCAACACTTTGGACAAACGGCATCACTACCAACTCACCACCGTTTTAGTGGACTGTCTCTTTCTTCCCTGTATGATGAGTGTAGTGAGGGTGTTGTGAAAGACGTGGTGACAGTCCGATGTTTCGCCACCGCTACGGACCTGTGGTAAAGCCGCACCAGAGCCGTATAGAAATGTCGTGCTACTTTTTATTGACGCGGATTTCAACGTGAAAACGAAATGTCTCCAGACTATTTTTTCCAGATCACACCAGGCGGAACAAAGCTGCCGGTCTGAGACAAACAATAGCTATGGGGACCTGGTGGAAAGAAACTAGTCGACATTACCACAGTAAACACTTCAAATGTCCCCCCCCTCAAACCTCTTATCTATAATTGTGTTAAATAATCGACATCTCAATTTCAATCAAAATAATCGTGATTATCATTTTTCCCATAGTCGAGCAGCCCTAGTGTGATGTGTTCAGATCTCTTAGTCCTGGTTAAAACTCTAGCAGCAGTGTTCTGGATGAGCTGCAGATGTTTAATGCTCTTTTTAGGAAGTCCTGTTAAAAGACCATTACAGTAATCCAGCCTACTGGAGATGAATGCATGGATGAGTTTCTCTTGGTCTTTCTGGGAGACTAAACTTTTAATTCTGTTGATATTTCTGAGCTGGTAAAAAGCTGCTGAAAGTCGGGTCTGAGTCTATCAACACTCCAAGGTTATGAACTTGATCGGTGATTTTAAGAGCCCGAGTCTCCAGATGTTTACCAGTGCTGACCCTCTTCTCTTTGCTACCAAACAGAATAATCTCAGTTTTGTCTTTTTGTATAGGTGTGTGTGTGTGTGTTTTGTAATTTGTTTTACAATTTTTAAAATGCTTCAGTCTAAACATAAAGCATTTTTTTGTGTGTGTGTAGTAAAATATGTTTACATGATTTGTTATTCTTCTAATGTCCATTACTGCTACACATTCACTTATAACCTCTGACTCTTGACGCCATCCTCCAGACAGCTTGGTCTAGTCTGACTGGTCGATGAGTCAAAGATGGGGGCGTATGAAGCTGCTGTTCATTAATTGTTTCAGGTATGCCAAACTAGCCAATGTGCAAGCTGTATGCAAATGAGTTGCATAGTGATGTCATCAAGTAAAGGAAGAACAGCCTAGACTACAAACAAGACATTTTAGGAAGTTAAGGAGGAGATTTACTTCCATGTGGATTTAGAGTGACTTTGCAAACTTCAAATGAACAAGTATTTAAATACAAAGGAAAGGAGTTAAACAACAACAAAGATTGTCCCCTTTAAACACAGCTGTTTCAGATCAGAAAACATGCATTTTTGTCATCCTAGAAATCGCTATAAAATGCATTTCACTGTTTAGTTTAGCTCTTTGATATCCAAGCAGCTGAAATAGTAGCTTTCTCTGTTTTGGACTCTCTTGTTCTCTCGCTTCCCCTCAAAGGTCGGAAGTGTCAAATGGTTTGCAACTGGTGAACCACTCGGATTCATGTCAAGAGCTGACCTCAATGTGAAAGCAGAGCGAGGCAAGCAAATCCACTGACAGCAGCATTTCCTAATGAAAATGAATTTAATGTATTCAAAAATGTAACTGTTGTGCAGCGTGGTGTGAATGAGCCGTCCGCCCAGAACACTGCTCCGTCTGCATGCTCGCTATATATGACTTTGAATAGCTGTTAGGACAATACATTAATGAAATTCCCCGGAGCCTCGACTTTGCATCTGAGGTTCAAATGCAATTTTTCTTCCTGTGACAACGTATAATCCCTTGTCCAAGCAGGCTTGTATTTCTACCTTAAACATCCCTTTCATTCCTTCATTTAATAAATGACACCCAGAGGACAAAATGGGGACAAGTCCCCACTGACACCTGTGAAATATAGACTGATAATGCTCCTGCCACTTGCTTAATGCCGCTCCCCTCCACCTCCTTGGGTCTGACAGGCAGGCCTGATGCATGTATCATAATGAACGTATCTCCACACTGTCAGTTAGGAGCACCTTAAGCTTGTGACTGAACTTCTTTGACTCCTGAGGAAAAAAAAAAGGAAGAGATGAGGGATCTCTCCCGCCTCATGGGAGGGAACACCATTTCCCCCCTCGAGTGCATCCTCCTCAGTGCTGGCCATTTCTGCTTGATGATTACAAGCAGAGCAGCCATTACTACTTCATTTTGTGTGTCTGTGTAGCAAATATGCGGAGATGGTCTCAGGGGTGGTGTGACGGAGAAGAGCAAAGCACACCAGCTCCTTTAAACCCCCCCTTTTGCAGAAAAACTCAACCACTCATTGTTTGCATGGCTCACTTTGAATGATTTAATTACTTGCTTTAGACTTGAGCAATTATAGCTGAGCAGCACATATGTTAATTATATCTGACCTCACATTTTTGCTGCTCTGTTAATTGTTCGCTCAGATGACATTCTGAGATGACTGTCATCACTGCTTGCGTATCGGGCACTTGGACAAAAAATAGACATCGAAGGTTGCTGTGTGACAGATTTTGGTTGATGGAAAAGTTTAAGCTCTTGCACCCGGTTACAGATGGAGGGGCGGTCACAGAACGTAAGATTTTACAATCTCTTCCTAACACAACAAATTAGACGAGTGAAGCTAAAGATGCTTTTTTCCAGATCTAATACTCATTTCCTTTTTGCTCATAAGATAATGTATTTCTGTTTTTCTCTTGCCATTATTGGCCAGGAAACATCAAAACCCACTTAGGTCCTAGATCAGAGCCCATACAGCCTGCTGTAATGCACACTTGCCTCTGGATGTCAAAAGCTCCAAAACCCATTACACTAATACTAATACATCATGTTAAATGACACACATTGCAAATTTTGCAAACATGGTTTTATCAAACAGCTTGTTATCACCTTTAATGGGGATTTTTGTGGTTGGTGTGTGGTTTAAATCTTCAGAAGGTGAGGTGGTAGAGCAGAAGTTAAGGCAGCGTGGAAGGCAGACACACACAGCGAGCTCTTCAAATTCATTTTGTCTTGCAGTATGATTGCAGCGGCGTGACTCTGGCTTTATGAAGCAATGGCAGGAAAAATGAAAAATACATGTGCTTCTCAACATGATTGTATTTGTTAATGTTGCAGTGTGTCTCAGCGTTCTGTTACTAATGGACTGTGCTTTTGTTTGTCACCTTAAGTGAGCAGCGACATTTCTTGTTTCACTTCACTACACCAGAGATGAATTTAGGGAAAGTGGGATGAGTCTGTGTTGTTGAAGAAAAGGTTGTTTTTGTATTCTTTAAGATTTAATATACATCAAGCATCAGTATGACAAAAACCCACAATCAGTGTGGTCGATGTCTTGATTTAAAAGCTCTGCATGTTAGAAGTCCTCATTTGTCCCTTTGCTTAATGATACTACAATATAACACCACATACTGTTGTATAATCAGGAGAATGCTGTGTTGATATTAAATGCAGCGGGTCACTGTAGACGTGCAGCTTTATTCAACCTGGTTAAGTGCAATGGCATTAAAACATGGAAATTGTTGTCAAACCTTTCTGGAAGAAAATATATTTAAATGCAGGGGGACACCTGGCCTCATGCAGTTGCACATGAGCTCCCTGAGCATCTGAAAGTGAAGGTTATGGGGTGTGTTTTGTTGGCAATTAGGTCTCTAAATGGACTTTTTGATTGGCAGCTAATGTGGCTGGTAAATTCCAAAAGTTCCTAGCAAATCAGGCTATCCCTATAAAGGAAAATTAACCCGATTTTCAGTGCAACTGAATGCATTTAATCATATGTGTTGCTTTTATTGATGTTTTTCATAAAAATACCTTTAAAAAAGTCTTCTTTAAAACAGTCCAACCACCATCACATTTTATATTTTTCTTTTACACATCTCTTATTTGGTTAAATTTCGCTCCTCATTCAGCTGCACTTTGTTCAGCCAGTAGCTTGGAAACAACACCACACAGGCTAAAGAAACCTTGGAGTGGTGTTTGATCAAGCTATGTCTTTAGAGGGTCATTCCCAACTGCTGAGCAAAAATTATTTTTGTCATTTGAGAGTTAGGAGAATGTTGTTAAAATCAGATCTTAAAATGATCATTCTTGCTTTTATCTCATCTCGTATTGATTATTGTAATTTTGTTTTCACTTGTTTCAATAAGGCAACTCAACAGATTTCAGTTACTGCAGAACTCTGCTGCCCAACTATTGACAGTTACGCCCAGAACATCACACCTATTTTATCACCACTTAATTGGTTTCCAGTCAATGAAATGGTAACTTTGAAATTTTAATGTTGACTTTCTGGACATTACATGGTCAGGCCCCCCAGTATATTGCCGACTTGCTGTTTCCCTACTCCTCAGGACACACCCTTCGGTCTTCAGGCCAGAGCCTCCTGAAGGTTCCAAAGACCGAAAAGGAGACCTGGCTTTTATGTACAGCACTTGCTGATTTTTATTCGTGAAAAGTGCTTTATAAATAAACTTTTCTTACTTACTTATTAAAGTTAGCATGCAGCCAACAGATTTGTATGTCATGGAATAATGTTCATGTAAACTGTAGTGGTGTTAAAAGCTCATTTTCACCAGAAAATGTATCAGCAGCAGGAGAGGCAGCAAGTTATCTTGCTTGCTACTCTACAACTTCTTCTTTTTGGTTCACTGGATGGCCCGTTTGCCTTTACACCGCAAGCAAACCGCGCCAGGGTTCACTAGCAAGTGAACAGATACCCTCACTTTTCAGGTGGACCAGAATACAAATGAGCATTGACTTCTCCAAACAAACCAAACTATTTTTTAAAAAATATTCTATTATTCTATTCTACTTTTTCTGGCACTTTTCTTTTTTAATCAGCCTGATAACTACTGGATAAAGTCTTATACTAATTGGATGGATTTTCATGCATTTTGTTAGTAAACCATGAAAAGCACCTTACAAGGTGGACTATATGCTCTTATCAAGTAATCTATATATGGTGTTATGGCTTGGTTGGTAAATTTACTGTCATTCATCATTAATACGCAATAAAAATTTAATTTAACTTTTCAGCTAATAAAAGCCAAAGGTAATAAAATCTTACCAGCAAAGCTGTCACACAGAGCGTTTAAAAAAATGTAAAGGAAACAAACTGATCCCAGAAGCTGCTGTGTTGCACAGAAATCAGGAAAAAAAAGTAAACACGATGTCAAGACTCAAGTCTAGTGTATTTGTGCTTCTACTTTAACCCAAATTCCCCATAATTCATTTAGTAAGTGAATTAGGACGCATGTTTTCAGGAGATCTTGTTTCACAGTAACAAGAAGTAGTTTTATTTTTAAGATTCAGGAGCTAAAAGTGATCATTTCAGACATAAACAACACTCCAAAAACACTTCTCCTTTTCTGTCTTCATTAAAACATGCAGGTTTATTGTAATAGAGCCAAAAACTAAAATTATGTAACTATATAAATAAGGACAGTATGGGCTCCCTAAGCCAAGCCAGTTTTATTTATAAAGCACTTCAGAAACAGTAGGTACTGACCAAAGTGCTGAACAGTAGACATAAAGTACATAAAATAGTCAAAGTAGTCATAAAGCTCCATTTTAGATGGTAAATGTATGAGAGAAGAAAAAGTGAATCTTGGAAAGCACAAACTAGATGGCTGCCAACTGTTACAGTTAATGAGCAATGGAACCAGAGCCATATAGTACCAATTTCAGCAAGATCTCATAAGAGAACCACACCTCTTAAAATGCCACAGCTAAATGCATTTGAATTTTGAGCATTGTGTCCATGCAGAAGCTGTCAAAACCCATCCAAAGCTCCCTGGCATAACAGATCCAGACTGACACTCTTCTCCTGATGCTAAAGAAAACACTATGGGAAACACAGCATGATAGAAAAACTTGTAGAAAAAAAAAAAAAAACTTCCACACAGGCTATATTTCCATTTTCTTAATTCTTTCTAGGTGTGAAACATATTCAAATTGCTTCACTCACTTTAATAGACACCAAGTGTGCCCTGAGCGGTGCTGTCCTTTTCAGACCTTCCCTCTGACGGATCAGATGACCAGCCTGTGGGACATTATTTGCTTCATGGAATAGGACTATCACAAACATTGCTGCAAACTGCTTGAGGTTTGTGGGTGAATTATAACTGTCATCCCAGTTAGCAGAGTTTGACAGTCAACTGATGCACAGTAAATAACATCACATCTCTGTTGGTGAGTTTGTCTGCTTCTTTTTGTTGATTTGCTTAGATTTTGGCAGATGTTGTCTTCCTTTTGCAAACTTCTTCCTCTTGAGATCTTCAGTCATTTATCAGTTTGCTCGACTAATGCGCGTATAACGTGGTTTGAAAAGGCTTATAAATGCCGATTGCATGACCTCCTTTTACATATTTGTCTTCATTTATTACATTCTCCATCAGGTGTTCCATCACATTTGAGCTAATTCTGCTGCACATTTCATGTTGGTGTGTGCATGGCTCATCTGTTTTGGTGGAGATTGAGTTGATGGCAGCACACATTCATTAAAAGGCTCAGGCGTCTCCCCCACCAAGATTCACAGACAGCTGTCAGTTCAGTGTGGCTGTCCTGCACTGATTGAGCATCAACATTTCCTCGTCTTGCACATTCATTTGCACATCCACTTACTTTGACATTTACATGCCCATCAACACATAGGACTGATGCAGTGTGAGGACTGGCTGACTGTCAGGACACATTATGCAGTTCCAGCCCTTCGTTCTGCATCTATCTACATGTGCAAATGGAACTAGGAGCATATCAGTACAAGAGTATATAGTCATAGCTGGATTAAGGACTGATTTTTCCTTTGTTCTTCTTTTATTTATTTTTTTCTTTTTGGTCTATGTATCATTTTGGACTCGACACTTACTGTAAGCAGAAATATATGGTTCTTTAGTTTTCTTCTTTCTTTACCAGCAACGCTTAGCTGATCTGTCTGCTTTCTGCTAAACAGATAGGACATTGCGGTGAGTTTATCTGAGTTTGTGTGAAGAAAACAGTTGCCTGTCGCTGCTGGAAATGAGGCTGATAAAAGTCTAACCTATGCAAAAAATGCGGTGTGAAAATAATATGAGGATGGAGCCACTGTGGAGTCAAACATTGATATGCTAGCAACTATTGCACCTTCTACAAAGAATCTGGTATAATAATTGAAATTGTGTTTAGCTATTATTTTATTTAACAATCTATGGAGAACAAAAATTGTTGCTGTAGCAACTGAGTCCTTTTAGTAATGAGTCCCCAAGTGGAAATTAAAACAACTACATGGCTCTAACTGGTTTGTTTTAAGGTCGTGTTTGCTCGTAACGGGAATTTCTGGGGTCTCATTTATCAAACTCTGCGTAGCAAAGCAAACTACAGGTGGTGTCTGCGGTGCAAAAAGGAAATGCAGCGCACTTCAACTTTCAGATTTATAAAAGCGTGAACACGCACATCCCATGCCTGTTTCTGTTTATAAATCAGAATCAACTCTAAAGTGGGCTCACATGAGCGAACGCCTTCCCACGCCCACATGGTGGCTATAAATGCTCAAGTGAACGCCTGTAATGAATATTCATCATATCATTTCCATGATAGCTTGGCAGGGAAAAAGAGGGAAGAAGTGGATTTCTTTGGGGTGTGAGACTGAGATCCTGATGGGCCACGTTGAAAAATGTAAAAATGTTTAATAGGTGGGCACGGCATGGGCATTACTCGTGTCAGTGGCAGCAGGTGGCAGATGCTGCCATCACAGTGTCAGAAGGCAAGACATGCCAGAGGTATCGGAACATGTGGCTGGATATCTCAGTCGGTAGGACATCCGTCTGCCATGCAGGAGACCGAAGTTCAAATCCCACAGAGGTGAATTGCTTTGGAGAAAAGCGTTTGCTAAATGACAGTAATGATGACGGTAATTTAGTCATTTGTTTTAAATTATAAAATAAATATGTACATATATATCTGAGATTAGTAGCAGTTTATTTAGTGTTAAATAATATTTTTTCTAGTTGCTGGGTGCTCCAGCTGGGTGGGTGGTGCTGAAGGACACAATCACTGCTTTTAACAAGGTGGCCAAGGAGATGCGGGAAATAAAAACCGTCTGGACAGAAGTTAGGAGAAAAATAAAAAAAGCATTGTGTAAGAATAAATAAATAAAAGGAAATCCACCTCTTGTGTGTTTCATTAGCCTTGCATCACTTCTAGACCTCCAGCCTCCAGTCTGCGTCCCGCTCTGCTGGGTCTTAGAATGAATGACTGAAGCTACTTCTCGCATTTTCTTTCACCGACTGGTCCATGCTGGCAGCAGACTGTCCGCTTTATTTAGCTGGATGGATTTTATAACATGTAAGATTTGTTTCACAATGACAGAACATATTTCAGTGGTTGAGGTTCTTATTAATATCACCTTTTTCTTGAAAATCTTGTTTTTTGTTGTTTATTTTTTTCCCAGGCATGCACTCTTAAGAGTATTAATATCGAATGTGGTGTGAAAGGAAAGGTAATAGTGGATTGTTCATAAATGTCTCACATTTCACTCCATTTTCCTGATTTTATTCTGTACCGTTGGTGTCGCCGTTTCACGTTTTTCTAAATTATGTGCGCCTTGATCAGAGTTGCCATGGAGGTAGGAACATTCTCCCACCAAGTTTGGTTTTCATAAATCCTAAAAGTTGACTATGGCGTAAGGCCGGTTTTTGTTTCTACGCTTTCTTGATAATGAGGCCCCAGGTCTTTTCAGAGATTTGACTCTTCTGGTTCTGGCTCCCAAATGGCTATTCGTTTCTTCACAACCCTTTACACAACACAGAGAAGAAACATCAGAGTGTTCAGTGAGAGGCTCCTTCAACTACAGAAGATCATTAGTGATAGAAACCATCACTGTTCAGAAGTGCTAATTCATTTTTAAGAATTATTATTGTATTTTTAAAAATTGTATAAATAATCTAAGAACATTGCAATTTCCCTCTGGGATATATACAGTATTTTTCATTTAATTTCATTTAGTGGCACCGACTATGACAACCTAAATTTAGCAATTCTGAATAAGCAAGTGTATAAGCAATATACATAAAATAATGTATATTTTCATAAAGCTTTAATTTTTTAATGTTTTGTTGAAAAAGAATTGTTACTATTTAATTTTTAAATCTGTTTTTTGTTTGTTTTTTTTTTTTAAATCATGTAGCCTATTTATTTAGTCTCTGTCACTCTGAACATGGCCTGTACCAGGCTGGCCCCTACCCTTCCCTCTTTTACATAATGGTATCATCCTAGTTTTTCCTTGAATGCAATTGGCCACATAATGGATTGCCCATTAAAATAATGTCCTGCCCTTTCTGAAGATTCGGTTCATCCCGATAGTAGTCAACGCTTCTCATTCACTACTAAGACTCTCCATTTAACCTTCTGAGGGTCAGTGGATGCACATTGTATAACATATTTAAGATTATGTAGTAGCAAGACAGCCACAAAATCTTCATTTCAACTTATGTCAGCTACATACTAGTTTTAAAATTGTGTTGATAGACCAAGTAAAGTCAGAGTTTTAATAAAGACAAATACAACATGCTCTTTGTGTATACTACCTTAGCATTTGGTGCAGGAAGAAACAGTTAAAAATGGCCAGGTCCAAGGAAAATGCTTGCAGGCAAGAAAAAAAGCCAAGAAGACCTTAGCTCCTTTACTATTGGTGTGAAAATCATCAACCAATCAAAAAATTACATGAAAGCATGACACATTTGGCTGCTAAAGAAGAAGGAAAATTGTTGGAGTGACCAAAAGTAGATTGAAGTGCTGCCTCCTGGTGGACAGGAGGACTTACACACCCTGGAAATTGTAAGACCTGTGATGTCCTCCCTGTCTTGTGGTTGATAGGAACTGTTCTTTTTTTTTTGGAGTGGAACAAAATTCATGTGACACTTTAGGATGACACCTGATTGTTTTGTAAATAGTAGTAAAAAAAAATTGTAAAAGTCTAAGATGGGATTTTCTGTCTGTTCACAGTTGGAAGATGTGTGCTAACACTGGAAATCCAGTCTTGTCTGTGTCTTTTCACATGGCTTCACAGTGATGAGAACTTGATCTCAGTCACATTAAATTGATGCTTTCTGCAGCTAGAAGCAAAGTAGATGAAGAAGAAAACCAAGCTGTTGGGATAATAGAAGCTGAAATCCTGCAGAGTTTGCTTTAGTAGTTGCTGAGTTCCTCGCTGGAAGTTAATGGTTTTCTTTAACTTACTAGGTGTTGAAAATCTGAAATCTGATAATAAAAGATCTTTCTAGAACTGCAATATTCCATTTTTAGCATCCTCTTGAAACAACAGGTTAATAATATGAGACCTTTTCAGATGTTTTTGTTTGAACTTGGTGTGTTGTGTATTTTTTAACCCAGACAAAGCCGGGGAAAAAAAGCAAATTCACCCTAAAGTTTTTCCATTTTTCCTCATTGTTTGAGTTTGAAGTTGTTTTTATTTCACCTGACTCTAACTCTTTATCACAGCTGAAAGAAGTTTATTATTGTTATCTTAATTCATTGGTATTCATACACGCTGGCTCGAGGTGGCGGTCAGTTAAAAAACGTGGATAGGGGTGTCACCTCTCAGTTAAGCCAGCGCTGCCGTCCTGCAGGCTTGGTGTGCTTGGACAGCTGGCCTCAGAGTTAGCAAGTGTGACTGTGGAGGAATGGATGCTAAATAACAGAGCCTACAGCTCTGCCTCTCCTGCCTGGCTGGCTAGCTGGCTGTGCTAGGAGGCGTGACGCGACAGGACTGAGGCCAGAGCTAGCTACAATCCATTACTTTTACCTGTGGAGGAGGAGAGGGAGAGATTGAGTTAAGGGCCAGAGCACCTTTCTGCACTCCCTTCTGCATGCTAATTCAACTGGCGCTTCCAAAGGGATCAAAATCTGCTGGCTGAGAAATGTAGCTCCTCAACTGACTAAGGGATGGAAAAATCCTCCCTCCTCCTCGATGCTTTTCTTGCACACATATGCATAATAACACACAGCTGCAAACTGAGTGTTTCTAGAGTGTTATTGTACATCAGCTGGCTCTGCACCTGCAGTTTTAGGTGCACACATTAAAAAGATATCTATCTTTTAAAGAATAAATTCTCCCTTATTAATTGCAATTTAGGGAAACAGGGATTACATAAGCCTAGCTGTTACATTCCCCCCTCCTAGATTTATCACTTGCTCAGTGATGTCACGACACGCATATCCAACCCCAACACAAATCACTGCCATCGCCTAAATTTTTCCCATGCACGGCAGACAGCATGCGATGAGCATTTGTGCAGAGAGCATGAAGCAGAGGGTGATTTTTGAGGCGCTGCTTAAAGCTATCACTATCGGAGTGGAAAGTACACATGACAACTGGTTTGCAGGTTCCAAATGAGAAACCATCACAAACCGGGGGGGGCGGCAAGAGAGATGAGGAGAAAGAAGGAAGGGGGAAAAAAAAGAAAACAGGCTAGATTGGCACCCTGTGACAGTGATAAATTTCACCAATCGTCCAGTGTGAAGATCTGTCTAATCTTTGCGGTGGCTCACAGCGGGGTAGGACCCCATCACTCTCCCATTATTTGACAACAAAACATCCGCGGAGAGCAGTGAGCCAGGTTCAGTTAGCTACAATACACTCCCTGCATACACAAATCCCCAGCGAAGGGGATTATAAAGTGGCTCAGTAGCCGCCTGTTAAAGGGGCAGACCATTAAAATGCAGCCACCACCACCTATCCACACTCTCACTGCTGGAGTGGTTTAAAGAGAACAAAACAAAGCCGTCTGTCAATAGCCTTTAATTTTGAACAGAGAGCAAGTAAAATTCAATGCTTATAATGGCCTTCATTTTCCTCCAGACCCTTGAAATTGATTCGATGGCTTAATTTGGCGGGGGGGCTGGCAGGTGGGATGCGGTATACAGCCGCACGCTTCTCACCCCCAGATGACACGATAAACAGCAGTTTAGCTACAAAGCATTTCTTTCTGAGGTCCATATGCATCTATCGCAGCCATGTGGCGCTCTGTTGGCAGCTACAAGCTCGCCGTTTACACCCAAAATGTTATTTTGATTTCCCTGACACAGAGATAATGTTTCATAACACACAGTCAGTCACGAATTAGCCCATCTGTCTGTTTGAGCTTCCCGGTGCTTTTGGAGTCTGCTTGTGTTTGTTTATGTGTGTGTTTGACCACAGTGGCTCAGCCCCCCACCCCCCCCAGGATTCACCAACGGCTGTCAGTTCATTGAGTGACTTCTCCACAGATTGTATTTGAGCCAAAAATCCTGATCCCTCATCTCGCTGCTACTGTCGCGCTTTGCTTTCTCACTCCTCCCGCCTCGTCGACATGCATATGTTGACACATGTACAGTATATACAAGCGCTCCCACATGGCAGGGGAGACGGGGGGAGGTTAGATGTGTTGTGTTACAGCTTGTGACGTTTAGGAGGACACCCGGGTGACTGTGTGGGAATGAAAATGGAAGTACACCTCAGCTGTGAATGTTAACAAATTATGTTTTAACATATCCTGAAGTAGCATCAGGCTGCAGCTGGTGAGTGTTGGATGCTGTAGGGTGATGAGAAAATCGGCCAGTCTGATACTGTCATGTGCAAGTCTGCATATCAATAACCCAAGAGAAGCGTATTTAAGTTGCCACAGTGGCTTCTGTCTCTGAGTAATCCCAGACGGACTCCATGATGTTAAGATCAGGGCTCTGTGGGGGTCCGTCCATCTGTTGCAGGACTCCTTGTTCTTCTTGTGACTGGAGATGATTACTTTATGACTTATTGTCATGCAGCAGAAAGAATGTAGACCTGATCTGTGACAGATGGATAGAAGAGTAGTGTTAGTGGTGGAAGCAAGAGAAAGGCATTTGAGTCTAAATTTTTTTTTTCTTCTGCAAAGAACAAAAGCTGCTGCTATTATATTACAATTGTGTTTTTTTATGAAACTCATTTTAGTATTTGTTTTTGTTGTACTCACTTCAACCACGAGGGGCTGAATGTACCACTGTTATCATCTGACAGCACAGTTTTATAAGAGATCAGAAACTGAAGGAATTAATATTTTTCTCTTGTGAGGTCAAATTTCTTCATTTATTCTAACTTAATTTTATTCTGTTGTCTATATTTTTTTGGAAACGTATTATAGGGACCGCAGGTAGATGACTGGACTGTTACTGAGCTAATTTGTGCTTTACTTATTAACTACAATGCTGTCTTTAAAGCTGTGTTCCAAGTATATTATTTCTCTTTGGGTTCTGATCCCCAGTGAAACTGCAGTTCAGCTTCAAAATAGGGAAAAATAACTAGTTAATAACTTTATTTTTTTCTTCTTTTTTTATTATTGTTAGGAAGGACAAGGGAATAAGGGTGCATATAATAGAATAGAAGATAAAATCTGCTGGTAGCTGACTTGAGCATTACTAAAATTGACTTTTGTTTTTGGACAGAGGACCAAAAAGCTTTTTATTTTCTACCTCATTTCTTCTCATCTTTGGTATTTTTCCTTTATCATTTTTAATTTTTCCTTTATACAAATAAGAAATTCTTTTTTGGGGGAAAAAAGGAATAATAAAAAAAAATAATGAAGCTACATTAAATTCTACGAAGAAGATATTTTCATCTCACCTTAGCAATGAAGGAAAAAAAAATCTAAATAAATCTTCCTGTTCACAGAAGCAAGGATCCCCTCAGCAACAAACGTTTGAGGAAGAAATTTTTCTTAAAACTATGTCAGACTTAAAAAAAAAGCATCAATATTAAATTAAGTTTCTCACTTATGACATGCACAGATAAACTTTTATAAACCTCGTAAATGCACATTTACACCAATAAAACACTCAACTAGACGTCTCCTGTATTCTGTGGCTTTTAAATGACGTGCCAGTGAGTTTTGCATCCCTGATTTTAATAGCGAACTGATTACTGTATATTACTGAGATTTTACATCTCTGCAGAAGAGCGAGAATTATAACTCACTGCTCCTTTTTTTCTTTTCAGTATCAACTCATGGCTCTGCTCCTATTTGCTTTATAGTAGGATTTAAATGTTCTCCAATTAAATATTTTCTCCAAAGTAAACGCACCTACTCCAGTCTTTATTATGGCCTAGTTCTTCTCCACCACTTTTCTTTCTGTGCCACACTCTTTTGAAGACATCGTCAGTGATTTTTTTTTTTCTTTCTTTTTTTCCCGCTATGCATCACTCTGCAGCACAGTGGCTGCTGTTTGGTGAACAAAGCTCAAACCTACTTGTTCATCCCTCCGTCTCATCAGACTTCTTCTCTCCATCCTCCCATCAAAGAACAGACAGAAAGCCTCTGTGCCTGAAGACTCGCGTTGCTGAACAATTTTGATCAGGATATAAATTTTTAAATTTGAGTCCAACAGGAAAAATGAGTTCAGTCCTGAATAAGGAATCAAAGCTTCTTTTTTTTTTCTTTTAACGTTTTTCATATCCTCCTCCTTGTCAACCCCCCCTCGTGCCCTCTCTCTACACCTCACCCGTCACCCACACACATACACTGTTTTCTGAACAAGTACAAAGAGACGACGATGCCCAGATTGAGAACCGCTGCGATTTACATGACTGATTACAGTGTAATTTCACACTTATTTGCATGGATCTCCTCAACATCCTCGCCAAGCTTAATGGATTGTTAGAGCTCTGCAGCCCGGGCCATGTAAATGGAGTGAAGATGGAGGAAAAAGAAGGCAGAAAATAGACAGAGCGGCTGACAAAGTTCAAGTTAAAGTTCAAGGTCCTTCATCTTCGTGGCCATTTATCACATGCAACACTCAGCGGACTTTAAAGAGACAGAAACAAAAAAAAAGAAAAGAGACACACACAGAAAAAAGGAAAAAATCCAATTACATCCAACTAATCAGCAACCAGTCACAAAACCAAATGAAACGGTGCGCTGAAAGGACGTGGCTGTGTACCAAACCTTCTAATCAGCCTGAGAAAAAGACAGGCCGATGCTTTATTAAGCTCGGGAGAGTCTGCTCAATAACATAGCCCCACGCTGCTCTTCAGGGTCAGTTTACTTCATTAATACGCACTAACAGATTGTTCACCCACCTTCAGCTGTGAGCTAACACCTAGATAGTGAGGAAGCTTTTACTAGAAATGTAGATTTACTTTATGTATTACTAAATTTAAATATTCACGCCTACTGATGCTTTCCTCACACAGCAAACCCACTCACAACAGAAGCCTGCTGAATATCGCATGTTTAGAGAAGAGAGTATAGAAGGCAGTGTGCGATTTAATTGAGTTATTTGACACTTGCTTTTTAATTATTATTACTTAACAGTAACCTTAATTAACCAACATCGGGAAGAATGTTCAACTACATCTGCTTCTTCTGTTGAGGAAGCAGAATATAATGAAGCTACGTTTACAAATACAATGTAAAGCTCTTTGCAAACATTAGATGTGCAACCTCAATTTTTTCTCTTCAAGTGACACAATTCTTTTGATTTATTCATGCTTTTATAATCTTCATCAAGGCTTTGTTTCTACACATGATGTGAAACAGTTATGCTGCTTAATATCAGCTGTTTGCATGAGATTGGACAGTACATCAAGTCAGGTATAACATCATTAGAATTTAACAGCATTGTCTGATATTTTATTAAGCTCACTGTTCAGTGTCCTGCACACAGCTGATGTCAAGGATCTGTTGAAGATGAGGAAGTCATGGCTGTGTAAAATGTACCAGGAAGGGATAGGCTCACCTGTAAATATCTGCCCTCAAGTTGGAGGAACAGAGAGGAAATCTTACAGATGAACCAAGCTACTATTTGAATAAACAACGTTGCTGATGCTGATCAGCTTTTTGCATCTTTGCTGGTGTAATCTCAAAATCCCAACTACAACACCGTAAATAGGTGAGGTTATGAAAATTATAACAACGTGTGTTTTTCTGAGGAGATGCAGAATATATGTGCAGCATCATGAGCTGCATTTGGCTGATAAGTGTATATAAACACACTTGCTATTTTGAACGTGCACCATAGCTGATTCAGCAAAGAAAAGCAAGAAGACATTATCAGGAAAATAAAAGTGGAAGGGATGGAGCAAAGTGACAACTGTGAGGGGCAGAATTTTTTTCTAACTCATGCGTTTGGATGTTATTTAATCTTGAAATTTGCCATAATTAGGGGTGTGTCCTTTTGATTGACAGGTATCCAATATCCACGGCAAGAAGGGAGAGTGCAGCACAGCCGCGGTTTTAACCAGCTAACAGCGCACCTTAGCTTTAGCCTGCATCAACATTATTTATGTAAACCGTGCTTTAAACACAACAATAACCAAAAAGCTTAACAGACCATGAGCAAGACAAAAAAGGGTAGAAGTACAACTAAATATGAAAGCCTAAGAAGTTCACAACAATTATGGATTTTACAAACGTACAGGATGCAGGGCGGATGCTGAATTAGTCTTAGTTAGGTAGCACTAAAGGACGAAAATCTGTTCAGTACTGTTGCTTTAATGTACTGAGGAGTCTTTTCTCTGGGTTTTACCCTCCATCGTTACATACAATTACCAGAACAGCTTTTCCCTTGTTTTGCTTGTCTTTGTTCCAAGCATGACCTCTAATTCCACAAGAAATGTTAAAAAAAAAACTTTCCTCAGCCATTTATACTCCAACAATTTCACATGTTTCTTTAGGTAAAAAAAAAAAAAAAAAAGAGTTACGCATTTTGACACAGTGATTAGCTGTTATATCCAATATTGATTAGGTTTACCTTTTTCTTTAACCCGTTTGGACATGGACAGAGAATAAGTGGTCAAAAATAGATCTTGTTTACCTTTGCGTTTTGTCTTAGGATGTTTGTGGATTCTGCTTGCTTCCTATGCTTCCCTTGAAACGCATTACTAAACAGAGTTTGACAGCTAACAACAAAGAATCCTTCTTGTGAACTTTACTGAGAATCTGTGAAACTGTTACACCATGCAGAAATAAAATGATGCATTAGCTTTACCTAAAATTTAAGTATGTGTAACACATAATCTTTCAATAAGATATGTAAGGAAAAACACCATCTGATACAAACTGCACACCAGTTTGCCCACAATGCACATGCAGATGAAGAGCTAGCATCGTAAAATAAAATCTACACAGAGAGAAAAGAATTACAAAACTTTTAAAGCTCAATCCAAGAAAAAAAATGGAGTGAAAACTCACATTTTTTTAACCTGAAGTCTTTATTTGTCCCCTTTAAGAAAACTTAAAAATTTACAAAAACTTGGCGTTTATTACTATGTGATAAATTATTATAGTGCACTATTGTATCCATCAGGGGGCAGAAGACACATATCAGATTGTGTAAAAAAGGGTTTTGGGTCAAGTTGTTTACCATAAAGTGATGCAAAAGGTCTCAGAAACTGTATGTAGGTGTCAAATCTGATACAGATTTGAGTGTTAAAGGGGAAATTTGTAAACATTAGTCATTTATGACAAAAACAGGCAAATAATGTCCATACCCCAAGCATTGCTAGAAGCAGTTTTAGAAACCATGTGTCATTACTGTGACTCACTAAAAAAAAAATATGTAATGTTTCTAGTTACGCTACACCATTTTAATACACGCCATTTTAATGAAGGCAGAATACTTCCCGTAGACCTTATTGAGTTTGCATCTGGGGATTTGGAGGACAGGTGAACCCCTCAGACTCTTTGGCGTGTTCTTTAAGCCTTACCCAAGCAGTTTTAGCTGAGCCTGCTGCTGTCCTGCTGTCGGAAAGTGCTGTAACCATATGAGACAGGAATGTTGACTGTTCTGCAGAAATGTCAGTTGGCATCCATGTGCAAGGTTCAGGATTTTCCAGGAGAAAGTTGCATTCCAACAAGATGAGTTACTCAGTTCATCTTTCAGTGGTTTTAATGTTTTGGCTGTTTTTATATACTTGTGCACAAATTGGTGAGAAAATATCTGTTAATTACATTAATAGTGCTTATATATGATTTATATACTTACTAATGTCCAAATTTTGGCTGGTTTTCTTCTTTTTTTGTCCAGTCTTATATGAAATTATCAGCCCAGGACTAAGAAGTTTTCCTCTGCAGGATTTTCCATCCAGTGTCATTTGCTACAAGAAGCACATAATAAGCCCTTTAAGTTTTATGCCTACAAATAAATCTTGTTTATATTCCATATTTTCTCAATTTCCAAAGCCAGGTAGCTCTTAAACATAAACAGATTTACAACAGCAGTGAAAAAATTCCACCTTAAATCCCATCTGCCATGTTTCTCTGACACCACTGAAGTTTTAATATACCAAACCAGTTTGGTAAACTGTTTATAGAAACTAGTTAAAGTGAGATGTATTAAAGGAGGTTAATTCAGGTCTGAGGAGTTCAGTCTCCAGACCATCCAAAAAAAAAAAAAAAAGTATAATGGTGTGAAATTATAAAGCGAAAGTGTGATTTCAGTGTGTGGATGTCTCTGATGTTCGAGGCTGCTGCGGATTTGTGTTGGCAGTAAAATATGTGTCACAGGGTCTGCATATCCGACTATAAAAACTCACTACAGCAGTCCAGCTCGTCTCCTTAAAGAGCAGTATTTGAGTTTTTCTGTACAGATGCCAGTTATAGTTTTGTCTGAGAATGTGATCAGTCTCTTTATGAGAGGTTGGCTGTATTTGACACCCTTTTTATGAGGCCAGTTACTTTTTATGTGAAGCCTTCAGTGGAAATGTTGATGCGGTATGATGACTGCCTTGTGAATTTTACAAGGGGTATGGCGGTTTGGTCCAAAATGCACAGCTTCTGTTTAACAAAAGGAAAACAACCCTTAAAAAAGGTTTTCTAATCTTAACTTAGAGCTTAACCCTTTAAAAAAAAGCTATTTTTGCTACTTTTGGTTCACCTGGTTTCTTTTCATGTAAAAATTCATGTAGAACCTGAACACATTTAAATCTAACAAACCCAGCCGTGACAGTGAAAAGGAAAAACTCTGTTGTAACAGCAAGGAAGAACCACCAGTAGAACCAAAACCAGAGAAGGCGGCCATCTGCCGGGACCACCACTTTTAGCCAGGGAGACCTGCTGAGAGAGAAGAGAAATACAATTTAATTATGCCTATGCTGTCATAAATTTATACACAGAAGCCTGATCTTAAAGGCAGAGTGGGTGTCTGCCTCCCGAACCTAAACTGGGAGCTGATTTCAAAAGAGAGGGGCGTGATGGTCAAAAGGCTAGGCCTCCCATTCCACCATTAGAGACCTGGGAACCACAAGTAAACCTGCAGTCTGAGAGCGAAGTGCTCTGTTGGGAATATATGGAACTTAATATGGAATTTATTACTAACTTGGTAGAAATAACACAAAGATCAACAGTGACCAAGCCTTTTCTCATCTGCACATCATTCTCTCAAGTTTCAGCTTTCAGGAGAAAAAATATTGGCATTGAAACAAACGCACAACAGAAGCTATTTACATATTTCCAGTTATTTATGCTACTATTTAGCTGCTGTCCTCAAAAACCAACTCCAATTCAGCTGCTTTTTGGCACCACCGTGCATCAAGAACATCTTCTTGGCTTTATTCCAGCCATAGAGGACCATTTTTCTTAGCTTCAGACACATATAGAACTTTCTGCTCACTGGTTGATCTATGGCTGCTCCAGATTGGACATTACCGTCAATCTAAGCTCTGATTGGTGGAAAGTTTAACAGGAAGTAACTTCATCATCATTTCCAGGTCAAAATAGACGTCTCTTAGCAACATAGTAGTGATAGTGATTTTTTTTTTTTTTATTACAAAAATGTGATAATCATGTTATGATAGATCACTCATTTTAAACCTGGATGGGATATAAATTCCTGGAAAACCTTTGTAGATCACTTAAAGGTTAAGCTATCCATCACAACTGACCTCAGAGTTGCACACTACCATTCCTCAGTGATGGGGCTCAGGGACACTGGCAATTTAGCAAAATTTTAAGGGTTAACTGGGAAAAAATATTATTATTAATAATTTTTTTTCTTTGGCCTTATATCTTTTTACAAAGTCTGCTGCAAAGTTTTATTTCTCCATTTCCACTTACTCTTTAATTTCTTGCATCAAGCCATTAATTTCCACTTGTTGTCATTAGTTGATCCTGTTAAAAAAAAGGAATTATGGTCAACTCCATGCAAATAGTGATTAATTGTAGCTGGCTTTAGTCCATTTGTTCTCATGGAGGCTTCACGGGGCAGCTCCCCCGGGTGATTCATTTCTCCTGGTTTCACACATACGTAGCTCCTCCACCTTTTCATCACCTTTTTTGTTTCTCATTGTTCCCTTTGCTTTCATCATAAGCCTCATGCTAATGTACTGTGCAGGGAAGGTACAGGCAGGAATATGTCACTGTCTGATTACATTGTAAGTGGATTTGTGGTTATTTGCCCGGCGACGTTGCAAACCTGAAGCTAACTTTCTGGTGCAGGTGGAGCTGGAGTTCAGGTTGTCAAGGCATCCGTGTGCTCTGCAGCAACTTGCCCTTCTGCCGGTAAAAACTGCTGAGGGAATTATCAGCCGTCAAGGGGGAGGCTCTATTAGAATATCTGTGATGGATCCCAGAGTGAGAGTTGACGTTGAGGCTTTTTTTCCAACTGATTTTTTTTTTTTTTTTTTTTTTTCCTTTGCTACCTTATGCATAAATGGTTCAATTCAGGCTGCTACTTAAGCCCTTTGGCAGAGGTGCTTAAGCCTCCTCTCACACAGTTTCCTCCCCGCTCTCTCTGACATTGAACTGAAGTGCAAAGCCGTGCGGCTCCCAGCAAGATGCTCAAAATGGTCATTTGCATTATTTAAAGCTTCCGAGACCGTCTTCCTGACACTTTAACTGGAGGCGCTGTAGGTTACTTCATTAGTTACACCTACACATTTATTTAGTGAATTTTGAAGTCAAGATCTCTTTTTTTAGAGCACTCACCTGATGAGATAATCCTGTAATCACACAGACAAGGGAAATGGAAAATATATCTGCTTGTTAATGAAATATTCAATTGTTGTTGTGGAAAGTCACCATTTACTGCATATCTGTCACAGAAGGGCCGCACACTACACCACAGAGGGAGATGTTGTCTTATTTAAAGACTGAAATGTGAAGAGTGATGGTGCATCATGCAGTGTTGGGTGTTGGCATCATGTGACCGGTGCCTTTTGTTTGGCTCAGAATTTCATAACATAAAATCATAACATTAAAATCCAGTGGATGGAAGGAAAGACAAAGAGATGCAGAGGGAGTAATGAAATTTGACAAACAAGATCAACATTACTCATACATACAGGTCGATACACTCCACCGGATTACTGACCCTGATACACACTTCCTCTGCTTACATTCCGGCACATTTTACACACAGTTTTTAGACTCTATTCATGTGGATTTAGCAAGAAGCTTCTGAACAGTTTAGCAGCGGCTCTGTTTGGTAAAAACAAATCTCACAATCCAGCTCCTGTTTAAGTCTAGTTATCAAACTAAAAATTAAAGCCTTTCCACACACATTCAACTGTAAATTTATTGAAGTCAGAGGTCATTTTTACTTTTGTTATTAAAATATTTTATAACAATAAATGAGTTATTTTCTTTGAATTCTCACAGAATAAATGTTAATGCAACTTTTTTTGATGGGAACAACTCATCTATTCTGACATGTCAGTTTCTTTATATAGTCGGTTTGTAACCGTACATTTAACAGGCTGAGGTCTCGTTACTATGGAAACAAAGGTCAGAGAGGTGCAGAAGCCACCTAAACAGAAAAAACTTGGATTGTATCGCAATACAATTTGACAAGTTTTTATCTAAGAATGTGGAAGACGTAGTAAAATATTGAATGTTTTTGTCTTAAATGAGGAAATGGAGAACTGACAGAGAAATGGATAATTTACAGGACTTAAGCTCTTTTATCATGCTTCTTTTATCATACATACTTCGCGAAATTCTGCTGTAAATAAATTATTTGGATAACACTGATAATGTTGCATCCGTAAACCTGTCTTTGGTTTGGCATTTGTTTCATTTTTTTGTGTGCATTCACAACAGTCCTTCTGAGTCAAACCCTAGTTCGTTTGCTTGAACAGTCCGGTTCTTTTGGGTAGATGTAAATGCTCAGCTCAACTCTGAGCATCAAAAAAGCAAACTCTGTTGATTGAAAGCAAACCAAATCCAGGAAGAGGGGTTCAATCAATAAAAATAGCTGCAGCGAAGACATGAAAACATGTCAAATAGATAGATCCAAACAAATGATGAGAAATTATATATTTAAAAGATGAAACAATCAAAGAGGCATATTGAAAACAATGTATAGTGTATTATGGTTGATCATGAGAGGGTTTAATTATCATTGTATATAATGGTTTGTGATGTGCTAAATATCCTGATGATATTCTGTTTTAGTTCATGCAAGTTTTCTTTCATTTTTATTTACCTTTTGTCCTTTAGTAATTTATAATGAAGGCCACCTCAGGCGAGGAGGAGAGTATGTTTCTCAAGTTTCAAGTTGTTTATTTGTCACATGCAAGATGGCAGTGAAATGCAGTTGTACATGCATCCGAGGCTTTGCACGGCCATTTACCACTAGTAAAAGAACAAAAACACAATAATAATAATAATGAATACTCGATTCTGATTGGCTGGAAGGTGTCCATTAAAAAGTGATAATGGACACCTATGAAAGACATTCCGGTCAAATAGACTTATTGCTGTAAATTGTGCTGACTAAAATGTTAGTAACCATGGTAACAGAAACTCCGACTGGGCTGCAGACACGCCAGGTCATGTCTGTGACGCACATTGCTGTGAAAGCAGGTGCATGTTTATTGGGCTCCTTCAGTCCAGGAGAGACGATAATGGAGCAACATTTTGTCATCCTGCAACGTCCCAACCAGCAGTGGTCAGGGTCCACAAACGTTAAATCTCCGTCCTTCAAACGCCACTATGGACATGCCAGTATCTTTATGAAATGTCACGATCAACGGCAATGTTGCATTTAATCTTAAATAGGTCGTCGCCTGTCTTTCTTTCTTGATTACCTTACTTACATACTTGATACATAGTGAATGGTGGATAACATTATGAAAACGATTTAGGATAGACTTACTTGCGTGATACACATTTAATGATCAGAGTAAATGGTGGATAATATTTCTTACAATAAAAACGATTTAGGAAACTATCTGGACTTTCACTGTTTGAAACAAAATGTCGCATCATCCTCTGAACACACACAAACTGTAAGAGCTGCACCCGCCCTCTGCAATTATTCTTTATGTCACGTAACATAATGTTAAGCGATCATCTCCCTTTCCTCCACTGATCAGGTCTAATACAACAGCTGCTGCCGACCGAGCTGCAGATTCTGTGTTAGAGCCGGTTACCTTGGCAACGCGTCACATTAGTGACGATTTTAACTGTAAAAAACAACATTAACGCATTAATAATTTATTTAATATTTTTTCTTTTGTAAGTGACCATGGTATAAGTGGGATAATGCCCTCCGAGGTGTCCATTATCATAAATTAATGGACTTTGCGTCGGACGGTTCACGCCTCCGCATCGTCCAATAATATGATAATGGACACCTCGTCGGGCATTATCCCTTATATATATATATATATATATATATATATATATAATGTGTGTGTAGACAATATTTACAACGTAAATGGTAGTGCAAAATATAAACCTTGCTAAAGTGACATGAGTTTTTCAGCAGGGGATAGGACACTGGCCAGTGTCACTACAGGGCAGAGTTCACAGTTCTGACAGCCTGAGGGAAGAAGCTCCTCCTCCTCCTCTGCCTTAATGAGCCTTATGTGCCCTCCAGAGAGCAGCCACTCAAACAGACAGTTGTTAAGATGAGGGTCTTTCATGATCCTGTTTGCTCTGGCTGTTGTTCTCCTCATGAGGATGTCCTGGAAGGTGGAGAGTGTTGTACCCATGGTACGCTCTGCTGACCTCAGCAACTTTTGCAAGGCCTTTTGATCACCACCAGTACTGTTCCCATACCACCGGTGAGGTTACCAATTCATAACACTCTCCATCATTCCATTGTAGAATGTCATTATGATTTTCAGAGAGACTCTGAGCTTCCTCAGTTGTCTCAGGTGAAAAAAAGGCAATGCCTCACCTTCTTCACCTGGCTGTCTTATGTGCAGAGTCCAGGATAGATCCTTGGTGATGTGCACACCCAGGTACTTCTTCTCGTCCCATTAATCCTCAGAAGGGTGTAGTTCCTCTGCTGCCTCCTCCCATAGTCAGTTATCATCCCCTTAGTTTTGTCTACATTTAGCATGAGCTTGTTGGCATGGCACCACTGCCCGTACTCCACCTCACCTGTATACGTCTGCTCATCATTGTTGTAGCCACCACAGCACCGTCCGTGAACTTCACTATGGTGTTGGAGCTGTCCATGGCTGTGCAGTCGTAGGTGTACAGGTAGAAGAACAGAGGGCTGAGGATGCAGCCCTGTGGAGGGGGCTGGAGGTGTGCCTGCCTACCCACACCACCTGAGTTCTGTTTGACAGGAAGTCCAGGATCCAGGAAACAGGGTGGAGGTCAGCCCCAGGCTGAGTAGCTTGGAGTGGAGAGTGGTGGAGACTAAAGTGTTGAACTAAAGTCAATAAACAGCATCTTTACAGAGTCCCCTTTGTGCTTTTCCAGGTGGGTGAGGGTGGTTTGCAGTACCAGAGAGATGGCATCATCCGTCAGTCTGTTTGGCTGTTAAGCGAACTAAAGAGGGTTGGAGGCTCAGGGAGGGAGGTGCAGATGTGTTCCCTGACCAGTCTCTCGAAGCACTTCATGAGCTCATAGGTGAGGACAACAGGCGGGCATTAAGGCTGGCTGGAGAGGCATTCTTCAGCACAGGGATGATGATGATGGCTTTTTTAAAGCAGGCAGGGACCAAAGACTGGCTCAAAGAGAGGTTGAACACAGTGGGGAAGACAGGAGCGAGCGGGTCAGTACAGGACTTAAGCACCCCACCAGGAATGCTGTCAGGTCCTGTTGCCTTCCTGCAGCTCACTGTCCTCAGTGTTCTCTTCACCTCTTGTTCTTTCAGGATGAGTGCATGTACAGCTCTGGCAGAAGGAGTCCCGATGGCTGCAGCAATTACTATGCTAATGCCGAGCAGAGCTAACGCTAGCCTCAAACTGTGCATAAAAACTACCTTAGCCAGAGCAGCGTCTGCACTCACCAGAGCGGGGGCTCTCCTCCTGTAGTCCGTTATAGTTTGCAGTCCCTGCCACAAGCTCCTGGAGTCGTGATGGTGGAAAAACTGACTCTGTCTCTGTACTTCCACTTAGTGTTCCTCACCGTGCGTCACAGTCTGTGTGACGTCATTTTGTATTCCTCCATCTTGCTGATGGGATGTCCCGAGATGTAGGCGGCAGCATGGTCCCTCAGTGCTTTGCGGATAGATTTGTCCACCCATGACTTCTGGTTCCGGAAAACCCGGACAGTCGTTATGGGAACAACATCATCTACCAGCTTAGCAGTGAAGTCCGTCATCACCTCGCATGAAACTCGCGGAGATCCCATGAGATGGACTGGAAAATTACCCAGTCGACGTCCGACAGAGCTACCTGTAGCTTAGCCTCCACTTGGTCATTCCAGCGCCTCACCTGCCTCTTGGAGACCCCCTCCTGTGCTATCCTTTGTTTGTACAAGGAGAGAGTTTTGGTGTTTTGGGGGTTACACCAGTTGTTGTTCACCATAATATTGCCTGATTCCTCTGTTTTGGCCTTGCGGAAAACAGAAAAGGATTCTGACGGTGATGGGGCCCGGTCTGACACCAGAGGAGTGAGCCATGTTTCGGTCAGGCAGAAAATATTTCACTTCCTCATGTCAATGGGACGTTGATGAGATACCAACGAGATACCTTGAGTTCATCCAGCTTATTTTCCAGCGACTGGACATTAGCAAGTAGGTTTCTGGGCAGAGGTGGGTGATGGACCTGGCATCTTAGCCTGTTTTGAATACTGCCTCGACAACCTCTGCGCTTTTTCTTTCTGTTGTGTCGATGCATGTCCGTTATCATGATGGATCTCCGCTGGCCACTCCTGGTCCCTGTGAAATAAATCTGAAAAGTTTTCCAATTTCCAAAAGTGTGCTGCAGTCATAACTTTTCCTGCCTGAGACGACTGGGATTAAAAAAAAGATAGGAAAACTAAATTAAAAAGATAATGTAATATATTGGCACATTGGCAAATATATTGTGTGTCTGGCTAAGTGTTGCAACCATTGATTGAACAGAGTTCCTAATCCTACTCTTTAGTGGACAATAAGGTGTTAATATGACCTTAATTTTTGTTTTCTGGAGTTGGCTAGGACATGGTCTCACATGTCAAGTCCTAACTCCTGATTTCCTTTTATTTACACAAATATTACAGAGTTGGGGATAATCTTCATCCTGGAATAAAAGTTTAGTTTCTTTAACCAAATCTCTGCTTAAATGTGGACATTGAACACTACAGTATGTGCATTAAATGCTGTAATGTATAAAAAGGTTAAAATTATTTCCATATTTTTGATTAATTTGTATGCACAAGATAAAAGAACACATGATGGATTTCTTTACTCTTTTTCCTAACTTTAAGACACAAATCCAAGTTAAAACATAATGCAGGGAATTCTTTGGTTCCCTGAAGTTTTAATACATTGTTTTTATCATGCCTTTCTATTTTTCCTGGATTATTTACCAACCACAAACACTTTAGCAATAAACATGAGAGCAAATTAATTCAGATATGCACCAATTAATCACTGATAAAAAAATGTAAGCATTTTTTTTTATAAAATATAATAAAACATGACCCTTATTGTTAATGCTCATCTTTTAATGTTCCTCACAAAGAAAGCTTGGACTTCCTGTTGGGAGCTGCTGTAAATGTACTTCGGACTTCCAGCACGATCTTGCTGCGTTTTATAATGAAGGACAAAAAACTGTAACTCAGTGTAAAATGTAAATCAGTGACTCTCAGACAGCAGCACTGTCGTGACTTACAGAACTGATGTCTGCCATTGTATCAGCGTGGAGGAGAAAATGTAAATGTGCAGGCATGTGCTGCTCCTGAGGTGGAGTCGGTACAAAAAGCAAAAATTAGTGGCGGAGAAAGTCTGCTCCATCATCTGTATTAATGCAGTGATGACATGTGATCAGGTGGAATATTAGGTTGGAAGAAAAGTAGTGCTGGTACAATTTAGTCCTGTTTTGTTTTCTTAGATTTTTTAGTGTTGTATTTTATTTAATTTTAAATTTTAAGGAAATATATATATATATATATATATATATATATATATATATATATATATATATATATATATATATTTGCTTATCTATTGTGGCATTTTTATTATTTTTGTAATAAAAAAATAAACTATTTCATGGCTTCCATTTTATAACATAAAATGTTGACTTATTCAGCAGTAACACATTGTAAATTTGTAGCAGGTCATTTTTTACTGTAATTCTGCAGTCAAATTCTTTACAGTATAATTATTCAGGCTGACATAGATGTTTGTTTTATTTGTTTAGTGCCTCAACTTTCCAAGCTCATTTTTATAATTAAAAAAAAGAGTTGCTTAATATTTCTAGATTAAAAGTTGAAAGTGTGTTAATTTCTAATTGCAACACACACAAATGCTATTTACTGTGGCCAAAAATAGACTGTAAATAAACAAATTAATTTAAAAAAACAAGTAGCAATTTACACAAATAAGAGTAAGATACTTCTTTAGTAAGTAAGTTTATTTCGAGCACATACAAAACCAAATGTACAGCCATGAAAATTCCAAATACAAAAAAGACTTCCACAGACTTCAGATACAAAGATGCCCTTATTGGCCTCCATGAGGGTCTTCACTATATTTACCATCTTGTATTTTATGAAGGCACGACTTCGCTCTCCTGTGTTTACTTACAAAATATCAGAGCTATAACAGGCACTCAGTAGCACAATATAGAATAAGTATTTTGTAATTTCTACCAGTGACCAGAGGGAGTTAAACTAACCCTCTTGGCCATGTTTAAAGATCTTGTTTTGCTCGCTGAATCACCATAAGGTCTAACCTGCTGTACCGCAGCTCCAACGCCTCTCCACCACTTACTGTACTGCAACTCAGTCCAGTCTGCACCTAAACCTCCACATGTCCACCCCCTCCCGGCTCTGTAGTGTACTCTTCTTTTTCTCGCCGTCTTTGTCTTCCTCCCTCCTCCTCACCACGGAGGGGCTCTGCCAGGGGCTTGTGATCGGATTTAGCGCCACGTTCTCACTCTGTTTCGCAGAGATGAGTGACAGATGGTGGCCATTAGTGTATATTCCATGCATCTGTTGCAAGGCGCTAATTTATCTCATTAGGGGAACGTGTTGGAGGGGGAGGAGGAGTGTGTAGGAGCAGGATGGAGCATTTTATTATGAGTGTAAAACACAGGGAAAGATGCTCTGAGCTGGCTGACAGGGGGAGAGAGGAAAAGGGGGCGGAGCATGCGAGTCATGCGGTCACGGAGTGCACTCACTCGTCTTTTGGATTTGTGTGCATATGTGTGGGTATGATAGAATGCATGCATTTAAGTGGGTCACTGTGTGGGGTGAATTTAACAAACCCGCTCACACATGTGCACCTCATGCCCACAAACCTCTGACATGCTGCACATTTACATTGATCATGGCACATGCACAGACCTAATTAATGCTCAGTGCTGATTTGCTTATCTTCATGCTGCCTTATAGACTCTGTGTGTTTGTGTGTGTGACGGGTTGACAGTCTTCTGAGCAGGCCATTAGTAAGATGACATATGCTGCTATTTTGCAGTGCTGCTCATGTTTTTGTTCTGTGATAATTTATCTGTTTTATGCCACAGCCAAGGGAAATATTTATCTCTGATTGGCTGGCAGGAGACCGGCGAGATAAACCAAACACGTTGGTGTAAAATCATGGGTAACCATAGCAACAATACTTAATGCAGCATTACTAAAGAATAAGTGAAACAAATCAAACCATGAGTTTACTACAAAAAAAAAGGGATCAATACTCTGACTGCCGTGGCGTCATGGTATTCTTGACTTAAAAGCAGCTTTTCTTACCACAAGCAGTCCAAAAGAAAGGGCTCCTAAATAAGCTTTTCATCCCGAGGGCTGCTCGCAAAACTGCTGTATGAAATTTTGAAAGAAAACTCCTGAGCTAATAAATGAGGAGAGGATGACCCATCATTGGATGACACGGTTACACACTGCAGTGATTGGTTATTAGGACTGAGTATCACCACTTATTTCCTCAATTGATTCAATTCACAACAGCCCAAATCGATTAGATTTTGATTAAATCCTATTAGATTAATTTACAGATATTTATGTAACACAATTTTTTTTGCATAATAAAGAGATTTTTTCATAAAACATGGAGTCTGTGTAAAAATCAGGTCTCTGGGAGTGATCAGATTACTGTAATGATCTGATACAACACATCTGTGTTCACTTTTAAAATATAAGTTTCAAAGGACCTACCAGTCCATTATCAGATTTTTTTCAGTTGTAAAATGTACATTTGGTATTTGTTGAGTCCACAATCTTAGTGCTAGCTGCTGAGAGGTAATAAGCTCTCAAAAAGGCATTATTTTAGACCGAAACAACGCAAAAAGATCCCACTGAGCATTGGTAAGCCATGCAAGAGTAGGGTCACTGTTGTCATTGTTGGAATCTCTACAAATGAACAGGGCTTTCTGAACATACAGGCCTGAATGTTTTGGAAGATAAGCCAGCAGGGAAATAATTATAACCCTTGGTAAATTATTTTATCCAAGAGGGACTGAACCAAGACATAAATCTATTTCTGTCCTCTGATCCAAGTAATCACATAACTAGTGTATCATCAAGTTAGTGGACAATGTTAAAATTTCTGTGAATTTCTTTAACTCTATAATGTCATATGTACCATATTTGATACCAACAGCTTTTGAGACATTTTGCATCACTTTACGGTAGAAAACCTTTTTCAAAACCCTGTTGTACACAATATGATACTAAAGCTAGACTTTTCTTTGGTTGGGCTTTAAAGGGTAATGGTAATAATAAATGTAAAGTTTGACGATTTGAGACATCAAAAATATTTGTTTTTAAAAGTTAAGTTTTCTTTAGGCAGCAAGGTGGGCTAGTGTGGAGGACGCTGCTGAGGCCAGACATTAACATTTAAAGCAGTTTTAAAACTGGGGGGAAAAAAGGACAGAAACCCTAAAACTGCTTCAACTGGTTGTTGCTCCATTGTTTACTATCTTTGAGCAAGTCATTTTCGGTCATGGCCAATAAGTGGGATTTTTTTTTTCTTCCACTTCTTTTTGCTTTTTGTCTTCTTGGTTTCTGGGAGTACCACCCCCAAAGGATCAGTTCTTGTAACTGTGTGACATTGTTCAAGGGGTTTGGTCCGCTTGAGTAAAGTGCAGTGTGAAAGGTGCAACATCTGAGTTCCCGGGACTATCCTCGTGTGAATGTATGTGCTCTAACAGTCACTAAACTCCTTCCCAAAATGTCTCTGATCCCCAACAAACAGTAGAAACAGTTCAACTTGACTACATTTGAAATGTGCAGCCAAATTATTTACTGGTTTGCAGTCGTCCAGACGTGACGCCTTCAGGGAGGAGGAGAGTTCAGAGTCGTTTACATAAAAGAAAATGAGAAATTAACATAAATTCATTTATTATTGGACTTTGAGCTCAGTGGGCCAGTTTATTTTCATTTGAGCTAGTTTTAATAAAAGCTGAACACATATACACGCTTTAGACAACTTCTATAATGAACGTAATTATTCTTTTCCATTCACTCCTCTCAAACTGTTTGGAGCACTTTACACCGTCTGAACCCTCACATCTTCTGATGCGTTTCCTGTACACTTTCTTCTCTCTCTCTTTTTTTTTTTTTTTTTTTTTGGCTGGTATGAATCTGCAACTGTAAGTGGTCTTCTTGCCAGTGCTGCAGGTGATGCATTGTGGGTGCATCACAGTTCA